>NC_134403.1:337274673-337596687 GCF_038048845.1 Mixophyes fleayi
AATAACTACATTCTCTGTACAGATTATCCGTGCAACACATTGATAATTATCTTTAAGGTTTGTTCATGAATTTTGATGAACAAAAGGACAGATAACGACCCATGTGTAATAAGACTATGGTACCTATGAACATTTGCACCAGATTTACAGACCGCATTTTATATTCCATCCCCTAGAACGTGTTTAAATGACCACATGACAGGCATCTAAGACATACATGCGAGATTTACACAGCATACAAAAGTATTGCAGGCCTCAAAAAAATCAGTTTGTATAGTGGTTTTCTGCTAAGCTGCAATAGGAAGCCACAGCTACAGAGGTTCTTCCAGTACCCAAAAGTGTCACAGGGGGGAGAGTCCCTCAATATTGCAGATCTCTCCTTGCACCTCTATGGGGGGAGATCAGAGATGTTACATCACAGGAGAGTGCCTTTGCGACCGTTCTGGAAGCACTCTGTGGCTAACTGAATATGCCCCTAAGACTTGTCTTACGATTTTCTCTAAATAGATCTCATAAAGAGCATTTAAAATGACAAGAAATTGTGTTCTATTTTTTCACTTAACACTTGTTTATATAAATGTATGCAAGTAATTATAACTTTGTTTGCTGCTGAACTTGGCACAGTGGCTAGCATTGCTGCCTCACGCGGCGCTGGTGTCATGAGTGCAATTCTGACCAGGGCCCAATCTATGTGGAGTTTATGTGTTCTCCACATGTTGGCGTGGGTGCTCCGGTTTCCTCTCAGACCAAAAACACGGTAGGGTAAGTGGCTTCTGACATTATCCTGTATTTCGGTGTTAGGGAATGTAGATTGTAAGCTCCAATGAGGCAGGGACGGATGTGAATGACTACATATCCTCTATATAATGCCATATTATGCTGTGAGATACAAACACATATCTAGACAAGGTAAAACATTGAAACAATATACATCGCCTTACTTGTCTCAAAATATCTCCCAACTCGACACTTCCGTACTGCACAAGATCTGCGTCTCTCTTCCACTCTCATCACATCCTTCCATTCTCGGTTACAGGACTTCTTCGGGCTGCACCCACTTTGTGAAATTCACTCCCTCGCACAGCAAGACTTTCCTCTAGTCTTCAAGCATTCTCTGAAAACCCACCTCTTCAGACAAGCTTATAATATTCCTCTACCACCCTCTTAATCTCCCTAGGTTACTCTATTACCACTAGAGATGGGCGGGTCCGGTTCTCCGAGAACCGAACCCACCCGAACTTTGGGTATCCGAGTACCGAGCTGAGCAGCTCGGTACTCTCCCGCCAATTCCGAATCCAAATCGAGGCCGAACGTCATTGTGACGTCGTCGGATCTCGGGACTCGGTTCTCGCGATACTTCAACTTTATAAATACACGCCTCCACAGCAATCCATCGCCATTTGACAGAGGGAGAGAGCAGGGTGTAGTCATAGGCTAATTAGAGCAGGGACAGAGAAAGAATACAATATTGTTCTTGCAATTGCTCTAACCAAAATCGCTAGTGCAGAGAGGAGGATAGAGGTTTATTATTTTTTCTTCATATTTGGCACTCCCCAGCGCTTTTGGGTTGTCCCCCATAATTGTGCATTAATATTTCTGGCTGTCAAAAGTCATATCTGTCAGCAGTATCTACTCAATAAATGTTAGCACTCCTCAGTGTTTTTGGGGTGTCCTCTCTAATTGTGCATTAATATTTCTGGCTGTCAAAAGTCATATCTGTCAGCAGTATCTACTCAATAATTTTAAGCACTCCTCAGTGTTTTTGGGGTGTCCTCTCTAATTGTGCATTAATATTTCTGGCTGTCAAAAGTCATATCTGTCAGCAGTATCTACTCAATAATTTTAAGCACTCCTCAGTGTTTTTGGGGTGTCCTCTCTAATTGTGCATTAATATTTCTGGCTGTCAAAAGTCATATCTGTCAGCAGTATCTACTCAATAAATTTTAGCACTCCTCAGTGTTTTTGGGGTGTCCTCCCTAATTGTGCATTAATATTTCTGGCTGTCAAAAGTCATATCTGTCAGCAGTATCTACTCAATAAATGTTAGCACTCCTCAGTGTTTTTGGGGTGTCCTCTCTAATTGTGCATTAATATTTCTGGCTGTCAAAAGTCATATCTGTCAGCAGTATCTACTCAATAAATGTTAGCACTCCTCAGTGTTTTTGGGGTGTCCTCTCTAATTGTGCATTAATATTTCTGGCTGTCAAAAGTCATATCTGTCAGCAGTATCTACTCAATAAATTTTAGCACTCCTCAGTGTTTTTGGGGTGTCCTCCCTAATTGTGCATTAATATTTCTGGCTGTCAAAAGTCATATCTGTCAGCAGTATCTACTCAATAAATGTTAGCACTCCTCAGTGTTTTTGGGGTGTCCTCTCTAATTGTGCATTAATATTTCTGGCTGTCAAAAGTCATATCTGTCAGCAGTATCTACTCAATAATTTTAAGCACTCCTCAGTGTTTTTGGGGTGTCCTCTCTAATTGTGCATTAATATTTCTGGCTGTCAAAAGTCATATCTGTCAGCAGTATCTACTCAATAATTTTAAGCACTCCTCAGTGTTTTTGGGGTGTCCTCTCTAATTGTGCATTAATATTTCTGGCTGTCAAAAGTCATATCTGTCAGCAGTATCTACTCAATAATTTTAAGCACTCCTCAGTGTTTTTGGGGTGTCCTCTCTAATTGTGCATTAATATTTCTGGCTGTCAAAAGTCATATCTGTCAGCAGTATCTACTCAATAAATTTTAGCACTCCTCAGTGTTTTTGGGGTGTCCTCCCTAATTGTGCATTAATATTTCTGGCTGTCAAAAGTCATATCTGTCAGCAGTATCTACTCAATAAATGTTAGCACTCCTCAGTGTTTTTGGGGTGTCCTCTCTAATTGTGCATTAATATTTCTGGCTGTCAAAAGTCATATCTGTCAGCAGTATCTACTCAATAATTTTAAGCACTCCTCAGTGTTTTTGGGGTGTCCTCTCTAATTGTGCATTAATATTTCTGGCTGTCAAAAGTCATATCTGTCAGCAGTATCTACTCAATAATTTTAAGCACTCCTCAGTGTTTTTGGGGTGTCCTCTCTAATTGTGCATTAATATTTCTGGCTGTCAAAAGTCATATCTGTCAGCAGTATCTACTAAATAATTTTTAGCACTCCTTAGTGCTTTTGGGGTGTCCTCCTTAATTGTGCATTAATATTTCTGGCTGTCAAAAGTCATATCTGTCAGCAGTATCTACTAAATAATTTTTAGCACTCCTCAGTGCTTTTGGGGTGTCCTCCCTAATTGTGCATTAATATTTCTGGCTGTCAAAAGTCATATCTGTCAGCAGTATCTACTAAATAATTTTTAGCACTCCTCAGTGCTTTTGGGGTGTCCTCCCTAATTGTGCATTAATATTTCTGGCTGTCAAAAGTCATATCTGTCAGCAGTATCTACTAAATAATTTTTAGCACTCCCCAGTGGTTTGCGCTCAGAATGGATTCAAAGCAGTCCACATATGATCTGAATGAGCAACCACGTTCTGTCACCAGTCCTGATGTTAGTGTTCCCAGTACGTCATCTGGCCAAGGCGATGTCAAACAACAGAGTGTTTTCAAATTAGTGCAAAAAACAAAAACCAAAAAAAAATTTACTGTATTGAAGCGAAAAAGAAGTGTAACTGAGCAAAAGTTAAGTGACGATAAAAAAAAAATTGCAAGCATGCCATTCTACACACGCAGTGGCAAAGAGAGAATGAGGCCTTCACCTTTGGCTATTAGTGGCAGATCCCAAAAAGTTACCCAGCCTACAATTGGTGCACAACTACTGTTACGCGTCAAAGCCGAGCTGCAAGATAACAGTGAGGCATTGCAGGAGAATATTTGCTCTGATTCACAAATGACAACAATCCCTGTGGAGAGTCCATCCAACAGTGGGATGTCTAATCGTGAGCATTCTGCTGATGTGTGCCTTAATAGCCCGAGTGTAGCCGGTGATACCCAAATTGAGGATGCCACTTTGGAATTAGAAGAGGATGAGGGGGAGATTTGTGTAGGCGACGAGGGCGCTAATGATGATGTTGATGATTATGATGCAGACAGATACCAAATTGCCTTTCTCAATTTCTATTTATATTCTAGATTATATAACGGCTGAATAGTTTTCTATTTTACTCCTAGTGGAGAGAGGATCTGATGCAGACAGATACCAAACTGCCTTTGTCCTTTTCAATTTATATTGTACAGTATATAACGGCTGAATTTATTAGTATTTTATACAAGTGGAGGGGGGCCTAGAGAGACAGAAACCAAACTGGCTTTCTCCATGTCAATTAATATTGTACAGTCTATAACGGCTGGATTTTTTTGTATTTTATACAAGTGGAGGGGGGCCTAGAGAGACAGAAACCAAACTGTCTTTCTCCATGTCAATTAATATTGTACAGTCTATAATGGCTGGATTTTTTTGTATTTTATACAAGTGGAGGGGGGCCTAGAGAGACAGAAACCAAACTGTCTTTCTCCATGTCAATTAATATTGTACAGTCTATAATGGCTGAATTTTTTGGTATTTTATACAAGTGGAGGGGGGCCTTGAGAGACAGAAACCAAACTGGCTTTTTCCGTTTCTTTACATATTTAACTATAAGTGTAGGGTGTAATATACATTCAAAGACGATGGCTGCATTGCCAATATGCATAGATGGAGAGGAAGACAATCTGTTTTGTGTGTAGAATAGGCCTACCAACGAAGAATTAAACTGTTTTTTTGGATGATTTATTACCTCAACAATTAGATTACTTGTCTCTAAAACAGTTGGAGCACTAAATTGGGTTAATTTAGGCCCAAAAACATGGATTTTCAAAAAAAATAGCAAAACAAAACCAAACAAAACCAAAACCAAAACACGCAATGGCAGTTTTGCAAAACCAAAACCAAAACCAAAACACGACGGTAATCCAGATCCAAAACCGAATCCAAAACCAAAACACGGGGGTCAGTGACCATCTCTAATTACCACCATCTACACAGCTAACATAAGACAACAACTCTATGACCAACATAGCTGTGTGACTGATCATACAGCCCACTAAATACTTTGCAACCTTTGCATTCTAGCTGGTCCAATGTGCGATATGATGTAGCACATGCCCTTGTGTTTAAAACTCCCATTGTCCCAAAGATTGTAAGCTTGCGAGCAGGTCCCTCTTACCTCTCTGTCTGTATGTATTACCCAGTATTGTTTTATTACTGTTTGTTCTCAATTGTAAAAACACTACCAAATTTGCTGGTGCTATATAAATAAATGTTGATGATGATGATACAATACAGAAGTGGAAGTTGCTCAAATCAATTTATAGGTTCATAGCAGGCGCTTGAAAGGGTTTATCTAGCAAGGAACAAATACAGGAGGAAAATCCCCCAGCACACAGCTATAACCAGCAAAGGAGTGGCTATTTCTATATAAAAATGCAGAAACCTCAGTTGCACACATGTGCAAATGGATGGTAAACCACCCGCCACTTCGGGAGCTTCTGCTAATAGGGTGGTCCTAATTGTAAACAGTGAGAATCCCTATATTATTAGGCCATGCATATGCATTATTAAACCGAGAGCTATAACTCACCAAAAGGTGCCCCAAACTCCTCCAAATGACAATACAGCACCAGCACTCCCCCCATCAGCTACTGATGCCTCTGAAACAAATAATACAGAAGTGGAAGCTGCTCAATCAACCAAAACCATTGATAGCGACAGCTAATATGTATTAGAGAGGGACATTTGAAAAACAAGGTGAAAAGTTTAAACTGCACTTAGACTGTTTAAACATTAATATTGCATAAGGGAATCTAAGCGTTATTGAAGCTTCAGTAACATCCCTCTCTTGCTTACTCCAAATCAGCATAAATCACAGCAGCTGTCCTTGTAGCAGTTTTTATTGCAAAACCAAGGATGGCTGCAGCTCAGCTCACAGGACAGTGCATGAAGCAATGAGTAACGCTGTATAAACACAGAGGCTGGCAGATCTCGGCATGGCTTTACTGTTTAATGGATACACTTTAACAGATCTGTTTAAAAGGTCACAGCACAGACAGTTGTATTCAGGGAATGTTCCCAGACACTGGGCTCTGTCAGGGGCCTATTTTCACTTTCACGGGATCAGGAGTTCACAAGAAGACACGGACAAAACTCTGGCATGAAGACATTGAGAAATCTCTTATCACTGAAGCTCCAATAATAATTTCCTGGAATTTAATGTAGGCGGCACAGGCGCTTAAATGTGCATGAAATTTAACCTCATACTGTAGTTGTCTGAATATGTTTTTTTTAATGTAGATTCATAGAACCAGTGCTTTAAGAAAATCCCCCCTTGCATCCTCCATATGTCACACTTGTGGAGAGCACTGTTTGTCCCTCATTTACCAGGTGACGCGTTCCCTTTAAAGTTGCAATTTATACAACTGTTTCCCTTCCACCTCCTGATCTACTTCCTCTGCCCCCTTATGGTATAACCTCCCCCCAGGGGGGAGTAAAACTAATGGCTTTACCATGCCTGTCAATGCTTGTACTATTAAGAATTGACCTGAGAAGAATCATGCTGACGTTTGTCCAGTTACCAAAACTCTGTCCCTTCTTCAGATGACATCATAAGCCAGCTGCCCAGGCACTTCCAAGTGTTGGAGACGCTGGCCTTTAAACATACTGTCAGCCATTACATCTCAATTCCTATAATCGCCACCATCTGCTTACCAGGTCATTTTCTAAACTTTCACCCATCACATGCAGTCAATGTTAAAACAAAAATCCCACTTAGGAGATTGTTATTTTTTTTCTCTTCAAACTGCAAGTTGAGCATCTTTCAAACCTGCATCCGATCATTATTCCTTGCAGTGCTCCTATAAATCATTATCTCCTTTTCAAAATCTCTCAGGAGAGTTCAAAATATGGCCGCCAGCCACACAGGGGCTCACAGCTCTCAGCATGTCATTTGAAGAAAGAGTGGGGAGAAGGAGGGAAGAGGAATTTATAGTACACAAAGCAGACAGAACTCAGAGGGGCATTCCAAAGCCTCTCTGCTCACTACATCAATATGGCATGTGACTGTGGTTGCCATGGTAGTCCTTGCCACTGTGCACAATGATAAGTCACTAATTCAGCCTGAAGAAACAATCCAGGCTTCTTAGAACCTGCTATAATTATTTACATTAAATAAACTGCCTTATTTTTCATGGGATTGCTGCTTTAAGATTCCAAAAAGTATTTTTCTTTTTTTAGTGTGGGGCTATAAATAGCAGCTAGGTAGACTGCATGCATGTTAGATGGTTATATTAGTTTAGTGTGTTACCAGAGCTAATCATCAGTAGTATTTTGTCATTTTTTGTAGTCTTTTTAATAGTCTACTGGAGCCATTTTTTACATTTATTCCTGTACCCCATAATGCTCCAGAATAAAAGTAGATATATGTGGTTTGTGAATGGTCCAATTGTGTTATCCCCACTTCCCCACCAAGCTGCATGGGCCATTGTATGAAAAATTGCAGAATGGACACGACCACCTAATATTTTCCTAAATTGCCCCTCCCCAGAAACTTGGGAGTAAAATATACTAGCATAGCCAAAGAAATAAAATAAATCAAGTATTCAAGACTGAATCATTCAGGTACAAAAAAACAAAACAAACTGGACATGAAGGGGTTAATCACGACCATGCACATTAATCTAATATGCTGGGGCAGTAATTAGCCAAAAGCTCTCACACTTGTAAATCCTAAATATAAATGGCCTGCCGAGGATAATTCAGGAGAGGAGAGAAAATGTGCTCTGCAATCCTGAGAGATTATCAGGGATCCATATAGATCTGAGCACATGCAGATAACTCAGGATAACTGCAGCTCAGGATGTCAACAATGGTAATCCCAAGAGCACGCTCATGTAAAAACAAATATATAGCTCAAGTTATACTTCCTAAATGATAACCGGCTGAAGGACCAGCAAGCCCACACTGTGCATGAAGTTCTGACCTTCACACAGATTACAAACAAACTCTACTAAGACTAAAGTTGGGTACACACTACAGAAATTTCAACCAACTTTTTATTGCGAGCGATTTTACATGCGATCGATGTTCCGATCGCTTGGTCCATGGACTGCATACACACTAGCCTTGTTTAGGACGATAAAGGGAAGAGCGGACGTCCCTTTAGCGACTTTTTACAGCCATATTGTCGTGAGCAATGACTGTAATTTCGTACTCACTGTTGTAGATCGGTCGGAAGTTTATACACACTACACAACGGAAACGAGATTGGAACGAAAATATTAAACGGTACGACCAACCAAATGAGGCAACAATCGTCCTTTTGGGACCATCGTGTCACTGCACACACTGACCCGACTTTTGAACAAGCGGTCGTATGTTGGCTGATTGAACCGATTATTGGACGAAAACCGTGTAGTGTGTACCCAGCTTAAGAGCCTGGGCACACAAACACTTCTGCTACTTTTTGTACTGTTTTAAGCATAGAAAGAGGGTAAAAAAAATGCGCAAAAAATGCAAAACAACATTTTAGTCTGTGTGAGCAGACAATTAGTGACGCTTGATACGGAGAACAAAAATATAGAAACATACACTAAAATTTTCTTCGCAACAGACTGTTGGGTGCAGTACATGGATCCAAACAAAATTAATAGCTTTTATTAGTCAACCTACTATGCAAACGGCAGATATACTCGATGGATGCATGGTAAACGAGACGTTGACCGACTTCTTGAGAGATCCATAATAAACTCTTCAGTGTGGAAACTTCATATGAATAGTTTACAACTATTTCTGCCCCAAAGCCTTATGACCCCAATTTTGGAGGACCTTGCCTTACTTACTACCCACCCCTTGGTAATCTCAGCCACCCCCTTGCCTCTTTCCCCTCTACCTATACCCTTTGTGGCTTTACGTCCATGTTTACTGCTCAGAAAATAACAGACAACTTAAAGTCGTCTGCCAGCCATCCCTGGTAGAAAATGTAATGCCATCCATTGGACCCTCACAAGTCAGCCAGCCTCCCAGGAGAGAGCACATAATGTAACAGACAAGTTTTTAGCTCGACTCTACAGCAAGGTTGTTGGCATATGTGAAACTCTATCATGGGCCTACTTGCTCTAAACCTCACAGACCTCCTGCTGTATGAAATGGGAAAAATCCGGCCTGGGGGAGAGCATAGTACAAAGAGAGGGCAACCTATTAAATAAAAAATGACCCATGCACACATTTTCTGACAAGAGTCTACTTCGAGGGTGCCTGCTGGGTTCACACGGTGACACTCTGCAAAATATAACGAGTTCTCTGGGAACACCTGCCAAAGCGCTATGAAAGTACTTTGTACACTATGCTGCAGCGCAGCTCTGAGACCCAGATGTAAACGCGTCTCAAGGCTCCCTGAAGCAAGATCAAATTACCTACGGTTCTGCGAGCATTGTCCTTCAAGCACCTGGGTCTACACACCTTGGACTGCTAACTGTTTACTAAGCCCCTGTTCGCACATGCTGCACGTTTCTCAAACGGTCTCATAACTGGAAGCCAGAGACATCAGACGGGTAGTCTTGGGAATAAGGGAGAGAGGAAAAGAGACACTGCAAAGGGATCCTGTACTTTAGAGTGAACGCATTTGCTGGTAAAGAAAAACTATCAATTATTGGTTCATCTAGAACAAACAGCTTTCAGTTGAGATGTACATTACTTGGTGTATACGTTTGCATATAGATTATACGTTTGTACAGTCTACCCAACAAAAATTGACCATGCGCCTCAAAATGCATTTAGCGGTTTGATCACCCAGTAAGGGATTTCCTTGTTTAATGACTGGTTTAATTATTTTATGGTCGACACAGACTAAATGTATCTTGTGATCATTGTGAAACTGTTCACTTAAGTGTTAGGTCAGATTGCAGAAAACATTTTTTGAGTTCCCGGCTTTCAATACAAACACTAACATAGAATTATGGCAAGCCAGAGAAAAATTACATAAATCCATGACACAAATCCAAAAGCAAGTGTACAGTAGGTATGTGAAGTTTGAGTTAATGGCCGTGCCCTAAAAATTGATTAAAAGAGAACAAAGTCCATATACTGAACAGAATAACTGTGCTCAGCTGCAGCAGTGACTGTGTGTATTCTATGAGCCGATAGGGTTTTTATTTGATATGAGTGGTGAATATTGGCTAACAGCAATGAATTTGTTGTTGTAAAATATATGCCAACTACTTGCCTTTTTGACCCAAAAGGCAGTGTGTGTGTGTGTGTGTGTGTGTGTGTGTGTGTGCGCGCGTGTGTGTGACTGAAGATCATTTTCCCTCTAATTGCTACATGTGAAATGTGTTTCAGCAACAATAATCTACACCAAAACGTCAAGGTTTCATTCACACACCTCTGAGCGCTATTTTCAGTAGCAAATGCCTGAAAACCGCTTTAAAAATAGGATACATGATTTCTTATGGGCTCGAGCCCCAATACTGTGTTCTAAAATTATAATGTCCAGTTTAATATTTAATAGGCAATCGTGCCAAATGAAGCTTTGATCATTAAATGATATTGTGGTGAGTAAGTAGTCAACGGCAAACTCATGAATAATCCACAATCAGTCCACAAAATAGCTGCCTTGTCTATGTCAAATACAACCCACCCGCATAAATCATGGAGAGCATTGGGCAAGGCCAACTGGTTCTTTTTAAAAAAATATATATATATATATTTTTTTAAAAAATAAAGGGGGGAGGAAAATGAGAGTAAGTAGTGCAGGCCAGATTGCATACAGTGTGTGGATGAAATAAACAGTTATTCTTTGAAGAAATATATATATATATATATATATATATATATATATATATATATATATATATATATATATATATTTATATTAAGGACTTCCCAAGAGAATGCTTGATCACATGTACATTTCATGCAACCTTTGCATGTTGGACAATGTAATATGCATAGAGGAAGCTATATATGCACAGAGGATGCCATAGGGACAAATAAGAAGATAATTTATTATATATGTAGTTTTGAGAATGGTCACAAATAATGTTTTTTATAAAGTTTGCTGCTTCAGTGTTTTAGACCTTTTTGTCAGATGTTGCTATGGTATACTGCAGTAAAAATTCAAGCATTTAATAAGTGTCAAAGGCTTTTATTGACAGTTACATTAAGTTTATGCAAAGAGTCAATATTTGCAGTATTGGGTCTGCTTTTTTTTGAAGACCTCTGCAGTTCGCCCTGGAATGCTGTCAATCAACTTCTGGGCCACATACTGACTGATGGCTTCCAATTCTTGCCTAATCAATGCTTGGAGTTTGTCAGAATTTGTGGGTTTTTGTTTGTCCACCCGCCGCTTTAGGATTGACCACAAGTTCTCAATGGGATTAAAGTTTCCGGACCATGGACTCAAAATTTTGATGTTTTGATCCCCCGAGCCACTTAGTTATCACTTTTGCCTTATGGCAAGGTGTTCCATCATGCTGGAAAAGGCATTGGTTGGGAGAAGTTGCTCTTGGAGGATGTTTTGGTACCATTGTTTATTTATGGCCGTGTTCTTAGGCAAAATACTTGTGTCATTCTCAAAACTTTTGGCCATGACTGTAGTCAATAGGCACCAGTAGCCCTAAAACCATTCCTCAAAGCATTTAAATTTCAAGCCATGAACAAGCCCAGGGTAAGGGTTTTCAACATTTCAAGGTCCGGCCCACAATAAATGTATTAATTTAATAAATATCACTTGCTTCAAGATCCTGCTTTGACAAGTTCTTTCCTGCTGTATTTCCTGTGACCCACAGATTAGACCCTATACTGAGTTTCATGCACATTTACTCTTATTTTATTTAAAATGACTTGCAATAAAATGAAAACTTTTTGCATGCTCAATATTTAAACGAACAGCTGCACTGAAAGCATTATTGATTGAAATATACCTGCAACCTACACACTGTGGGAGCAGCCATTTTGTGAGCTTAAACACTTTTGAGCCTCCTACATACGGAAGTTCCTCTGGCATTATGGTGAATATATTTTTAAACACATGTGAATACCCAAGCATTGCCTCCTGTAATCCACGGACCACAGTCTAGCACTCATTGGGCCTTTGCGTAGTGAGTACATTCAAAAAAGAGATTCAAGGACCCCAATATTTGGAGAGTAAACAAGCACATTGTACATACTGCCACTTTTCAGGTGTCTGAATTGCAAGGTTTAAATGAGAATGCACACACGATGGGGGAGATTCAATTGCTGACGAAGTGATGCGCGAACATGCCAACAATTACGGTAGAAGTCTTTATGGCGTGTGAGCAAAAATGAGTAAAGATTTCTGTCAAATCTCTGCCGTTCCAAAGATACGTCATGGTTAATTGAATCCCCCCATGACCAAAAGTTCATAAGGTACATAGAAATTGATTGTTCATAATCCATGATCTATATATAAGTACAAGTCATGATTATAGCCCAATCAGGATAATTATGGAAAGAACATGTTAATGTTGTTGTGTACTAGCAAAAGATCTTAATTGACTTAGTCAAAATGTCTTTCGGCAAGTCACGGTGTGTAAGTAACCAAGGCGGTAATGTATTACTATTTTGATGATGAAGGAAACAGTTATTCCTAGGCCCAATGTTTTCATCAAAATATGTACCAATACTTCATGTTTTCACTGCGCTGACAACAACTGTTTCTGTTTTGTATACATATATGGGCATTTATATTGCCATGTAGCTGGTACCATATACAATATGGGATATACCAAGGATGGGCTTAATTTTTCTCTGGTATTATTTGGAAAAGAAATTGTTAAAATTCTGTGAATTGAGACGCTTTCAAAATAAGAGGAGTTCCATAGCACGTATTAGATGTTAAATGATGAAAACATGTTATGGTAAAATAATTATTGCCCCTTTCAGGAGGTAGTGACAATAAGTGGTCACTGACTAACGTGGGAATGGACTGACATTATGAGAAAATCAGTTCGTAAGTTGTTTATAACTGCACTACCAATTCTCTCTTTTCAAGCTTAAATTCATTTATTGAAACAATATTGTTTTCACAGTGTTAGAAAGAAAAGAAAAAACAATTTAATGCATATTAAATATTAATATAATATTTAAACACTTGACTAACACACACTTTCAATAACAGATTTCCAGCTCCCTTCCAATTCCTGTTAACATGTGGACCTTGCAGTGACTCATTCCCTTCAAGCTACCCCCTATGCTAGTGTTGGCTAACCTGTGACACTCCAGGTGTTGTGAAACTACAAGTCCCAGCATACTTTGCCAATATATAGCAGCTTATTGCTGGAAGGGTATGCTGGGACTTGTAGTTTCACAACACCTGGAGTGTCACAGGTTATCCAACACTGCCCTATGCCACCAACCGCCCTTTACCATGTGGAGCGGCACAGAAATTAAATTCAACAGGGAGATCAAGGGAAGCGATAGTATTTAAATAGTACAGACAGTATTTAAAGAGGGAAGTGATGGCATTTAAAGTATTTTTTAAATCCCATCACTATATTAGTATTTCAAGCGCTTGAAAGGTTGCTCAGCATCATCATCATTTATATAGCGCCACTAACTCCGCAGCGCTGAACTCACAGAGAACTCCCTCACATCAGTCCCTGCCCCATTGGGCTCACAGTCTAAATTCCCTAACACACACACAGAGACAGACACACACACACCAAGACTAGGGGGTCAATTTTGTTAGCAGCCAATTAACCTACCAGTATGTTTTTGGAGTGTGGGAGGAAACTGGAGCACCCAGAGGAAACCCACGCAAACACGGGGAGAACATACAAACTCCACACAGATAAGGCCATGGTCGGGAATTGAACTCATAACCCCAGTGCTGTAAGGCAGAAGTGCTAACCACTAAGCCACCGTGCTGCCCATTTGAGAAAGTGTAATAATCTTAATCTTTGGAAGCCCAAGCCTTGTTGAGTGTTTCCTCAGGTCTTCTAGGATATGTATAGAACAAACTTCTGTGGCATACTTATCATGAGATAGGGTATCAGGCAAAACAATCCTTTCCTTCACCACCAACCGAAAAGCATGTACAGTATATAGAGTAGCCTGTTCATGGTTCCAGTGTGTGCTTTGTACCTCGTGTTGGTGAATGACTGAAGTCCACTTGCAGCAGCACAGCCCCATCCTCCTCTGCGTTTAGTAATGTATGGAAACAAGCTGCCTGCTTCTTCATGAAACTTGTGGAAGCTGCTCCTTTAGCATCATGACTCCATCAGTAACAGTTCCTTCTACCTGAACACACACGGTCCGTCCTTCACATGAAACCACTTCCTCTTCAGCATTCGTTAAAAACTCAGCCCCTTTGTCTTTGCAGTGGTCATATTTCTGTAGTGCAAGTCCTTCAAGTCACTCTTCTGGCACATCAGATACTCAATTATCTTCAATTGTGGATAGTTGGGGGAAGAATGGTTTGAAGGGGTTCCTGACAGGGTCAATATCTCAGTAATTGGTATAATTGCATCACAGTATTATAGCTTATATAGCCTATTCTTCTGCTACACTTCACTGTACTAGCTATGTTTGGAGCTTTTGGAGTCTTGGTATTACTTGTTTATTGTTCTGTACTGTTTTACCCTGTATGGTCCACTGTTTGTATTCAGTACAGCGCTGCGGAAGTCTTGTGACATCTTAAAAATAAAAGATAATAAAAGATAATAATAATAATAAAGCTTAATTTCCCATTACATAGTTCTTTTTCAGTTATACAACCCATGTTTGAGATTCAGTGCAGTTTACATGTACTCTGTGCAATAACTTACCGTAAATAGAGGTCTACCTGAATTGTAAACCAATATTGTCTATGAACACTGAAATGTCTATGTTAGTCCGTGATCTTCAATTTTAATAACCTTGCATTCTTTGTTTTTACCTCTCTTTACATATGTAAGTTTATAATATCAGTAAGAAAATACCAAGTTTCAACTTACTGTTCATCTTAACCATTTTATAAATTGGAAAAAATGCTTTAGTTGGTCACAGACTAAACGGAAAATATCATACTGAATAATGAAACAAAACTGACATAAGTCTTTGTGCACTAAAGGCTGTGGGAATCCAGTGTTACAGGTAATTAGAAAGAAGATGTGTTATATCACATTTACACATCTCAAAATTAGAGGTGAATTAAAATAGATGTAATGTTTTACATTTATCAGAGAGGCCAAAAATAAACTACCTTTAAGAAACTAGAGAAAATTCCCTTTTCAAAAATGTAGAATACTTATATTTTATTTATATTCGATAATAGGAATTGTGTCCCTTTCAAAGTGGAATGGCACGAATACATATTTCTGAAGACCACTATATCAAATAATCAACCTCTGAAAGTACTCAGATGTTCTGCCAGTGACATATATAGGCCCCCATAATGATCCTATAGAAGTGATACATCTCCTGTAACAATCAATATAACCAAATCATGTTTCCTATGTATGTGCAAAAATATTATACAATGTTTAGTAGAAGTAATGCCATCTCTTTGCTATGTTCCAGAAGACAATTGTGATACGTATATTTGTAAAAATCAGTGAAGTCAGGGGGGTTGGGCAAGATGGCCAAATGTTTAAAAGTAAGGGACCGATTTGTTGATTACGTGAACAAGTATGTGGGTGCAATTCTTCCATTTCAAGGTTTTATTTCTGTATTATTTTAGGAAACGGTTTTGCATTTATATTTCCACAAGCAGGGTCACCCGGCTTTGCGCGGGTCCGCTTTCTAGTGTGAAACAGTTTTTATATATTAGCCAATTGTTTGGTAAATTGACCAAAAATGCTATTTAGATAATAAGATTTGTTACTTTTGTTGTGTTGTCGTTAGGTTTCCTTCCAGCAGTCAAACAATTGTTTACAATCAAAAAATTATGGTTTTCCATATCTGTCGCATTGACGCCATGTGGTCTACTAGGTTACTTTTTCGATACTAAATAACTATGATTTGGCTGTTTTACCTTGAGAGCTGTGGAAGATATTTGTCAACAAACAAAAGAGATCAATTTTCTATCACGATTTGTATTCAAGAAGCATTGTGATTTTAATCATACTAAATCCTATTTAACAACATTCTGTCTTTGCATTCTTAAAGAATTCATGTGTCATATAGGCTTGGTTTTATAATAGTATGTTTAAGAGGAAGTTGTTTGCTTAACAGTATTTTACATTTTTGGGATAAATCAGAACACTTCCTAAAAGTGTCAGATTAACTAACTCTTAGTGGTGGCAGGACTGTGTTTAATAGAGAGTGTTAGATATTTGGGGGGTTTTTAGTCAGTTTTATACAGACCTGGTAGTTTTTAGTTGATTAACTCTATTGTGTCTTGTTGTGTGCCGTTTATAACAAAGGATTGCACCTGTCTGGTTGTTAATTTCACATTTCCTTCTGCAGCTAGAATTAAGAACTGCAGAATTAGCGTGCAGATTATTCTTCACTATAAACAACAACACACATAAATCAGCACACATACAGACAGTAAAATCAGCAATGACATTTAATTTCAGAGGAAATGGTGCCATAAAAATAGAGGAGCCATACAGCACTGTGACAACCCTGCATTACAGCAGACATTCATAGACAACATTAAATACATGTAAAGACACATTAATTGTCCCTCAGGGATCTATGTACAAATTAGAAAGCACAGTGTGGTCCCTCTTTTCATTGCCAGTGTGGTCATACACAGATGGAGACACAGAATTGAATAGGCATAGGTTTCAAAATCCATTAGTTAAGAGAATAGAATTGGTAGTAAATGACACTGAACAAAAGAGGGGGATGGAATGAAGTTTTACTTTACCAAGGCGGGTTAAGCACAAGGAGACAAGTAGCTACAGTGCAATTAAACAACGTACTTTTAAAAAGAGCCCGTCACATTGTGTAATGTGTATGAGGACATGGAAGCCATACTCACTCACTGGCTTTTACTAGTGTTGGAAAGCTCTGTTAAAAGTATGATTTTTTTTAATGCTATTGGTACCTAAACTTAATGTCTCCAAAGGTATAACAGCTACATCCTAAACTTGTCAAAGTTACTATATAATATACATTTAGTATCAAATGCATTTCCAATAATAATTAAAACAATACATCTAATTGCAGCATTGTCATAAGCGATTTATACTTACACATATAGTATATGCTACAATCAGGCATGTCTAGTCTATTTTTTGAATCAGGCACCAATAAATAAAATAAATGCTCAATTGTAAAAAAAAAATCAGTAGAAATGAATGCTCATCTAAGCATCATTTGAGTGAGAATTTATCATTCATTCCCCTGGGTCTGCAGAGTGAAAGTCCAACAGGATTCAAGACGCTTAACCCCATCTCTACCTCAAGGTAAGTTTAGAATACGTTCAATTACCAAACCCCTCAACTGATTAGCAGCATGATCGTGTAAAAAGTGTAAAGCAGCTGGAATAAGATCTCCCATATTTTTCTTTTTGTTTTCAACCTGTTTAGTGGTATAGGAAATCTTTGATTTGTGTTCACCAAACCATACCTTAAATGCTCTTGTTGCCTCCCTAACAAAGTCAGAAAGGACCAGTATGTTCATTTTAAATTGGATAAGACATAGGAGGAGGAGGTAAATAATTATTCACCCCTGAAATCTTTTTGTCCTGGATTCAATCTGGTAGAAACTTTCTTCTAGTTCACTAGAGATACTTAAAATTCAATGTTAATGTCTATTCAGTAATAAATGTCAGGGATGAAATTATCTATGAAGATGCATGCCTGTACTTTTACAATAAAATGCCATCTGCATATCACTGTCAGTTGTCTATGTGCCCATCCAAAGACTAGATTCTAGTAGCAGTATGTAGCATGCCATTCAGGGTTAATGATGATTCTGCCGGATTCTCAGCGCCAATGAGAGAAGTGACGAATAAAGAGCGATATTGATGGTTACTTGAGTAGCAATCCCTGTAAAAGTGTCAGTGGTTTTTTTTTGTTTTTGTTTTTTAAGAATCCCCATACATCAATCCATAGTGGACAAAAGATAGGAATAGAAGCCCCACACAACCCAAGCTCATACAGAACTGTCCTTTGGTTCTAAAGTGTGTGTTTCCCACTTTCCCTTTGACCTATTTTAAAATTGAAACTCAATTAAAAATACATGAGCATTTCATAACTTCCCGTGTAGTCTTCCATGCACAGATCCAGGATAAAAAGGGACTTTACCCCAGATTATTCTGCATTACTCTAAATGAATCCAGGGGCACCTCTGGTAACCGCAGCAGGTTTGTCCCAAATGAAAACACTGATGAAGGATGCATTAATTCCCTTGTAACTGAGCTTATGCATCGGTACTGGGCTGACCAGACATACCTTACCTACCTACCTACGATCAGGGGATGATTCTATAATCCTGGTAAATACTACACCTGCCACATCGTATGCTCCGTATGTAACAAATAACTAGCTCGTAAGGACACTAATGTGGCACGTTGGCATTTCTGGGCCAATTACAAATCTAGGAAAAACTTTTATACACAGAACACCAGATATCTAGACCAAGAACACACTGTAATCAAATGGACACTATCAATAAAAAGTCTTAGGTCACCTTAGTAGTAACAATATCATTACTTTGCCCTGAAACTTAAGGAAAACTACTTCAAATGGGGAACTACTGAACATGTGTCTACTACAAATGTGATTATGTGCATGATAGACGAAGCAGGTGCATCATTTAACCACTAGAATCATTGTATTTAATTAACTTAATGGATAATCCCCATCATTCTACTCACTGATCTGCCATTATATTATAACCATCCACTATTATGAGTGAGGCAGCTTAGCTGTAGAACAGATATTTATCAATTGATCTCCTTTTTGAGGGCTGACAACAGATTCACCCTTTTAGCCCCATAAGGAAGCCCCAGTGGGCAAAATGGTCAGGTTGGTGATGTCCCATTAGTGATGTGACTGAGAACAACTTTTGGCAGGAGGCGAGAGGACAGACACCTTCCATAGACAAGATCGAGGAGCACACGAATAAGGAGATCTCATTTACAATTACAATTTGCTACCTATATTCCCGCAGACGACTAGCCTTTGAGGCTGTCCCTCAGTGGGTCATAATAAAAAGCTTTTTTTTTATTTTTTTGCTTATTTAATGTGGATCACCTTAGAGCCAGTATTTCTCTCCAGCAGACGGACCTGCAGCTAATCACTTTCAGCTTCATTAAAGACTTATGAAAGACGTCTAAAAGGGGCTCTCTCATTCCAACCGCATTATCTGACTTGCCCGATAATTATCTCAATTTTGAAAGGATCATTATTAGCACAGACGTAGTTTTTACACCCATATATACTGCAATATCAGGCTAACTGCCCATTATCAGCTGCAGTGCTGCTTTATGTATGGGGACCTTAAGCTTAATGCTCACCTCTATCAAACAGGCAAAGAAGGCGACTATGTCCTTCTCATGTAAACATTACATTCACAGCACTGGGGTCATGAGTTCGATTCCCGACCATGGCCTTATCCTGTGAGGAGTTTGTATGTTCTCCCCGTGTTTGCGTGGGTTTCCTCTGGGTGCTCCAGTTTCCTCCCACACTCTAAAAACATACTGGTAGGTTAACTGGCTGCTATTAAAATTGACCCTAGTCTCTCTCTCTCTCTGTATATTAGGGAATTTAGACTGTAAGCTCCAATGGGGCAGGGACTGATGCCAGCGAGTTCTCTGTACAGCGCTGCGGAATTAGTGGCGCTATATAAATAGATGAGGATAATTACATTCATGAACACTGCTAGTTTACGGGTGAGGGACATCAACGGCAGCTCGGCCTGTTTCAAGCCGAGAGGGAAGTGCAGAGTGCGACCTTTAGACCCATCGGTGGGTTTAAGGCTTCTATACTTTTGTCTTCTGAAGTTTTCCTTGTGGCTCAAACAAGTGACAAATAGGAAGTCTGTAACGGCTATTAAAAAAACAGGGGAGTTATAGTTTAGCAAACCACTGCAGCAGATGCTATAAACAAACGATATGTATATTAAAATCTTTAACCTTTTTGGAAGAAGAATCCTTTTTCTTCCAGTTGAACAATCATTCAACCACTATTTTATAGTAAACACTGCAATTACTGGATGCAATGTTATAAATTCACTTCGGTTAACAGAATTATGTGTAATTTATAGTCCTTTCCCCTTTATCTACATTAATTTGCTAAGTATAAAGCACTCTGAATCTCAGGAGTTACATGAAATTTACAGATTAACTTTACTGGAAACGTGCTACAGAAACGGATGCCCTACAAGGATTAACCTTCTCTGAACTTCACCATGACATCAGTCCCATGTACATCACCATCATTTATTTATATAGCGCCAACATATTCCGTAGCGCTTTACAATTGGGGACATGAGATATATTGTGCAGACAAGATTGGTAGAACAGTTTGCTCAAACAAGAGCAATGTCTGATGAGTGGAAAGCTTTCACTTACCAATTCTACCTGCCTTTTCTCTAAAAATCCCACAAATTACCAATATATAGGTTTTGGTCATTCTATTAATGAATACTTTGCTACATTAAGCATGGGTGAGACTTACCCTGGCATACATGGGCATGTCAAATAATTTCATAACTGACTCGTTAATTTGGTTGCTTAAATGGTGGGAGATCACAGAGAGCCTAAAGTAGCAAGTTCTGGTGAATTATGGCAGCACAATGGTTAGCATTGCACAGGGCCATGGGTTTGATTCTGACCAGGGCACTATCTACGTGGAGATTGTATGTTCTTCCTGTGTTTGCGTGGGCTCCCTCCCACAGTCTACAAACATACTGGTAAGTTAGTTGGCTTCTGACAAAATGGATGTGTGCACATGCGGTAGAAAATTTAGACTATGAGCTCTAATGGGACCGAAACTGACGGGAATGATTCAATAGTCTCTGGAAAGCTCTGCACGATAGGGCGACACTATAAAAATAAACAAATAAACAAAAAACAATGATCACATACACATTCCGATCAGATTTTTTTTTCCTGAAACAGAATCCCAGTAAAAATGGTCTTTCATCATCATCATCAACTTATATAGCGCCAGCAAATTCCGTAGCGCTTTACAATTGAGAACAAACATTAATAAGACAATACTGGGTAATACATACAGACAGAGAGGTAAGAGAACCCTGCTCGCAAGCTTACAATCTATGGGACAATGGGAGTTTGTAACACAAGGGCATGTGCTACATCATATTGCACACTGGACCAGCCAGACTGCAAAGGTAAAAGTACTGAGTGGGCTGTGTGTGTAGCAATGTTGGTCAGAGGGTTGTTGTCTTTTGTTAGCTGTGTAGAGGGTGGTAATAGGGGAGATTAAGATGGTGGTTGAGGAATATCATAAGCTTGTGTGAAGAGGTGGGTTTTCAGAGAATGTTTGAAGCTTTGGAGACTAGAGAAAAGTCTTACTGTGCGTGGGAGGGAATTCCACAAAGTGGGTGCAGCCTGAAAAAAGTCCTGTAACCGAGAATGGGAGGATGTGATAAGAGTGGAAGAGAGACGCAGATCTTGTGCAGAACGGAGGTATACTCCAGTGGAATACCAGGTATCAGACAAAATATACACTACGTACTGTGACTACCATATCACACATTATTGCATAACTCCAAGGAGCCAGATATGGGAATACTTACTAAATAAAAAATATTGCTGGGGCCTAACTATTGAAAGCCATCTCTATTGAGGTCAAAAGGATGCACATTTTCCCCACCTCTTAAAACGTCATACTGGTAAAAAGAGAAGGAATAAAACAACAATTATAAATATTATTAAAACACTGACTTCATCCGTAGCATAGAGCCCAACTATCCATTCATCATTGTATAGTGAATAACAAAACAAGCAATATTATCCCAAAAGGTGTCCAATCTCTCCCCATTCCCCCACATACACAAAGACATGCGTGAATACTCATCCTGACCTGTGCCGGTAAGAGCAACTTCTTCCAGGCTGGCAGAAGTATGAAATGAACGCAGACACCTGACAGTCGTCTATGGAGCAGACAGGGTAAGAAGTGTGAGCCATCTACTCATCAACTATCCAATGGTTGTCTCCCAGCTAAGCAAGACTCCCTCACTAGGAGGTAGGATCAATGTACCAATACACAATGGTTTAATGTAGGAACTTTACAGGTTTCTTCATACGTCTATGGGGTTTTTCACACCTGCAGATAATATAGCATTGTCCAGTTACACCGATTCCTAATCTATGATAACCTGAGAACACCCACGTTTACCAATGAGAAACCACTGTATAAAACGATGAACCGCAACATAAATGTGGTTATCCTACTTCTATTCTCTTTCATCAAGTTTCAAACGTTTTGGAAGCGGAATTAAAAAACATTAACTGCACCAAATACTTTTAATCCTGGTGGTAGAAATGTTAGTAACTAACTAAATGCATCATTTATTGATTTATTGTTTGTAAATCCATAAGTGGGGAGCAGCACGGGAGAAGTCTTGTAGGCGGGAGTGAGATGTGGTCACCAGAGATGAGAAAAGGTGAAGGTCAGAGATAGATCTAAGAGGGCGCGAGGGAGAGTATTTTGATATGAGATTTGAGCTATATGAAGAGGTGGTGTAGTTGAGGGCTTTGTAGGTAAGGGTGAGTAATTTAAATTTGATTCTGGAGGACACAGGGAGCCAGTGTAGGGATTTGCAAAGTGGTGCAGCAGATGTGGAGCGGTGAGAGAGGAAGATCTGTCTTGCAGCAGCATTTAGAATGGATTGAAGTGTGGATATATGGGTGTCAGGAATGCCAGATAGCAGGAGGTTGCAATAGTCAAGATGGGAGATGATGAGAGAATGGATAAAGTTTTGGTAACTTGTTGAGTAAGAAAAGGGTGTATTCTGGCAATGTTTTTAAGGGGAAGTCGACAGGACTGGGACAGAGTCTGGATGTAAGGAATAAAGCAGAGGGCGGAGTCAAGTGCGACACCAAGGCAGCGGGTTTGGGAGATTGAGGAAATTGTGGTGTTATTGACAATGAGGGAGATTATTTGAGGGCAGGTGGCAATTCTGGTAGGAGAGAAGATAAGTTCTGTTTTGGACATGTTGAGCTTTAGGTAGCATTGGGACATCCATGTGAAGATAGCAGAAAGACAGTTGGTTACACGAGATAGTATAGAAGGAGAGAGGTCAAGAGAAGATATACAGATTTGGGTGTCATCAGTATAGAGGTGGTATTGGAGGCCGAATGAGCGAAAAAGTGCCCCAAGAGAAGAGGTGTACAATGACAAAAGGAAGGGGCCAAGAAAAGAACCTTGTGGGACCCCAACAGATAGTGGGAGTGCAGGGGAGGGTATGTCTGAGGTAGAAACACTAAAAAGGAGTGGTTCGATAGGTAGGAAGTGAACCAGGAAAGGACAGTGTCTCTAAGGCCAATAGAGTGAAGGGTGTGTAGGAGAAGAGGGTGATCAACAGTGTCAAAAGCAGCAGAGAGGTCCAGGAGAACGAGTATGGAGAAATTACCATTAGATTTTGCAGTAAGTAGATCATTGGTCACTTAATGAGTTCAATGGGAAAACGCATTCGCTACATAGTACGCTATGCTGCAGAGGAGCAGAGATGCATTAATCATCATTTACATACCGCCAGCAAATTCCGTAACACTTTACAGTTGGGAGCAAACACAGTAAAAAAAAAAACAATACTGCGTAATACAGGTATAGAGGTAAGCGTACCCTGCTGTAAAATTGTTTGCTGGATACATTCTCTGAATCTTGCACATATTTATCTTGGGAGAACTGGGCAAATGTAGTCGTCCATCTATGACCAGCCAACACCATCACATCACAAACCTGGCATCATTAGGTTTGAACAGAAGTGCGGGAAATGTCTTCCATGCTACCTATTAGCCGCATTAGCTGTGGAGGCTGGTTGTAGACACAATACTGTCTACTTGTCCTTCAAGATGAAGATGCTGTCATAAAGGCAAATTCCAGATCACTTCTATTAAAGGTGCATCCAGAAAATGACTGTATATAGGACAGGTATATGTGTAAAATAGTCCTTCTTGTATTGTGCTACAAACCTGTCAAAAGTCATTTAAATACTGAATGTATAGCGATACATAATTGTTACTCGGACTAAGCAGGTTTGTAATATTTTTGTATACATTATCCCAACATGAACATTATCAAAATGAAAGCTGTCACAAGAGCGTAGAGCCTGTTTTTGAACCAACATACACATCAGAATGCCTTTAGTAATAGTTCTGGTAAATAAAAGGGTTATGTGAATAAACAATTAATTCAGTGAACTATTGTAATATATGAGCCAAACGATTGCATTTTAATGATTCTTTTACTCACCATGGAATCCTGTGTGTACATTATCTATATTACTACAGGTTTGTTCACGTACGTTATTTTTTGGACAATTAGCTCAGAGTTCATTTAACAGGCTTTAGGAATACAGTGGAACAGTCCCAGTTTGAGGACTACAAAACAAGTGGACATGGTGGGATGGATTAGGGTGTGTAGTATGCACGATGCGGACACGACTTGGACAGATCGGGGGTTGGGCTCATGGCAAAAAAAAAAAAACATGCATAGGTGACATGCATTATATACTCACCAGTTTCCATGGAATCAAAAAGGCATATTAAATCAATCACTTGGCCCCAACTTAATATCGGACTTATTTTTCTGTATGACAAAATTCCTTTAAATAATCATGGTTTAGATGTGTATTTGGCAATGATACATCCACCCATGGTGCATTGCTCTGACTTCACTGTAAACACATCTACACTACCGTTTAGGTAATGTCACAGAAGACATTAAAGGGTGCCCTTAAAAGCCAACGGTTTAATTATTTCAGCAATGGCTCAGAAATGAACGGAGCCTTAGAATTAGTGTATAGACTTTCTACAATCACTAGTTTGAAAACTCTTTATTTCTACATAGCACTGCTGAGAGACATGTAAAAGCCAGAGTTTTAATCAGCAATGTGACATCTCCTTTAGACTGGTTCTATTTAGAGGGAAATTTAGCACCCCCTATGCCAATTATTCCTACATCCAGGGGCAGGCTGGACTGGGGGGCACCTGACCCCAGGCGGGCACCATAGTGGGCTATCTTGGGCTGCATCACCTGCATTTTTGCCTTTAAAATGTTCCTAATAGGCTGCTGGGTTGAGTCTTGCCCCCTGCCCAGGCTAAGAATCGCCAGCCCTCCCCTGCCTACATCACTTGTAGTGGCCTTGATTACCCCTCCCCCATTTATTGTTTTGATGTACTAAGAAACAAATAATTGCCACTTCAAACTGAGACAGCTATATGTTACTCTGGAGAAACAGATAAACACACAAAAGCTACTTTTAATTTAAGAAACAGTGATAGCCTACAATTTGCAGACTTTTCAGGTTCTGCTATTAAACATGTATTAAAGATACAGCGTCAAATTCTCCAACAAAAACAATTACTTTGATTATGAGATGCAAACGCGCAGCTAAGTAAGCCTTACACTGAATAATAACATTACATTTGCACCATTTGAATATAAACACTTGTATTAAAAACTAGGGTTTTTAATACAAATAATATTACTCTATGGGGTTATAAACTATTTAATTCAGAGGTATATGTAAAGAACACTGGTCAAAAATGTAAAACTTATCTAATCATTTGTAGATTTTTTAATAACTGTATTGCAGCACAAAACAATGGTTTGATTTCAGAATATTGTTTGTAATTTAGACTGTAAGCAAAATTGTGTATTTACTTCTATTGTTATTGGTGATATTACTCACTCGTATTACTCACTTATCGTCTTGCAGACATTGTGGTTCCAAAATTAAAATGAAAGGTATAACAATCAAGACAAACAATATCCACTGTAGAAAAGACTATTGTGTGTAACAGAAGGAGACATACCATCTCTATTTCATACTCCCTCCCCCAAGAGACAAAAAGTAAGGAGTCTGAGAATTGATAAGTGTCTGACAATCTGGTCACTGTCTGGAGTTGAGAAATCAATATAGTCCAAGTCCAGAAAACACATTAATTCTACTTTACTAACTTGACTGGTGGCAAACGGTGGAGGATCAACACATTTACTGGAAGTCAATGACGTGTTCAAATATATACAGTGACAAAACTCCATTGAGCAAGATACCCATGATATATACTGTATGCATGCTGCATAGACACTGGGACTCTGTTACTCACAGACAGCACAGAAGCAATAATCGTTTGAGGTGGTCTTTGTATCTAGGTGCTTATTCTTTCGCCAATTGCTTTATTATTATTTTACACACATTTGTTAAATAGACAAAGCTTTCACAGAAACAGTTGTGCAATTTGTAAAATGATATTATTGCATAGAACAATGATCTAATAGCATCTTGTAGCATGGCTTGCAGTTTCAAATTGTACAAAATAAGAGTTGCCATTTAGATTGTAAGCACTTTGGGAAAGAATATTCCCTTGACCTCTAGTGGTACCAAGATTGTTGCCTCGTATTCTTCATTTAAGCTGGGTATACACTACAGGTTTTTCAACCAGTTATTGTGTCAATCACATGATAAACGACTGTTAGGTTCGATATCGCATTAGTGTGTACGCTCCCACGATCATGTTTTATCGTACCAAAGCACATCGTATAGTTTGATGTGATATTATAAACTGACTAAAAATCACTATTACGATGGAACGATGTCGGGCACATGTGGAAGTGTGTACGCACTCAGGACTAGCAATGGGGTGTGCAAAGTCACAATCTTTTCAGCCGATGGTTATGACAGATGAGGAGCACAGATCTGAAGGTAAATCATGTAGTTGTGCTCACATTAATCGGCATGCTCATCGGGACCTTCAGTCGTTTCTAAAATCGTTACAGAAATCTCATCTGTGGTAATTTTCTGTAGTGTGTGCCCAGCTTTATTGTACCTTGTAAAAAATCTCGTACACTGTAATAGTGATAAAACAATCTATAAATAGAGGAAGGCTGCTTTACAAGTAGCTAAATGTTCACTTTAAAGAGGATGCTGGGGTCAGAGGCTGAGAGTGTGATTTGGTCCATTTCAAACTGCCACTTAAGTCTTACAATGATAACCTCTGCACTAGAAAACATGACTGCTGCAGAAGCTCTTGGATTCTATTCAACTATGCAAGTGACAGTCAATGACAACTGAAACACACCACAATATATGTAATGAAGAACAGCAATCTGGAAGAGCAGAGATATGCATTGACATAAATATCATCACAACAATAATGCGATAGCTGTTGCTTGAAAATCTAAGTATCTTAAGTCCACAAGCCCATCCTGGTAAATGTTTAATTTCTTCTACTAACAGTACAGAGCTAATAACACCCCTTTATCTATGTCAATAAGACAGATTGCCCCTTTTAATCAGAAAGTATTCAGCTGCACAGATAAGAAATATGACAGGGTGACAGTCACCTGTAGCTAGATAACAAATATGGCAGTTAAAGAAAGAGATCAATAAGGAATAAAGATGATATATGCTCATCTTCATACAATCAAATACAAAAGTAAAGAGATATTGGCACTATATTTTGACCAAAGCATACTAGGAAAAGCTGCTCATTATACTATGTACAAATAAAGTAGGATGACATTGATAAATTCAATGTAAACATATGTATGGCATTAACATGGGGACAATGTGTACAAGGTAGTCAGAGATATGGTAAGGATATAATAAAGGCTGACAAATGTATAACATGTTACAGTAAACAGGGAGCTTGGGGTATAAATGTAGCTTGATATATTGAAAGGCTACAAAGTAGACTGATCCAGGTATAAGAGATAGTTACATAAGGAAAGACAATAGACAAATACTCTAAAGATGCAATGTAGAGTGACAGATATAAAAGTAATAGGACACACAGACTGAGTAGTACAGACAACAGAAGCCCACCTCCCCCGGAATCACCCACCTCCCCCGGAATCTCCCACTCACCGTTCTGTGCCTCCGCAGTCCGGAGCAGCAGCGAGAGGATCCAGCCTGATATAAGAAGGGCAAGCTGCCTGCTCACCATCCCCCAGCTCTCCATCCCAGCAGCCGGCAATCTGAATGCATACTGGGGCTCCCCCCTGCCCATCCACAGGGAAAGTCTCAGCGCTGATCCATGGTACAGAGCCCGGGACTGGAGATCACATCACAGAGTGGATCCCACAGGATCCCGTGCGCGCGCAGGCAGCAGCAGAAAGACTTCCGGCGCCGGGCTGCGGATCACTGGAGGACTCCCGTTAACCCGTTCTGCCCGGGACGGAGAGCAAACACTGTCCACGAGTTCTTCCAACTACACCCGGGCGGCTTGCGTGGGGTTAAAGGAGGTCCAGGGGGCGGGGAGCTGTGCGTGGGCTCACACTACTCCCTCCCCCCATTACAGCGAGCCATGATGCAAAGCCCCCCCAGGGGTATACAGAGGAGACCCCCACTGCATGCAATGTGAGGAGCTTCACCCACCCACCTACCTCTCGTGGGCTCAGGGCACCACATGTCACGTACACAAGCATGGGAGTAATGTTTACTCTCCACAGTACACGCGTGGACACACTGTATGAGTGGCATTTGATTAGTATCCACTTTCTCCTAACTTTTTCCGTGTAATTACCCCCAAAATATCATGACGGTCAGTGGTCAAGCATTAACGCCGGGCAATCCGTGCACATTGCAATCCAGCACAGCCCACTCCCACTGGGCACACCATGAGGTTCTAAGACGGGGTCACAGCACTGAAACCGGAGCCCACATTCTTTTACATAGTGTAAAAAAAGCTAGAGTTAGCACATAGAGCATTTTTTCCGAAAGTGCATATACAGAGCACTGCACAATACAACATTTGTACAATTGTACACAAAGAGCCTGTGCACACAAATCACTCCCAATCACACATGCAAACCCCCTAATGAGTTGTAAAATTCAGGAGCCATTCTCAACTCTAGGAACCAACAGGCTCGTTTACAGTTGTAGGAGACCCATGATCGCCTTACAATATTTATTGCAGCTTTGTATCAGTGTGGCGCTCGGATTACATTCTACCATGCTGTGTCCCTTGGTCACATCATGATAAATATTGTCATGTAGACAAGGGTTTTCTACCTTTTTAATGAGTCAGGGAAGATGGGCATCCAAAGACCTCATTAGAAAAAACAGAACTGTAACTTAAACTTTTAGTGCCTGAGGTGAGAAGGAAAATGCAGCCACCCTTGCCCTCAATTTTAATCAAATGACCCTAAAATATTCATAATCTGTGCCCCCCTTCAGCGTTGCGTCCTGATCAGTCCCTCTTATCGCACAGCCCTAGTTACGGCCCTGGAAATGGCTCCCAAAAGCTACGCGCCAGCAGTCTCTGTTTTTAGGCGCATTGGATAACTGGCTTTTGGGATTAGTACAGCCTTGTCCTAAAACACCTGCACAGACATAGCCCCTCTGTTATCAGATGCACACACAAGCTCCCCCCCACCCCCGCATTGGCTTTTCTATTACGTCCACACAGCCTCCCACAATGCCCACGACAAGCCCCCCGCAAAGGATGAAGAGCTACAAAGCTAGCTGCAACAGGAAATGCTAATACCTCACTGGGGAATGTACTGATACAACTGAATACATTCTCTGTACAGTACGGCATAATATATAGAAAGGATAATAATAACAATACTCATGGCATGTTAAAGAGGGTATGGCAACCTTAGCTTGCGTGGTACAGTAAAAAAGATATTCTTTGGCTACAGCAATTATAAATATTTAGCATGCCTGGCCAAAAAGTAAATACTGTTCTTGTCAATCTCACTGGTCTTCCATGCCCACCACATTTTGTCCAATAATGACTCTCCTAAGGGAAGTGTGGCCATCAGCCTAAACGCAGTTAAAATCACGTAGGTGAGTGATTAAGTGTTTAGCCTATGGGCTGTTTCAATCTGTTAACCAATAAGGCAGAGGAGGGGGGTGGTTTGGTTTTATATAGGTGAAGGTTCTCCTTCACTTCCCCCTCTCTGCTTCCGGATTCCTCCCGCCCACCCGGCAGTTATTACGTTTGTGTATATTTGGTTTCTTCTCTTAAGTGGGAGAGCAGTGCAGTCGGTAAGTTTGCATATGGTGCTTGGGTTATCTCGTCATAGGTCACTACTCCCCCTTTTGGATTGTGTTGTCATCACGTGTGTTGGGTCCAGTGAATGGGACTTTGGGCTAGTATGTTGAATATTTTACTGGCGGTTATAAGGGGGGTGTAGTCTTGCCGTTGGACAGATATTTCGCATCGGCCAATAGATAAGGTATGATCCTGGGTTGGTGGTACAATGGTCTTACCTTTCCACCGTTATTGGTTTTGTGTTTGCTGACTGCCCTGCTCTCGTCCACCTTTCAGCCCCTTTAGTTTTAATATTAGTCATTTAATAAATACATTTCATTCCAACGTTTATCTGGTGTCCGTGTCTTTATTGGTTTTCCTTATGGTATTATGGTAAACACTAAGCATTTCCACACTGCATTTTATAAATTCTTGGGCGCTGGGTATGTGCAGTCCAAGAGTATTATTTAATTCATTAAATTGATTGGAGAACAAGGCCCTCTGCAGCCTTAGAAAAGAGTGGTGTGATCTTTAAAAAATGTGAAGATAATGCAGTGAACTATTGTGCTGAGGCAACTTTCCTTCCTATTCCACTAATCATAAATGCGATTATAAATCGATATAAAAATTAAATAATCATAAATGTGATCATACATCAATATAAAATATAGCTAATCTTAAATGCTATTATACATCAAGATAAAAATAACTTGATATCTTTTAATAATTAATATAAAAAGCAACCTACATTAAAATAATATGTCACCACTAAACATACCATGATATACAAATACACTGATTATAGGGCCTGATGTCAGTGTCAGGAGCCGCGGCGGCCTCGGGCACCGCCGCGACTCACTTCCGGTGTCAGTGAACGTCCCGGCCGTCTCCATGACGACCGGGGCGTCACTTCCGGTTTCTCGGGCCCGACCGTTGCCAAGGCAACGGCCGGACGCCGAGTATAACAAGCGATGCGCCCCGGCAAGTGAGACAGCCGGGCGCATGCGCTAGTGTAGCCTGCGGGCTAATTTAGCTGGGTAGCGCACCTGGGATGTATTTCAGGGCTAAGCCCTGATTGGCCAAACTCTGTATATAAGGCAGGGAGGGCTTAGCCTCCCTGCCGGTTATAATGTCCAGTTCCTGTCTGTTTAATCTGCTCCTGTTCCTGCTTCTGCCTGAAATTGGTGAAAACCTGTTGGACTGTTACCCGTGTATGACCCTTGGCTTGGATTTGGACTTTGCTTGTGAATCTCGTGACCCTGACCTCTGGCTTGAATACCGACCTCCCTGTCTGCTCGTGACCCCTGACCTCAGCTTGTATACTGGTATTGTTGTCTGCTGCCAGCCCCTGACCTCTGATTGGATTCCACTCCGCTTGCCTGGGTTCTCCCCAGCCGGTGCACACTTCACGACCCTCTTGTCAGTCTGCAGCCCAGTCTGTCCCCACCATCAGGGGCTCCAGTGAACACCTGACTGGCAGAGTAGACTCCGGGCTGTGTTGTGCCGGCTGGAGGGGTTCCTAACAGTCAGATTTGTTTGTGATAGTTTATAACACTTCTTTATCTTGCAATAAAATACCTGCTGATATGTTGTTACAGATAGATGTCTATTTGATTAAATGTATTGTTTTAACTTATCACTGAGATTAAGGGTGATATGTGGCCCTTTAAACGTTAGAGGGCCGTCCCATGCGGCCCCTGTAGTGTTTTAAGTTACCTGTAACAGGGCTATAGTGAGTTCCAGTTGGCAGGAGTTTTTGGGGTTCACAATAAGAAATGGACTCTTACGGCTGTAAACAATCATACAGGTAAGGTTAATGCTTATTTTTATCCGGCTTTTTGCAACATATTTTAATTTTAGAATCGTTGTTTGGATAAATATCCCTTCTCGTTTGCCAAGACAACCTAGAGGAGCACACCAGGAGAGAAAGGTGATGGGGCAGGATTTTGGGGTGTTTGGCCTCTTGGTTTTCATTAAAGTCCTGCTTCCTAGAGAACACATTGGGTGTAGTTGGCACAGATAACCCTAACAGTGCGCCAGTTTGACAGCCCTGGTGCAGATTTTGATGTGGGAGGTCAGTTAGGTAAGTACTTGAGTAGGTATTCAGCATAGGAGATAGAGCTGTGCACAAACATTTAGGTGGACATTCATTTTATGTTTATAAAGCCATTTAAAAGCCGGGATGCAGATTACTGTTGGGTTCACTGGTTGTGGGAAATGTATGTAGGATATTGGGCAGTCAAAATTGGAAGAGCCAGCTGGTATTGGCAATGAAGGCAATGAGAGTTTTTTTTTTGTGGGGGGGGGGGGGGGGTAGAGGGGAGATGGAGCATTGAAAGAGTGGAAGGGGGGGGGGCAGATACAAAGTACCTGGGACTCACTTGGCCTGGTTGTGGCACGATCCACGAACCCATCTTTTGCAAGTTGGGTTTTTGCGCAGACCAATAATTTCCTACCCTGTGTATCTTGAGTGTGCAGCCGCATTGTGGCCCAATGTACCTTTCAGCAGCCTGGAAGGCAGTACAGGGTTAATAGCGTACAATCCGATCTAGGATAAATTGGTTTCGCACTGCCTGTTGCTCTGTGTACTAAACATTAGGGGGGATTTCAATTAGATGCAATGTGCTGAGATGTGTCTCCTGAACAGTCTGTGGAGACAAATCACAGCGGAGATTTTACTAAAATCTTTGCTAATTTTCACTCGTCCCATAGAGAGTAGAAGGAAAATGAGCAGAGATTTCTGTACCGTATTAGCTGGAAAGTATGACATCGAGGCGATATCCGGCAGCACCTCACAGCTAAATAATATGCTCCTAAGATACCATACTAATGTAGAAGCTGTAGGTAGTGTGCTGGGGGCTGTATTACTTTATAGCTGTTCGCAGTCTTGTCCTCCACAGAACTCAATGTAGGCTAGAAACAATGTGATCAGCCAATGAACAGAGAGAAATCTGGAGTAGTCTGAGCAGTGGGTTAGTGTATTTGGCACCAGATATGACTGTGTACATTATTATAGACAGCATATACCGTATTTCCCCATGTATAAGACGCTCCCAAGTATAAGACGCACCTGTATAAATCATGTGAAAAAATTGAGGATAATGTTTTTCGCAGAGTAATTGTGCAGCGGGTACTACAGAGAGGAGAGACAGAGTTCTAACCCTATTGCTAATTCTGCCTTACCCTGTCAGATGCTTCCTCTGTCCGGTAAGGTCTTCTTTCTTATGTCCGTTCTGATCCTGATCCTGGAAAGTCGCTTACCGTCCTCTTCCCGATGACCGGATGTCAAAGTCCTGATTGGACAAAACGCCAAATGCAGAAATCGGAAGTGTGCGTTCCAACTGCGGTTCAGGCACCACATCCGGTGATCGGGAAGTGGACGGTAAGTGACTTTCCAGCATCAGGATCAGAACGGACAGAAGAAAGAAGACCGGACAGAGGAAGCATCTGATGGGGTAAGGCAGAATTAGCAATATCACTGTATAAGACGCACCCAGTTTTTAGACCCAAAATTTAGGGAAAAAAGGTGCGTCTTATACATGGGGAAATACGGTATATATCTCTGCATATTAGTCTTCACACCAGATATGATTTCACATTAGTTTGGGCACTAGGCATGGCTTTTCAAATTAGTTTTATCAACAGATATAGTTCTGTGTGTTACCCTTGGAATCGGGTTTAATTCTGTACATCAGTTTATGACTCCATATTTAGCTCTGCATATTATTTTAAGCACTATACATTCTGTAGTTCTGCATATCGTTAGCATCACATATCTCTCTTATTTCTTTCTCTGTTCAACAAATGGTTATTTTTTGCTAATCTTCTTAAAAATGGTGTATTCATCATAGATTTGGGGCTAGATTTACTAAGCTGCGGGTTTGAAAAGTGGGGATATTGCCTATAGCAACCAATCAGATTCTAGCTTTCATTTTGTAGAAGGTACTAAATAAAAGCTAGAATCTGATTGGTTGCTATAGGCAACATCCCCACTTTTTCAAACCCGCAGCTTAGTAAATCTAGCCCTTGGTCTTTTAAAGATGCATCATGTGAGGCTCCGACAGGTCTTTGCGTGGAATTGAATTCTCCTCTTAGACCCTAATGTACAGTATGGAGCAAATCCAATTCTGCACCAGGACACACCATGATGTGATGGATGGTTTGCAAATGCACATTTTTGTGTGCAGGGAAAATACAGTCTGTTTAATCATGGGTACTTTTTGTTTTCTACTGAGCTGAAGAAAGGCAGAACACACTACCATCTCTAAGGGGCTCATGTTAAGTTGAATGAAAATTGGATTTTTGGTGTATAATACACTTTTTTGCTTCTGTACACAAAGCACTAGTTCCAAAACTAGTAGTTTGTGTGCATGCTTAGATGTAAATTAATGTATTATAAGCCAAATACGCAATTTGCGTTCAACTTAACTCAAGCCCCTAAGTCAGTTTTCAGATTTTAAATTCCCCTCCCCCTTCAACTCTACATGGATTTTACCTTCTGTCTGAATTTACTCCTAAGCAGCATTTATCCTGTCAGCAGAAAGTGATCTTCCATCATTAGTTCAATTTATTCTTAGTTAGCAAAGATTGAATCCTATGTAAATTAGAATCCAAAAATGATGACATGCAAAGTACTTTTCTAATGCTGTAAATGCAGACAGTAGGAGAGATTAGTATTTTCAATAGACCTAAGTCCTAAAAGTATCAATACATATATGGAGATCACTGTAATTATAGTACAAAAAAGGAGCCATTAAAGCACCATTAAAGGGCTACCTGCTCATCTGCTAATTATAAGTGCAGTATATAGCAAACAGGAGATGGAGATTGTCTATAAACATTGAATTTCACTAAATGGAGGAGGAATATCTTAATTAAACTGTGCTGGTGATTTGACTGATAGAGTATACAGAATAAGACATTTGTTACCGATCAATAGCATTTTGCTACTAAAACAGTATTGGCTTTACAAAGAAATGATAAGAGATCTGATGCACTCCAATCAATTTCTAGACTATATTAGTGCATAAAGCACACATTTCCCGTGCGCTCACTTGGCAGATATCTAATAAGACCTCATTTTAAACCTGCATTTTAGAAAATAATTAAAGCAAATTTTCTTTTAAAATAAAAAAAAATTTCAGAATAATAATAATAATACTAAGAATAAATTTGAAATCAAAACTACTAAGATATATATTAAGAAATTGAGAACCTTCTTAATTGTATGTATATATAAACTAACGCTGCTACTCTCATTGATTAAAAGTAGGACCCTGCAACCAACATAGGTTTGGATGGACAACCTGCCTTTTTAAAGAAGCATCTTTTGGATACACATTCGATATAGGTGGAGAAGGTGAGCTGCGAGCAAAAAGCTGGCGTTGAAACTACCGTAATAATGGTATTTAAGCGCACAGAAGCAGGTAACAAACAGATGAGGTAATTTATATAAGTAGCACAGATGAGTGTGAGTAATGCTATGGGGACTCACACAGAGTGCAGCAAAATACGGGACAGTACGTACGTGAGAGTCAGACAGTAGACAGATATGGGACAATAGGTAGAGAGTACCCTGGCCGTGAGAGCTTACTTTCTAGAGGGAGGGGTGGTGGGAGAGAGTAGGACCAACTGGGAAAAAATGGAGATGGCAGGTGAGGAGGAGGAGGTAATGGATAGAATGTTTAGGAGTCGGTAGGAGGGGCGAGTTTGAAAAGATGAGTTTTGACCGAGCGTTTGAAAGACTGAAGGTTGGGGGAGTGTTGAGTAACACGGAATAGGTAGTTCCAAAGAACATAGGCAGTAAGGTTGAAGTCTTTGTGATGGGCATGGGAGGAGGTAATGAGAGGTGAATTGAGGCGGAGGTCAGAGGCAGAGCAGAGTGGCCGGGTAGGTATTTACCTCGAGACAAGGTCAAAGATGTAAGGGGGAGAAGTGTTGTTAAGGGCTTTGTAAGTGATGGTAAGAAGCCTGAACTGAATTCTGAAACAGATAGGGAGCCAATGAAGGGAATTACGCAGTAGGGAAAGAGTAGTGGTGGGAGAGGAAGATGAGCCTAGCCACAGCATTCTGTATGGATTGAAGATCAGATAAGTGAGAGTCAGGAAGGCCAGTGGGAAGGAGGGTGCAATATTCGAGTCGAGAAATGGTGAGTGAATGGACCAGGATTTTGGTTGCTTCCTGAGAGAATGGATGGATTTTTGTGACGTTATGGGGAGGAAGTGGCAGGATTTGGTGAGGGACTGGATATGAGAGGTAAAGCTGAGGGCTGAATGAAGGGTGACTACAAGGCAGTGGGTATGGGTGACAGGAGAAAGAGTGATGTTGTCAGCCAAAAGGGAAATATTGGGAGAGATAGCAACATTGGCAGGAGGAAAGATGATGAGCTCGGATTTGGAGATGTTGAGTTTCAGGAAGCACAGTGACATCCAGGTAGTTACAGCAGAGTGACAGCTAGATACCTGGGTTAGGAAGACAGGGGAGAGGTCAGGGGAGGAAAGATAAATTGGAGGCCAAATGATTGAATAAGTTCACTGAGAGAGGTGGTGTAGAGAGAAGAGCAGAGGGCCAAGGCTACAGTCTTGGGGGACTCCAATAGACGCCACTTTACCCACTTCCCGGACTGCTCTGTATCACTGATTGGGACTGCAATGCTTATTTCTTAAACTCCTCCACCGAATTAGGAAGTATAATCTCGCTTTGTTACCCCTGGTTCTCATTGTTTAACTGGCATTTGGACTTGTTTGGACCAAGATCCTTTTTCTTTGGTCTTATTATGGTATATATGGACGTATATTTCCAGGTGCAGGATACCAGCATTGTTTCTATTTACGCGCAATCAGACGCAATGCTATATGTGTTTGATTAGAATCAAGCTGCGATTGTTTTTGCTGCAATATATTTGTTGATTTGTACTATTAGTAAACTTGTTTACATATATATTATTCACTTGCGCCCGGGACACATACCATTCTCTCTACTATTATGAGGTTGGGTCCTTTTTCATCCAGCCTAGTCAGCTTTTATCTTTTTTCTTTCCAAGATATTTCAAAGAGATAAGGGGGGGCACATTTTGGAGGGAATTTCCTGCCATGTGAGAGGGTACACAGCCTTTTCCTCCCAGCAAAAGGACTTGATTTGTTTGGTGAAGAGGTTGTGTCCTATATTTTAAGATGCATTTTGCACATTGCAGTTGCTCTTTTGCAGAAAAGCGCAATTCTAGGTGCACATCAACAAATGTAGTACATAGTACATACCTTCAAACACATAAAAGGGACACGTAATAAAGACAGTCACAATGTCCCTCATTCCTATGATTAATTTAAGACCTAACTGAAGCTAAAATATAGAAGGAGAAAACTGAAAGTTTAAATGGATAAAGGTGGGGGTTTAGGTGAAGGTTCTTTTCAAATCAGACCATGAAGTGGGAGCGTACTTTAAAATGTACTTAATGGACAAATATATGCACTTGCTCAAATAAAGAAGTAGTGCGGGTCTGCATCTTTGTAGTGGGGAAATAAGCCTTATTTTCTTTAGAAGCAAATAAACCTTTCACAGGAATCTGTACTACAATATCAGTCCTGGCCAGCTACCTACTAGTCACAGGGCCAGACCAGTCTTTCTTCCTTTCAGATAGGCAGAAATGTATTTCTTTAATCAGTTACAACTTCTTGGTAAATAAGGACTAGATTTAATTTAACATAACAGTAAATAACCCAGAGCTGAAGAGGGCGGCCAGCAAGAGGGGAACCAGGCAATCTAGCTAAAGGGACATCTGCCTAATTGTATTGCTGGTAGCTATGTGTTTTATGGCTATGAGAAACATGTCAAGATATGGGCAGGGAAAATACTGCATGCAAATTCTGGGCAGCTTTATTCACTGATTTATGGGGAGATTCAGTTTGGCACGAGTGGCCTGATTCATTAAGGAACTTAAATTAAGAAGTTTCTTATTTAAGTCTCCTGGACAAAACCATGTTACAATGCAAGGGGTGCCCGAGGTGTCTCTGGAATGTACGCGGATATACCTTGCGCCAATATTCCGGCTGGAATCTCCGCTTATTATTACTCGCACCCCACAGAGGTGAGCGGATATTCTTACCATAATGTGCTCAGAGCTATGTCTGCGCGCCACATCGCCAGCAATTAAATCCCCCTCTTGGAGGTATATTTACTAGACTGCAGGTTTGAAAAAGTGGAGATGTTACCTAAAGCAATCAATAAAATTCTAGCTGTAATTGTGTAGAATGTACTAAATAAATGATAACTAAATCTGATTGGTTGCTATAGGCAACATCTCCACTTTTTAAACATGCAGTTTAGTAAATATACCCCTAAGAGTTGAGCTACAATGCACCAAACACCCAACCCTAAATTTGCCTGCACATTTTACATTTTCTTTCTTTCATGTTTTTGCTAAGGTGCACAATTGCATCTTCTAGCTGGATTTACTCCTAACACTACATGAGACCTAATGCTTCTGACTAGGGATCAGAAAGTGATGAATACGACCACAGCCTTACACCTTCAGTACTGACAAATCATGCCAGAGCGGAGTGAATAATTTAAGGTATATTTGAAGTTATTCTAATAACTCTGACAAATGAAGTGACAGCTAATTTCATTCAAACTTTGCAACATTTTCATTATTACAATATTCAGATCTAAGCTGTCAACCATTTTTTGGGAAAATGTATAAAGTGCTCATTTGTAATCTGTTCAACTGTGCTGACTGTCAATTAAAGGAGCTAACAGCTCAGAAAATTTATTTTATTTACATGTCATCTTTAAACTCATGCTTTTAAAGTATTGTCAGGAAGAAAAAAGGCATTAATTGCTATTCAATTAAGGCTTAAAGTGTCTGTAACCATTATATTACAGCTTGAGTTAAAGCTGAGTCGGATGTACAGTTTGCATAGGCCTGGCTAGTGCCTGGAAACCCCCCTCCAAGCCTGGGGCACTGTGTAATTGAAGTGGCTGGACCCTGCTCCCGCTTCATAAGGCTCTGCTCGAAAAGAGAGAGCTGCATGTACCTAACAGTAGTGCACACAGCATTGCCCATGTATATTATGGGTATAGGGAGAGTTGGAGAGCAGCCAAGCACTCTCTAAAATTATAGCCACGCAGCCATGCATGCTGGTCATGCCCACTGGTTGCGTGGTGTGAAAACCCCCCTCTGCAATTCCTGCGTTTGCCACGTTGCTGCTCTTTCCACGCTTGTGAAAACTAAATATGCTGAAATTATTGCAAGTACCATTTTTAAGTGAATTGCTAAAGAATTGGGAACCCTACTACTCATAGAGGTGCAAGCAAAAATGAGTGGAGATTCCTTTAACGCAGGAACCGGTAGAGTGAGCAGCTACGCATCGCGGTGATATCCGGCAACGCTTTGCTAACAATTAAATTTCCCCCAAGAGATGAAACATACATCATATACCAAATTAGAAATCTACGGCAGATATTTAAATATACAATTCATCCTTAGAATGTGCCTGTTATGAGATCTCCCTACAGGTTAAATAGTTTTGGACAATTTTTCTAGTCTTCTCTGTACCATGCACAAAATATGTGTAATATATATCAGAATAAAGTGTTTTATTTTTTGGATATTGCCTGAAAATAAATTGGTTCCTTCCCGCACATCATATTGGGTCAACAAGTATTGAATAGAAAAAAGAGCAGAAACAAAGTAGTGAGACTTCTATGAAGATGTTCACAAATCCCTGTTAGCCACAAAGACTAAATGAAAAGCATTCTATCTGTATTATCTCATTTGTAAGTGTGATAAATTGTGTCCCAGAGACGCCTTCTTGTCTCCTCTAACTCGCCGCTACACCACTAAAGAGTCTTGATGGTTAATGCACTTTCCAATCTCCTGATATGTCTAGGGGTCTTACATCATGCACTCTGCCTTTTCGGCTGCACCACACACAATCAGTCATCTGCAATCAACATCCCTGTGGGAATGAATAATCATATTATAAGCACTGTAAATATTTCATGAGATACATGTTTTCTATGCGAAAGATAACTGCTTTTTTTACTTTCTGAAATTGCTAATGAAAAACGTGCTCACATTAATGTCCTAAGCATTTTTCTCCATAGCTGTGTCAGCAATGTTAAGCTATCTTTTAGAAATAAAATATACATCATTCATAACTGATGAGGGATTACATTGCACTGATGTGTCATAATAGCAGCTACTTAGGCACATAAAAGACAGATTATCTTTTCCATTTATGCAGAGAGTTTATGAATTGTACATCACACACTTCTTCACATTAAGTTATCTGCATTACAGGGATGGCAACACTGGCAAACTAATTGGGGATTCAGTGGACCCAATTTATGATGTACATTGGGGGCATCATTAAGAGTTAGGAACAACGCAAACAAAAGAGCACATTTTGCACTTGTTCCACACTGTGTGTGTGTATGTATGGGGGGGGGGGTGTTGAATTAAAATCTACTGACAGTTTTTAGAGTTGGGAGGGAGACTGTTGTAGCTCAAATGTACACACAATCAATAACAGGAGAAGATACCTCTGCAGACACTATATAATGCTGGAGAGGCAATCATAGTGCCTTGCCATTCTGTGATCCAGGCTGCAACTGATGTTACAGCCTATAACTGATGTTACTTGGGAGACATGTCAGAAGACATGTCTCCCAAGCAATATGGATAGCAGATGCATGGATAAAATATATATATATATATATATATATATATATATATATATATATTTATTTTAAATTATATTGTGCCCTGTATACATTACTAAAATGTCCACCTTCTTTCAATATTGTCAAACACATAAATGTTGTGCAAGGCATGGGAATACCAAAATCAAGAGCTATTTAAATGTTAACAGCTTGACCTGTTTTTTTAGTGTAAAAAAAAGACTTTAGCTGTGATTATTTTGTGACCTTTAGGCTCAATACATTTATATCTTTATGTATGTATTGTGACACAAGCACCTTTATGGTGATATAACCGATCTGGTGGACGTATGCTCGGAATTGTATGCGATCTCTTGTTCTGTGTGTGGATTTAAACTGGGAGTGAGGAGCCAAGGGCAGAAAGGGTAAGCGTTGTCTCCTTTAAAGAGACTTAAAAAAAAAGAGTATCGTTTTATCGTCAACACAATCATACAAACAATGCTACAATATTCGATTATATAAGTAATGCATAATGCATAATGTTAATGTTTTGCAAAGGTGCTAAACCTACCATTTATTAGTGCAATGTATACCAATATATTTATGACAACAAAGGCCTAATTCTAAATAATAATGTGATTGGAATAGTACCTAATAGCCATGTGTCTCCATGTGGCCTGGCACCTCCTTGCCTCTGTTGCATTCTGCTCCACATGCCTGATTGCCTGAAGGAGTCATGGGTGCTCCCTGGCCATTTAGCAACTAGGCATAGTATCTGAACATTGATCAAGTGGAAGTGCTTTCTATTTGAAAACATAGAAGCAATCCCACCTGACAGGACCGGGCTATATATGTAATATCTACTGCCCTATAATGTGTGGAAAGCCTGCTATGGTGGAAAACTGATGTTTTATGGGCACAAGGGACCCTTCGTCGAATGGCAGATGGATAAAGTGCCTGATGCATGACAGGAAAGCTCAAAGCACAACCTTCAGAACATGACTGAAGGTGGCCTGGGGCAATCCTACCGCGACACCCACTGTGTTCTGGAAATATCCAGCCGCCAAGAGTAAGCAGTGTTAGTGCTGTCAGTATGTTGCGCAAAGGCTCATGTTCACGCTGCATAATGGGCAGGGTGTCCATGATGACACAAAGCCAATAGTGATGGGCCACTTAAGCATCTGACATCCCATGTGGCCTGAAAACACGCTTCCTGGGCTGGCGATGGTGTACCAGTTGCTGATTTCAGAAAGGAAGACCTATGTCGTCCTCCAGATTCCCTGCTTCAGCAATTATTGTCTTTATGTGAGAAAGATGGAGGTAAAACTAATATTACCTTATGCAATATAGAGTTTTGGGTCTCATTTCACATTATACATAATAGACATACAGCTAGCAAAGCTCAATTCATTTTTATTTTTTATCACACAATTTCTGTTAAAAAAAAAAGAATAATTCAATAAATAGATAGGAACTGCGCTCAACCCCAAAATGGCAAGAGCAGCAATACTTGGGAATCCCTTCCCATAGACAACAATTATATGAAAAAATGTATTGCGCTCAATTACCACTTATTATGAAACCAATGGAAATATCAATAAGAGTGTAATATAGCATAGAGGGAAACCGATGAAATATCAAAGATTTAATAAATATAAATAGTCACACAAGCAGATAAATTGGACAATTGATATCATAAAAATGACAATAAGAATAAGTAAACAAATGTCTGAATAAAAACATAATATAAAATTAAATTACATCCTATAAAAGCAGGCATAGATCACATATGGATTAAAAACTGTGTAGCTACAGTCCAGAAGTACACAGGAATGTACTTCACGAGGGAAGTGAATATAGGAAAAAAAACAGATAGCTGGTAATTTACGTTAGTCCCGGACACAGTGATGAACCTGTGATACCTGAATGGAACTGATGGGATCCAGAGAATAGCGTAACTTGTAATCAAACTGTAGGCTAGCGGTGGAGATCATACGATATGCTGAGACTGGAATCCTTACGAGGCTCGAGTGTGCAAACGAAGAAGTACGCTCTATTCCAGGCATAAAGTTTGCACCTGCTACAGGTCAAGTGTAAGTGACGGATGTTAATGATGATTAAGCGCGACATACGCGCACACACAGATTTTTGGCATGATTGTCAAGTTACCTACACACCTGACAATCATGCCAAAAATCTGTGTGTGTGCGTATGTCGTGCTTAATCATCATTATCATCCGTAACAGATGAGATGAGTGTTACCTACACACCTGACACCACTCATCTCATCTAATAACATGATAATATCATGGCCGGGCTATTGTATAATTTAGATTCTAAACAGAAAGCTCAGGAAAATACACTGCTGACTGCTTACTGAGAAGAGGTAGGTGAAACTTTCACATGAGCTTCTCAGTATGAACAAAGCATGTCACGTGTTATATCTGAACATATGTCACCGGGGCCTGTAACTAAGGCTGTGTGAGAGGGACGACCGCCCAGGGCTCAACACTAAAAGAGGGGCACAGTTTAGGAATATATTAAGTTAATTTGATTAAAATTGAGGGTTAGGGAGGCAGCAGTTTTCCTTCTCACCCCAGACACTACATTTTTAAGTTATGGCTCTATATATCACATATGTATGTGCAAATACTTTAAATTGTCCTCCCGTTATTGTAAAATGTTCAGTATGGCACAAATACAGAATACACCTAATGAATTCCCATCTTGCATTGTTTCACATTTTTAGACATAGTTGCATAAACTGTGCAATACGGGTTTATGTTTTACATTGTTTGAACTGCTGCCTATGTTTTGCAGTTTGATTATAGTTGCATTTTTTTATTTTGTTGGTTGCAGACCACTAGTGTAATTAAATTATATATGTCTCACCCAATCCTCCAATGACAGGTGACGTGCCTACGCCCACACATGGTCTGATAGCCAATCAGTGAGGAGAATGTTGAAAAGTCTCATTCACATGCACGCATAAGGGTGAGCAGCTTCATGAGGGTTGAACTCCGTGGCCTGACTTGCACTATGGACTGAATACTGCGTCCTTCTCCTTGTTACATTTTTTTATTTTCAGATAAGATTACTGTTATATCTGGCCCATTACAAAGCAATGTGGCTTGTAATAATCTTCATTGGACCAAGTACAAGGCCTGCAATGCAATAGTGATGTTTCAGAATCAGTATGTGATTCATATAAAACTCCCAGGTCAAGTCGATGTGAGGTGTGTTTATTCGACCAATGATGGTCCATATGTGGTATGGGATATTTCACATTGCAACCTAACATTATCTGTATGTATCTATGTATGTGTGAGACAGAGATAGCATTTATTCAAAAACTAATGGATCTTAAATCTTCCAACAGAACGCTACAATGCTACCGCTATGCCACCAACCTCAGTGGGTGAGGGAGGAGGCCCAGGAGACAACACTTTCAACAACCACCAACCAATCCCTTTACCCATTTTCTATACAGGAAGAGTTCAGGGCCAAATGCTCAGGCCTGTGCTGAAGAATGTCATTATCTGGATTTTATAATCTATTTATTTTGTTTTGCAGCATAAAAGTGTAGTCTTCAGAAAGCTTTTCTTTCCTAAATGTGACTTTCCCTAGGCCTAGGCAAACTTTGCTATTCCACAGGTGTCCGACATCAAGGGCCTAATAAGTGTTTGTTGCCAAGCAATCCCCCCAATATATCTCCGTGTGCCTCCGAAATGCAGTCCTGTGGCTATTACTGTGTTCAGCATAACATGAATCTTTGCAGTTTCACTTAATGTATCACCTCTGAACTCTGCTGAGCTTGAAAAACCTGTGAACAAAGTACACCCATACAGCTAAAATATGTGTTCAAAATGTCATAAGATTGCGTTTTTAGAATTTATTATTTTTTTTCTTACATTTGCTGAGGAAGCACCACTGGCATATGAAGAAGACAACTTACTTAAAAGAGTTGATGGATTGTTTGTTATTTAAAATAATTTTAAAATATTGTTTATCAAAAAGTTATTGGTTTACGAAATTACATTAGCAGATTTGAGGCATGTTGTATATGGTTTTTCACTATCATACAGACATTATATATACAGCATCATACAAAGGGTGAATAAGCAGAATTAAAGGGACAAATAAAAACACACCTATACATGCGCTGTTTTTTTTATGTCACATAAGTGAGTCCTCCCGTATTCATCAAGGAATGTATTGTCTCAGTATGCTCGAATACGGACGTGCGTATGCCCATTGTACGTGTGTTTTTTAAAAAACGCACATTACGTTCGTTTTGCATTCCTTGATGAATAAGGCCCATGGTCTCTGCACTGACTCACATTTCTGTTTAAGCTTCCATTTATTATATTCCTTTAATTAAGACATTATTGTCATGGAATCTTGTTTATAAGCATTTGTTATTTATTAATTCTCTGTTATGTCATTATGTTTTGAATTATGTTTCTATAATAAGCAATATTTTTTTTGAGCTGTTGTAATAAATTTTAGTTTTTTTACAGATTTACGAAAGTTTATTTTTATATTTATATTTATATTTATTATCTTCACTTGTCTATATTTTTGGAAAGTTTTTCCTGAATACTGTCTTCTGCCCTGTTAGCCATTTGGTCTAGATATTGCACTAGCGTTGACTTCTTGTGTATCTGATGGTGCACAGCTTTGCACATCTGCAGGAGACACTTGGGGGTATGAAAAAGGGGAGATGTTGCCTATAGCAACCAAACAGATTCAAGCGTTCATTAGTGCATTCTAAAATATGACAGCTAGAATCTGATTGGTTGCTATAGGCAACATCTCCACTTTTTCAAACCCGCTGTTTGGTAAATATACCCCCTAAGCCTGAAAGTATATGCACAAGTGTAAAACAAGTTCATTTGCACAAAAGCAAATGCGTGGATCCACAAAAGAGGGTTTGCACTACACCTCTTCACTTCTGTATGTTTGTAAATGAGCTTTTTTGAAAGCGAGTGTCTGATTGCTATGTTATAGTGCACATTTTCATCCTCAAGCAATGTTAGTAAATAAGTTTTTGTAATCTACTTAGAGCAAACAACTGTAGTGTGAGCAGGCTGACAGAAATATTTGATCTATGACATGATGTGGTTTAGTCGAGAGCTGTGAACATAAAAATCCACTGGCATCTATCAAAATACATTTGTAGAATTCTTGCTGCAATTAATGGGACACATGATATCAGCGAGGAGCAAGCTCATAACAGAAACCGTCTCCTTCTGGTCTAACTCTGTTAATAAATGTATGCAGCCCATTCCTTCCAAATGTCTCTAATTAACTGGGCAATAAGCCAAATACACTGTTTGCCAATAAACACATCCCATGGTGTCATAATGGTGTTTAAATTACATTTAGAGCAATGTTCTATTTTTTCTAGACTTTAATAGATCTGAAAGCATCCAGGATATCCGTGTGCTGCTCAAATTTTTATGTAAATTATGTTTTAGTCCATAATTTAGTATCGCAATAGTGTAGTCATAAATCGTTCATAAAGTGTATGCAAAAAACATTCCATAATGTCCTGTGAAAATAACAATATGACACATGGAAAAATAAACAGTGTCATTTAACCCCTTAAAGGGGTATTCTATCTTTAATGACCAGACTAAATATCACATTTAGAAGATAAGACAGTTTCAATGGATATAACTGTTTATTTCATATGGAGAATTGTATATTGTATTCTTTTTGTAGCATAGTCATGTAAATATCTTTATATGTTATTAGTATGGTGTAAGGAAAACCAGCTAAAATGGTAAAACAAACACACTTTTCTCTGAGTATTCCAATAGTTACATTCACACGATTAGAAAAACAAATACACATACCCCCAAATTGTTTTCCTAAGTATGGTGGTGCAGAATCTATGTAGGCTACTATACTCTATCTCTGCCAACCACACAAGGCGTTGAGCCAATATAGTTTCATTTCCAAAGATTTTTTTTCTTTAATGTAAGATTTGTGCTTAGCTGTGATGTGGCAGTGTGCCAATGTCTTTATGGTGAGATTAATGAGTGATAATGATGGTTGGATACAATTTGTGGGGAGTTGGTTTATTTTTATCGATTGGAGCAAATTTCTATGTGACACCCATACAAAATGCACCAGTGTCACTCAGAGCAGGTGATATATATGTTATGGTGCTGGGGTGTGAGGTGAGTAGAGACATGACATTTTTTAAATATATATTTAAATATTATTAATGAAGCAGTGATTATATTGAACTCTATATTTTGATAAATTTGCACATGAAACCAAATCAGTGACAGCCCGGGGCCAGGTCCAGCCTGGCAGCGGAGGAGGAATGTGCCCGTCTGTCAACAATATAGAATTTAGATCTATGTCCTGCTCCTCTGATACATATCACAAAAGAACATAGATTTAGTTGTGTAGCTGTTAGAGGGGTTAAAGATGCCAAGTAGCAAAAATAATATCCTGGAAAAGCTTTACATATACAGAACAATAAGAGTTGAACGCCAGTGCATTTGTGTTGCGTAATTTTGCATTCTACATACCAGTTGTTGCATTGTGAATGTGCATAACGTGCGCCATTGTTTTCAGCTGCATGTGTCTAACAGTTGCAGCCCCTTGTGCTTCAAGAGACAGATCAAGGGTGTTCATGTGTAAGTGTAGTGCAATAAGGGGGCGGAGATGCCAATTAACCAGGACCTCCCGCCCCGAACAGCATAGATAACTTGGGTCAAAGTTGCGCTTGACATGTATGTTATGTGCACAAAGTTAGGTGCAAGTTGTATGCTTACCATGCTCTCCAATATGCAATATGTAGCACTTACCCAGTATTGTTTTATTACTGTTTCTTCCCAATTGTAGCGCTACGGAATTTGCTGGTGCAATATAAATAAATGTTGATGATGATGATGATGATAAAGTGCTAACTTCAGTTACATCTGTATTTAGAGTTGAGATGTGCTTTAGCATAATGTGTGACATTTTGTTTGGAGCAGAGCATATGATGTGATGGGGCAAATGTGACTGTAAGTATAAAAAAACAACCTGTGATCATTCTAATTTCGGTTACACACCTGTTTCATTGCACTTTCCAGAGGCTGGCTGGCACATTTTAGCCCGGGGGGGCTAGACTCGGCTTATCAGCCTATTAGGAACATTTTAAAGGAAAAAAAATGCCCTGCCAAGGTAGCCCACTATGGGATAGGCCCAGGGGGCAGATTCTCCCCTGCCCCACGGCTCAGACAGCCCTTGGTACAATCCCTTCCTCTTTTGCATGATAATAAAAAATTGTGCATGATACAGTGAATTCTAAACATTTTGGACTATAGGGGATTATTTCAGCATATATTTGTCTTATCTCAATAATGAAACATATTTATATTTTGTCTTGTTTTCAAGCATTGTTGGTTATTTGATCATATGCATCACATTGCTTTTTTAGGACTATGAAGTGTTAATATCTTGATAGTACCTGGAAATTCTCAATATGTTTACAGCCCTATCAATGTTTTGAGTATGAGCATTTTAACGGAAAGTGTTTTTTCAATGTTATAAAAGTAATTCTATAGTGTCTTGGTATAACATTGTTTTGTTTTGAATTATTATAAAATACATTTATTTCTTTTATACAGTTGTGGTGCGGTAGAGGTGGGGGCTATGGAACTGTGCAGAGACAGAGAGGGGGGGTTACAGCAAAAGCAGCCTGGGGACAAAAATGTAAATCCCCCGTCGTCTGTGGTACCAACAATAATTGATCCGAGTCACAATATGCTGTGTTCTGAAGGTAAAGCTATCACATTTGGAGACGGTGGATATAATACTATTCCTCAATCCTCCACAGACATCTCACATGATTAACCAAGAACTTGAGCTTCTTATTTTTTGGATGGATATAGCCTTAATACGTCTCGTCTAGTTGGCCTCAGGTGTCAAAAATTCTAGTTTATTACAAGCAGGGCACATTGAAGTGGTTCTTTGTCCCTGCGGAGTCGCTGGTCTAGAAGATTCTAAAATGTAAATTACCTGCTTCAGTCATCTGAAAAGCAATATGCATTTCAATAACAGCCAACAAAGCTCTGATTTCCTCCATGGTCAGCAAATACATCTGAGGTTAGTGGCAGGTGCAAAGCTTGCAAAGGAATATTATCCATGCAGAGATAAATTCATGGAGGACACGGGGGAGTCATTTCAATGATCTTTTCATGCCATCTTTCAAATTTCACTGTCTTTGTTTCAATATCTGAAAATAATGGGAACACACATATAAACCTCATACATTGTGTATTATATGTTATTTATCTTTCCTTAATTCATTTATGTGTTTTTAGCAAAATCTCCCTTTTAGAGCTTTTTTTTTTAAATATTAAAAGTGTAGCCAAAGGGGAGAATTCAATTCCCCCCGAAGTAGCGCAGCGTTAAACTTATTACTGTAAATGTAAAAAAGCTGGCGTTGAATCTACCGTAATAACGGTATTTAAGCGCACTATTACCGTAATAATGGTAATAGTGCGCAGGCCGCATTACTTTTTACAGTAATGCGGCCAATTTAATTCCCCCCCATTAACTGTTAATAGAAATATTTGCACTATACACTTGCCAGTTAGCCTTTTTTTGGCAGTACCTAATACCAGGGCCTCCAAGAGATTTTTCGGGCCCCAATGCAGCAACTTCTTGAGGCCCATTCCACAGCCGCTGAAGGGGGTGTGTCCACACCAGGTTGGTGGCTCTTCATGCTACACAGGCAGGAGCAGGCTGGGCTGGGGGGCAGGGGGCCTTTGCCCCCCAGGCCAGTCCCATAGTGGGTAACCTTGGGCTGGGTCCCTGGGCCACCTGTATTTTTGTCCCTTTAAAATGTTCGTAATAGGTTGCTGAATCAAGTCTTGCCCCCCGGGCTAAAATTTGCCAGCCGTCCCCTGAAGCCAGGATGTAGGCCCCGGCCCTGGTACTTTGTACCTGCTCTTCCCTCATCTCTGTGCCCTTGCGTAAGACCCTGAATGACTCTTTATTTTACCAAACCACTGACCAATTCATCCAAAATGTTCCCTTTCAGACCAACCACTCCCACATTTGGTACTTGGTACAGTGCTGGAAAATGAGACTATTGGTAGGTATGCTACACCTACAATATCTAGTTATCCACCTAGCAAAGGGAAATCTAACTAGGAAAGCTAAATGTATTAAATTTGAAGGGCACAATTGAATTCACCAGAACATATTTTTACAATAATGTATTAGTTTGTGTGGGAACTGTTAACTATGGGTATATAAAATAGATCAACTTGGTTTGATAGGTTGTTGTTGTCTTTGAATAAACAGACTTAAGAATTCATTGTTTGGTTTTCAAGAAACGTTTACTGCATTTTTCCTCCTTTGAGCTCCTCTGTTTGCTCTATGATATTACTTAGGCACTTGACACACTTTAGAATCTTACTTTGAAAACAGAAATAAAATGACCATACATTATTCACTGCACAACATCTGTTCATGTAAGCTACAAAGGAAAATCAAATGAATTAGAGATATAGTACACTGCACGCACTCAATAACATTGAGCTTGTTTATAACTGGGGTGTAGAAACATTACTAAGCCATTTTTGTACATGACGCAAAAAAAGAAATATGACTTTTGTAGTTGTGTAACTTTGATGTAACTTATTAACATAGTAATTTAAAGTAGGGTAAAAATATATCTCTTGACAAACAGATAATGCAGTCATAGACTGACAGAGTCACATTTACATAGACTGACAATGACTGACACACAGACACATAGACCCACCGATTGACAATGACAGTGACTGACACATAGACACACCGATTGACAATGACAGTGCTGACACATAGACACACCGATTGACAATGACAGTGCTGACACACAAATTCAAATTTACACAGACTGACAATGACTGACACACAGATTCCCAATGACAATTACTGACACAGACTCATGGATTCACAATGACAATGAGATACAAAGTCACATTTACAATGACAATGACTGACACACAAATTGAGAACGACAGACCGACACTGACCGTCCTCCCCACCACCTCCTCTTACCTAACTTGCTGCTATGATTGGGAACAAACTGAAGCCGCCATCAATAACATTCCTGTTAAACTGCAGCAATAAGTGTGGCCATACAGGTAGTCACAGGGATGTTTTGTTTGTTTTTACAACACAGGTCACATCCTAGGAGGTTCTGCGGCATGACAGAGCAGAGGTAATACTTCTAGTAATGTTGGGAAAAGGTAAAAGAAGCATATTTACTGTATAATCAGCACATATGATGTCAGAATGCACTATTTATAGGGCCACCTTTTCAGGGGTGCCACTGCAGAGGGCCCCGCGATTAAGCAGACACCACTCTTAATGGCATTTTCCAGAACAATTTTTTTAAAACATTAAAGCTTAACTTATTTACTCAGGATCCTGAGAACTATATGCAGAAACAGTTTGTAGCGGAGGTCTAGCATTATTCGCTGAGCTATAGCAGTGTGACTGCGCAGACCAATAGGAAGCCAAAAACAAAGAGCTTGCAGCTTGATATTGATCACACACCTGTTTGGCAGACATATTCTGCTGGTTTAAGGGAAAAGGGGGTTGAGGGATGGAGGAGCTTGTTGCCCCTCCAGTGATATGCAGGTAACTGCATTTGGTTACACCAGAATTGGCCATTTAAATGCATGGAATTCATCAATGTGTATTATAAGGGATTTACTTGCTCTGTGCATTGACATAGGACAAACATGCACGTTCAATATGAAGAACAGAATTGTGGGCATGATTACATGTCTGGAAGTGTATGGTTGTGGGCAGATATCTCTTTAATACAGGGGTGGGCAAACCTGTCCTCAAGGGCCATATCCAGTTCATGTTTTTAGGATTTCTTTAATCATGTACAGCTGAGTTAATCTATTTGGCTGGGTCAGTAATTATCCCACCTGTTTCTACAGACAGAAATCCTAAAAACATGAACTGGATATGGCCCTTGAGGACAGGTTTGCCCACCTCTGCTTTAATATAAAAACAGCATAGTCTAGCTGCGATATCCAGTCTACCTCTCCCGCCCAAACTTACTTCCTTTGTTGACAGTGTCTACGTACCTGCAAGATGAATTTGGCTGTAGAAGGTGGGGAGCAGGATCCTAAGGACACAGTTGGGCAACTTTGGTAGTTGAAGCTCTCTGAGCTCTGCTATAGCGCTTAGCCTCCTGAGACTCCCAGAAGTCAACACTCCTTCCAGCTTAATTTCAATCCTTCAGAAGTGGCTCAGTGGACACATGGCGCTGCTTCTCTTCAGTCTTTGGGCTCTGGACCAGAGGAGCAGCAGCCTTACTCAACCGAGTTTCCTATCATGTGGAGCTTGGGGAGGAGGGACCTAGTCACAAACATGCTATAACAGTACACAAATAGATATTGAAAGAAAAGGTGAGAGATCCGGAGAATGAAGATTATCAGTAAACTATCCAAAGTCTACAGTGTAGTGAAAAGCGGTTAATCTTTTAGACATGAGATGAGTTTTAGACATTGCATGACGTTTAGACATAACATTATAAAACAATGAACTAGAGAATCGTAGAAAAGTATTCACCACTGTGAGAGTCCATAAGGGAGTGAACGTAGAGGAAGCAAGAAAGGTGGTTATACACAAGCTGTTCAAGTAGTTCGGAGGCAAAGGTGAGGAGAGAGATTGGTTGTTAGTTGGTGTGAGATGCTGGGTCAAGAGATGGTCTCTTTAAAAATGGTGAAAGGAGGACAGGTTTATAGGAGATTGGGAATGTACCGGAGCAGAGACAGGTTGCAGAGGTGAGCTAGATGGGGGTATGCAATGAGTGAGAGGCACCAGAGAAGTTTAGAGGGAATATAATCAAGGAAGCAGATAGTAGGGTGAGAAGGTTAAAGTGCAGAGATTTTGTCCTCGGTTATAGGGGAGAATGACCTGAGGGTGAATTGGGACGTGCAGGAGAAGGGGGTGGGGCGTGTGGGGCCAAGCCTGTGGAGATATACTGTTGAATGTTGTCAATTTTGTCTTTAAAGTAGTAGACAAAATCATAGGGAATGATGGAGGAAGGGAGGAGTGCAGTTGGGCAGAGAAGCAAGTTGAAGGTGGCAAAGAGGCATTAAGAATTAGATGACTCAAAAAAGAAAAATGAAGTAGGTTTGCTTGGCAAGGGCAGTGTTGTAAGATGAAGATGAATTTATAGTGAGGGAAGTCAGCATTGGAGCAAGATTTCCTCCAGTATCGCTCAGCAGTGTGAGAGCACTTTAGCGGGTATCTTGTTTGTTTGGATGGATAGATGCTGTATGTGGTGGCTGGAGTTCCTTTGCCTATGTCTGAAGTGAGTGTTTTGTTGCAGAAAAAGGCAGTTAGAACTGTGCAGAACAAAGTATTTATAGGCTGTAAAGAGTAGTTTTAATGAAGATGAGAAATGGATCAGGCAGTATTTAGTAGTAGCTGGGAGTTGTAGATTAAGTATCATGTAATCTAATAAATATAACCCATTACACTCTGATATACCACTGAATGGTTTGGTATTTAATATTTTAATACAGTTCAGACCATATAATGGAACATATATCTTATCTGCCTACCTTGTTACATTTTTTGTATGTTCTTTTGTGTAAGGACCGGGGCTGTCAAACAACCCCCCCAACCCCCCCCTCCCCCCGATGTCACCTATTTTGACCTACTTTGGCTTTCTAGGTTGTATGTATACATTATGTGTTGGTACTTTATAAATAAAGTTATTAAAAATAATATATATGTAACCCATTACATATAATATACTGCTAAACTCTCCTGGACACAGGGAATTTGAATGCTTCCTCTGGTCCCATGGTAAATAGGATAGCATCCATATTATTTATAAAAACAAACAAAAGACAAACATAAATCACCCACAGTTCCTCTGTCTTTTATAAATACAGACACACAGCTCAAATAATAGATGGTAGATGAGACCTTGATCTATCCTTAACCTTCTATTACAGTAAGCAATCTTGATAAGCTGAAATAAATTGAATTCCTAACACTGCTCCTATTTTTATACCATTACAATTTTCAATTCATATTCAAACATGAAAAAAAAAATCTTCTTTTAAAATGAGCTGAGGAAAGTGTTGTAGGTGAGAATTAGACTTGAAGTCAACATGAATAAGCACATTTCATTCTGAACATAACAGAATATAATAAGAGCATGCAGCAGTGCTATGGCATATTGCAGTTTGTGTTTTCCAGACTGGAGGTCTGATAACTTCATGGGTTAAGTAAATTTCATGTTTTTCTGATGTATTATTTTTGGGTATGTGATTAAATAGTGATGAAATAGGAGTGTCAGGATCGTGAAAATCAGGGGTTTAGCCTGATGGACCCCTCCCCCTTCTCATCCAAACTGTGCTTAATGTTACTTGGATTATAGTGTGTTAACCATGTATATATGATTTTTATGACTGTTAGATAGTCTTAAATAGTACTAGGTGGATCCATAACTATAACATTATCCTTATTATTAGTGCATTATAATGCAGTAATTATATTGAGGTATTGGCATTTTATAAGAGGGCTCCTGCAATGGGCTGAGAACTGAGGGAGGCTCAGGCAGGGCAGGTAAGAGCGAGCATGAGAGGCTTTTAAAGTGAGACACAGGTTGCAGGGTGATCTGCCTCAGAGCATAGCTAAATTTCAGTTGGACTGGTCCAGGATCATGCTTGGTGGACATCACAGTCTCTGTGCATTGTGTTTGTGTTGTGTACCTGAAAAAGCAGGAAGGCATTGAGCCTAGTCCTCATGAGCAGAGGAGTGAAGTGAGTGACTCAGCAGCAGGGAACTGACACAAAGATGCTGGTGAGGTATAGTGTAGTTTGTAGTGAGGTAAACTTCCTGGTAACTTGTTTGCTATTATTGTGTGTTTTTTGTTATACATTCTGTTTTTATTGAAAGTGGTACAGCCTAGGCAAGTTACAGAAATAAAGGTACAAATGCTCCTGGTTGATTTCCACCTGCAATAAATTATTACCATAACAACAACTTCAAGATAGTGAAAGTGAAAGAAGTTCAGTTGTATACACAAATCATGGGGTTGTTATCTGGAGATAGCAGAAGACCTGGATCAGTACCACTGTTAGGCTGAGTAGTGGGATAGCATCGAAGGATAAGGGGAAGAGAGAAGGGATAGACAGGGGAGTGAGGGAGGGGACCGGGGTCACTATCTTGAAGGGTTGTGACATGTGCCATCCTGATCAGAAGGGGGTCAGGTGAGATTTGGTTGACAGGAACCTCAGCATTCCAACAGGGAAACAATGAAGTATCTTTGAAGTCTAACCAGCCATACCATATGGAAATTTATCTACAGAGGACAAAACCAAATCGTCCATGAACATATAAGGGCCTGATTCATCAAGACACTTCTCTGTTGATTTTTAGGGTATTGTCCGCAAAATCACTCTACACATGCCCAGAACATGCAGATAAGGCCGTGAATGCATCCCTGTTCCGAGGCTGGAGACCAGTACAATATTGAGTGTCTTCAGGCAACAGTGAAGCACGGTGGGGGTTCCTTGCAAGTTTGGGCCTGCATTTCAGCAAATGGAGTTGGGATTTGGTCAGGATTAATGGTGTCCTCAGTGCTGAGAAATACAGGCAGGTACTTATCCATCATGTAATACCACCAGGGAGGCGTCTGATTGGCTCCAAATTTATTCTGCAGCAGGACAAAGACCCCAAACATACAGCCAATGTCATTCAGAACTATCTTCATCGTAAAGAAGAACAAGGAGTCCTGGAAGTGATTATATGGCTCCCACAGAGTTCTGATCTCAACTTAATTGAGACTGTCTGGGATTACATGAAGAGACAGAAGGATTTGAGCAAGCCTACATCCACAGAAGATCTGTGGTTAGTTCTCTAAGATGTTTGGAACAAACTCCCTGCCGAGTTTCATCAAATACTGTTTGCAAGTGTACCTAGAAGAATTGATGCATTGATGCTGTTTTGGTCAGACCAAATATTCATTTGATTTAGATTTCTCATCTGTTCATTCACTTTGCATTTTGTTAATTGATAAAAATAAACTATTAACATCTCTATTTTTGAAAGCATTCTTACTTTGCAGCATTTTTTCCACACCTGCCTTAAACTTTTTCACAATACTGTATATGTACTATTGAATCCAGGAAACTCTTCATCTAACAGAAATAGTGACAGAGGCAACGCATGCAGGACCACCCCAACCACTTCTCTATGCTGTCCCCACAACTCCAAAAATCCCAGGTGAACAAATCATGAACACCAGGTTTCCTAGCAATGCCAACCACTAAATGCAGATGTTATCGCTTTCACATTCTGCACATAGGGACTTATATACTCTTAAGCTTGAAATGCACTTTTCTGTACGGAGCATACACAGTAAGGTGCATGTACCTAAGTCTGTATGCCGAATTAGATGTATCTGTCCATTGTGCCTCTTTAAGAGAGGCAGAATGGGGCAGGAAAAGGGTGGACTAGTTTATCCTGAGTACAGTAGTTTAGTGCCACACAATTTTCGTACAATGTAGGGCTGAGAGCCGTCATATTTGCCTTTAGGAGGCATATTTGTTGCACTTCCTTGTGGTCTAAGATACAGCCGATGATCGTCAGCACTGACCTTGCACCTGCATAAATATATATATATATATATTTTTTTTTTAAACTTGCTCACCTCCCAAAGTGAAGCCACATTAGGGCTGCTAGTTTAGGCTGGTATCAGCAACATCGGGGTGACAAAAAGTGTGGGGCCCGCTGAAAATGCTAAGATCAGCACTAGGCTATGCCAGCCAGGGCTGCTGGCACTATAGCTGAGAAACCCATAGCATGGTGTGCCAACCAGCCCTCCGCCAGTGAGCATGGGATTCCCTGAAAACCTGGCCAGGATCAAACTGGACCACTTTGCATTGGTTTCATCCTAATCGTTGCAGGGGTGTCCAAATGCAACTCACAACAGGCTCCCCCGGTCAAAGTTCTGCCCAGCATACACCAACGGGAGGTCAGACTGGGACCCTAACCACTCTAAAATGTTTCACCAGCTTGGGGTGGTTTCATTCTAGTTGGTGCAGGGGTATCCGAATGCATAACCGGACAGACAAACAGACCAATGATTTTTATATATAAGATTAAAATGATTGTTTTCAGTTATTTCTGTGATGATATTATATATTAACAGATCTGGGGGTAAATGTATGAAAGTCCGATTTCTGCAAGTCGCCGGAAAGGCAAACTTACCTTTACAAGCCATCGCCCCTTTAAATTTTCACTGCAAAGTCGCCGATTTCCGGCGACTTGCAGAAATCGGACTTTCATACATTTACCCCCTGAAATGCAAATTTACAGGGCTAAATTCCCAGTGGCTCTATTTATATTAACACATTTAATGGTGGTGGACAAATATAACACGGGTTGATTTTCTACAGTGCAGTTTTGCATGCAGTTTGTAAACCACCACATATCACATGCAGCTCTCAGACCCAAACCATAGGATTTATTCTGTTACGGTTTGGAGACTGAAAACTCCAACTGCGTCTAATGTGGTTCAGGCCAAACTGCATTGTAAAACTGTATGTGAACCAGGGCCGGATTAAGGGAATGGAGGCCCCTGGGCTAAGGAAGCCTCCATTCCCCCGTGAGGGCCCCCCCGTGATCGGAGCTGCCCGAGCTGCCCACGCGCCCCCCCCCCCCCCCCCCGGCACTTGCCTCCTTCTCCGGCGCGCTGTGCTCTCTTTACTGAGGAGATCTCGTGAGAGGGAGACTCACAAGATCTCCTCAGTAAGGAGACTACAGCGCGCCGGAGAAGGACCGCAGGGAAAGTGATCGCGCCAGGGGGTGCCCCAGCCCCCGACCGATCAATACTGCTGCTGAGCACTTTCAAGGGCCCCCTGGATGCCATAGGCCCCTGGGCTGTAGCCCAGTTAGCCCTATGATTAATCCGGCCCTGATGTGAACCAAAGCACGGCCTATTCAGCATCGGGCTCGGTTCTCTATGGTGATCAGGCCCTGCACTTAGAGAGTACCAGATCAATGCTGATTAACACTGAGCCCTCCTAATATCACTGACTCATGGGACCTGGGGTAATATCCTCAAAATATAGTGTACACCTTTGTGGCACTACAAGTGCCAGCATGCACATGTGTCATTGTATACTTGCACTTAAAGCGCCACAAGAGCATCCACTACAGGTTTTGACCCCATCCTAATGGCAAGTGAATATCTGCACAAAAGTGTGTGTGTCATGATTATATTCTATCATCAAAATTGTGTACTAATGCAATATATATTATATACTATCTACTATTAATGACTATGTACCTTAAATTAAATCTATTCTAGATTGTATTTTTTCAAACCTGGCTGTTCATTTTCAACGCATATGTAATCTTACAACGCAGGAAAACAAGTTAACTCTTACCGCTTGGAGCCAGTATCAAAAGGGGCAGCTGCGTGTCCCAATGATGCCCTGGAAATAGTTTTATGATTAATGTCGTGGATACGAGACTTTTAACACCATGAAGGCAGTGATAAAATATGCTTCTTATCACTGCGATCGGGGACTTATTGATGAATATGTCCCTACAAGTCCAAGGTCCCTTTCCTTTGTTGTTATTGACATCACTTCACCATTCATTCTGTATTCTACAATTGGATTTTTATGTCCCACATGTATTATTTTACGTTTTGATGTATTAAATGTAAGATACCACACCTTAGTATGCTCCTCTGTTTTCTCTCAGTCACTGCGCCTTTGTTTCACCCCTTCTAGGTAGAACAACCTATAGCCTATCAGATCAGCAGGAAAAAGGTGTTCTGACGTTGTGAGAAGCAGTGACTCTGTCCACTTTTGTGGTTATGTTAGTGATGACAGGGTTGCTTGTGACATGGGCAGTATCACATTTGGATAGGTGGTCTCGGGACCGGGATCGTGACTATGGAAAAACAGGGGTGACCACATCGCAATGGTGGAATGGTCACATCCGGGGGCATGGCTATCGCTTTTGAATCTCTAGGCTGTCCCCTTCTCTCCTCCCCTCCAAACACCTTCACTGCCGTGTACTTCCCAACTATCCCACCTGCGTGACAAAGCTGTTCCAATCGGGATGGCAGAACAGAGCCCTCCAATTGGGACTTCATGGTGTCATGAAGTGAGGAGAAAAATGGCGGGAAGTAGGAAGTTATAGAATGAGAATGTAGATAGTGGAAAGAGCAGGGTCTCCCTACAGCACATAGTAATGATGTGAAAGTACAGGAAAACTGTGGTGTCAAACTCACCTCTATATAAAATGAAGTTCATAAATCCAACTTCTTATGGATATATTGGCCTTAAAAGTCAATTAGATATTCCATGTGTGAAAAACACACATTGCCTTTCAGGATTTACCCTTACAAGCAGTGGTTGAAGCGGAAATTAGCGGTGGCATGGAAAATGTAAGTGCATGGAATTTGATAGTTTTAAAATCAGAGCAGTACAAGCAGGAGAAGAGGCGGTAGAGTACACCACTGTATACCAGCTCACTTCCACCACTGCTTACCAGTATGTATCAGGACAAGAATTCACATGCCATATCTGATTACATTGCTACTGAAAGGCGGACCATGGTATTTATACTGTAACAAAAATGTTAAATTTTAGCTGTTCAATAGAAGCTACAATCTGTCTTTGCCGTTTCATGTTCTCAGTCTGCATTGTTCTCTAGGACCTTCCTCTAGCACAGATCCCCGGAGATATGAATTTTGTTTAGCTGTCAGAATGTGGACATACCATGTTATATGGATATCCTGTTATAACTATGTAGTCATTGTGATTCATTTTAACCGCTGAAATTCCTTGTCTTGTTTACCTTGTACAGATGTCACAGTCCTCTTTTCCTTTCAACACACTTGTTCAGCCCAGCAAAGCACCGATACTGTGAATTGAAACTGGCAACAGTCCCACAGCTTTTTGGCACAACCAGTACTGGAAAAAGAGAGGCTGCAAGGAAATGGAACAGATAATTCTACTAAACTGGGAACAAATGTAATGCATCTGACCCTGAGATAATGTTATCTATTTTGTCTATTAGTCAGTGTTTTGTGTTGCTAAAAAATGTATTCAGTCATTTAAAGGGTCACAGCAGATATAACATGAAATATCGGTATTGTGGTATCTGTAGGTAGCTAGCAATTCACTACATACCAGGTGGCTACAAATAATAAGCACATTTGCTGTAATAAACACTGCTACGATCACTACCTTTATCAGCATAAGTCCTATTATTAATAGAGAATACTCAACCAGATAGCGAGTATTTTTATTCTTTTTAACCTATATTTCGCTAAATTTTAACTAACACTGAATAAAAGTTATATCTTAAAATTAAACATAATCATCTGCAAATATTAGTGCACCTATAATATAACTTTCTTTTTCTTCTTCTACAATACCAGTATTCAAGTTTAGGTGGCACCCCCAAGTTGATATACAAATAAGATTATACATTTATTGGGGATATTTTTTCAGATGACAACTAGTGCGATAGAATCTTTCTCTTTTCAGTCATAACATGAAATATCACCAACATCATTATCATCTACTTATTTATATAGCGCCACTAATTCTGCAGCACTGTAGAGAGAACTCATTTACATCAGTCCCTGCCCCATTGGCGCTTATAATCTAAATCCCCAAACATACACATACCGAGAGACTAAGGACAACACACAGGACAGCCGGCGAAGATTGCAGGGAAGGTACCCCCCCCCAGAGGAGGGTGAAGTGTTCTTTTTTTCTGGACAGGTGGTACTGATGTGCCCCACCTGGTTGCACACAAAACATCGGCGGGTGTCTCCCAAAACAGGATTTGCCCAACCCTCCCAAAAGATGAAAAAATAGTGGGTGATGGCATTGAGGGGTGTGGCATTGAACCTCCTGGCTGCCCCCCTTTCCAGGCAGACTGCCCTGGTGCAAAAGTCCCTCTTTTAGCTGCAGGTGCCCGGAGACAGTATACTTGTCAGCCAGTCTAGGTGCTTCCACAGATGATTCAGTGTACCGATCCACTACCCATTCCTTCACATCAGCTGGGCAAAAAGTGAAAAACTGCTCCTGGATCATTAAATCTTTCACAGCATGAAAGGTGGTGATCTTTAACCCTCCAATCCACTGTCTGAAAGAAGTAGACAGTTAGGCCACAAGTCCTGAATAAGTGTCAGAGGCACTGCGTTTTAATTCACAGAACCTTTGTTTGTTGGCCTCCGGCGTGATATTAAAATGCTGCAACAGGGCACTTTTAATTGCCTCATAATCTCCGTCCTTCTCAGGTGGAATATCTGCAAAGGTCTCTAATGCTTTCCATCGCAAACCAGGGGTTCAATACTGTGCCCACTGATCTCTGGGTAATCCATATTGTCGGCAACTTTTTCAAATCCTCGCAAAAAAGAAATTTTCTGGTTGGGGTCTGCTTATACCAGCCTCTTTGGCTTCTGCTGGCGTTGGAACTCCAGCTGATATCGCCTCTCTGCCTCTCGCTCGGCAGATCCCTTTCTGCCTGGCGCTCCACCTGGTGCTCCGCGGCCTCCATGGCAGCACGCCTCTCGGACAGTCAGCAGCTTCCTTCTGCTGGTTCTGCTGTATAAGATGCATTTTGGTTGTAATGTCCGCTGGGCCCAAAAAGTTTAGGGCAGTTTGCAAATTAACGTCCATAACAGTGTCCACACATGAACTATTAGAATCATCAGAAATTAACAGTCTCCAGTTTTGAGAGAAATCCACAGTCAGGTCCTCTTCTGAATCCTGGCTGTGACACATCTCCAACTTGGCGCTCATCTCTCTACATGAGGACTTCAATCAATTGCTCCTTGCTTTTGCCACTAGTGGGAATTCCTCCATCCTCACAGTCTGAAATCAGCGCCTCCTTTGTCATGCGTTTATATGACGTAGCCATCTACTCAGTTACGTTGCAAAATAAAAGATAGGATAGAAAAAAAAGAGAGAAGGGAAGGGAACTGATTTGCACGTATGTCTTAAAAAATAATAAGCATTGAGTTTTGTCCCTATGAACACAACTGTATTCCTCGCAAGGATACTACCAGTTCTTAAGTGCAGGGAATAATTACTTAAACCCAGCACTTAATTCTCAAAAAATTTGAAAAATCTCACAAGTTGCCAACAATTGTCAGGAATAAGCCCCTCTAGCTACTCCCTGATTAGATATCTTATCATATATTCCAACAGTCATACAATATATCACCTCTATTTTGTCAGGAAACTGCTCCTGAACCCCTTTATTTGTCACAAACCGCCCTCTGCGCACTCGTTACTTGGAAGCTTACTGTAAGGGAACACACAGGATTCCAGCCCACATCTCACACTCACCTCTTTCTCTAAGGCTACAGATTTACTGGTCCCTTTCCCAACACAGACACCCGCTTCCACACCTCTCCGCCAACTGCCACCCACTACGTATAAAACCTGCAGCAAACCTATGATTTAATTATCCAATTGAGCACCCTTGGTGCTCTGGTAGCTAAACAGTTAACCCTTCACACTCTGGTTTCTAAAGAGTTAACCCAGCCAAGCAATATCTCTTCTAAACAGGCAATGGATTTGTTTTGAGCAATAAGGACAGAACTATTAAATTGTTAGATTTAATATAGAAAAGGTACAATGCTTACAGATAATAAAAAACAATTAGATAAAGATTTGACATAAAAATAAAAAATTGCAAACAGTTCTAAAAACAAATGAGATGAAAGTATAGAGCATAATTTACGTATATAATCTGTATGCCTGGGGGTAGGCAGAAAAGATGGACAGTCTTTCAATTAGATTAATCCCCAAGAAACTGACAATTTGTTGTAACTTGTCTCATCTTTTTAAAGACACCTTTATACCTTTCCCCACCTCCAGGGGGGTTTGTGGTCTGTGACACTTTTTACAATCACCATTTGCATGTTGCCTGATTTACTACCCAATTCTACTATGTACCTAACTTTTTTGTGGCATAGACCCAATTTTATTATTAATAGATCCCCTATGAATTTATCCATCTATTGATACCAAACAGGCCTAAGTACACGGTATCAGTTGAGCTTATACTCATTTCCTTAACTTCTCTGTGTGGTAGAATTTTTAACTTGACATTTGAGCTGGCCTTCATCATGCTATTGATGAATATGTGGTTGATCACTACTTTTATTGATTTTAAGTGCCATATTTTAAAACTGAATTATTTTTATCTAAATAAAATACAGCCAGTCATCACATGGTCTCCTTGTGCCAGACACCATGCTGAGCGGTTCCTAAAAGTCTATTCAGGTGTCAAAACTCCATCCTAGGCCTGGATATAGCTCACCCCATGAGGTCTTTGAAGCTGACACAGGGGACACTGCTATCTTCTAACACCGGGATGTGCAGAGCCACCGAATACACACAGACTCTCTGACTTCACATTTTACAATTTAGTAGCTCAATTTATCAATGGATTCATTTGATATACCATATATCCAGTGCAGTTATGATTTAGGCCTTATTTCCCACAATTATGTGATGGGTTAATCCTTATAACTGTTCACGACAGTGTTAATTTCTGCTTATAACTAGATTTTATGTATGTTCTCTATAGAATATATACTGACAGGAACATTTATGAAAAGCAGATGAAAAAGCTGGTTACCCGTAGCAATAAATCAGAGGTTACCTTTTATTTTAAATACTTCACTTGTAAAATGACAGAATCTGATTGGTTGCTTTTGGCAACACCCCCTTTTTCTTTTTGCAAGTGTCCTCCTGAGTCAGTGAACTGAATTGGAGAGGGCTGGAAAAAATTATTTTATTATTCATAAGGGTGTGTCCATTAAAGATGATTTTACACAGTGCACTGAATATAATTGTTTCTCTGCATAAATATTTCAGCATGCTACTTCTATGACTATATACTGACCTCCAACATTTCACCATCTGCCAGATAACAGTTTTCGGCAGTTTAAGACTTTACTAATCACGCATGGAAAAGTTTACATTGACACATTAATTATCACGGATGATGAATCAACCATGTGAAGTATCTAATGGAATGCAAAGAACTGATGAGACATAAACTTTGCACAATGTTCACAGCCCAAAATGAAGCAAATACAACTTTTATATCATCACAAAGTAAATATAATAGGAATATAAGAAAATTATGAAATCTGAATTAAATTCTTTGGTGCTCTATATCAGATATGCAGAAGTGGGGCCTGATTCATTAAGAAGCGTAAACGGCGATACGTTGGGTATAATACGCACAATTACTCTGCGCAGGCCCAGAACTAGACCATACGCTGCAGAACGCAGCAACTTCCAATTTATTTTCGAGTGCAAAGGACACTTATGACAGCTTACAATTTCACGGGTAGACTTGTTGCGGATTCCAGTTTAGTAATTTAATAACAGGATTGAAATTCTTGTTATTGTAATCTTTACCTGCAGGCATAAATAGATAGAGTCATTAGAAAAATATTCACAGAAAATGCCAAATTCTCTGGGGAGTGTATTTGGCTACAAGCAAAGGGAAGACCCTGAGCTACATTTTTAATAGCATTATATAATGTTACATGGTAATTTCAGTAACGTATTCTTTCTTTTGTTAATATTATCATACTCCCCCACCAACTAGCAGAACAGCGCGATCTCTCTTGTGTAATACTTGGTTTACCATATGCAGACCCCTGAAATTGCCATTCTGTAATTGCTACTGACTGCAAAATTACAATGGGTGAGACCTGCCTTGTGTTAGCAGTTGTGTTTACTGGATTAGATAGGGTCCCCAAAACTGTTTAAAAAAAGGGGGTCAGGGGATTTGATCAAATACGTTCTTTTTAATACTGGCTAAATCATTATAAAAGGTGATAGTATCTTTTAATACTTATTTAATGTCAAGTGAGACTATCTTCACCGGGGCTGTTGAATAGCTCCCCAAGGGCTGCTACAGATTCTTCAGGGAACTTCCTTTGTGTATTTTTAATTAACTGAATTAGACTGTATATATCTGTATAGACTATAGTGATGGGCCAGGCGTGGCGCTCTGTCAGTCACTGTATTTCTCCTGTAAATACTTGTTGCCACAGATGATACATAATAGGTGAGTACATACTGTATACTTGTATCAAGAATAGAAACCACTTGCGGTCATTTGCAAGGAAAATAAATAGAATGTATGGGGAGATTCAATTAGAGGAACAATTACAATTCTGAGGAACATCGCGGCTGCGGGATTTTTACAAGAAATCTCCACTGATTTTTCTGTGCGCCCCATAGAGGTGCGAGATAAAAGCAAAGAATTCACTGTTGTAACGGTAAAAATGGGCTGCTTCGGTGTTCTGAGCTCTATGTGTTGTTGCACCTACTTTGTGCACACAGCATATAAATATAAATCGGTTTAGACCCCAAAGAACAATGTCATGGCCAATCTCCGTATATGATTTGCATGTTTATTGCAATTTAAGTCAAGTGCACATGGCCTGGAAAAGTAAAGTTTACTGTTCATTTGACCTCCCATTAGCGATTTCGGGAGTGATTCATTAAGGCATGTAAATGCTGATACGTGACGTATTTTGCGTAAAATCGCTCAGCAATTGCCCAGAAACTAACCATATGTCAGAGAGCGCAGCAACTTCCAATGAATCTTCAAGTGCAATGGGTGTATGCATGTAGTCAATGTACAGTCAGGGGGCATGCCAAGCCGCAGCGCACACAGCAGCGCGTGATTCAAGCTTTGGATATCTCAAATGTACGTGATTTTCAGTCATATCACTTGCTCCAGCCATAGGTCAGGTGTAAGTGCCGATTACTAATGATGACGGCTGTGTATGCAAACGTGTTTGCAATCAGGAGCAAACTGTAAGGGGCAGATTCAATTCAGCGATTAGTCTAGGATTAACGCGGTGTTAGTAGTATTACCTTTAATACAGTCATTTTAACCCGGATTTTTACTCACGGCCCGAGGGGTGCGTGCAAAAATCAGCGTTAAAATTACAGTACTAACGGTAACACTGTGCAGTTTTACCGTACTAATGGTAATAGTGCGCAGGCAGCGTTATTCTTAGACGAACGCGGCCGAATTTAATTGGCCCCTAAGAATGTATTTTATGTACAGTAGACATTAATAACCCCTTAATAAATGTATTTTATGGAGGGAAAATAAATAAAAAAAAATAATGTTTTAATTGTTATGTCATTAATGACTATGGGACTGATTCATTAAGGATCTTAACTTGAGAAACTACTTATTTCAGTCTCCTGGACAAAACCATGTTACAATGCAAGGGGTGCAAATTAGTATTCTGTTTTGCACATAAGTTAAATACTGACTGTTTTTTCATGTAGCACACACATACTTGATAGTTTATTTGTACACTTAAATTTAAAGTTGATATTTGTGTGCTACATGAAAAAACAGTCAGTATTTAACTTATGTGCAAAACAGAATACTAATTTGCAGCTCGTCGTGATCAACATTAGAAGAAAAGAAGGCAGTGGAGAGCACCAGTGGCGGCAGAGAGCCCTTGTCAGGGCTAAGAGCGCCTCTGCCACCGAAACATCGCCGGGATCAAGAAAAGAAGACTGCGGCTGAGCCTGGAAGCAGCGGCAGTGGGGAAAAGGGCAGGTGAAGATCCCCGAAGACCAGGGAAGCAGGTAAAGACCTTCTGGGCACCACCTCTACCGGGCACTGCCCGCACCACACTGTCTCCACTAAGGCACAAGGCCCCGGGCACTGTCAGGCACTAGGCCCGTGGCAACAGTTAGGGGCACAAGGCCCAGTGTAATTGGGCACAAGGCCCATCTAGGTAGTTAGGGGCTTTAAGCCCATTAACAGTAAAGGGCACAAGGACCTAATTAGCTGGCCTAGAGCCCATAGCCAGGTAAGGCTACAAGGCCTAGTCAGGGGCATAGAGCCCATAATGTACATGGGCACAAGGTCCTAGGAAGGGGCATAAAGCCCATAGTGAGGGGCACAAGGCCCTAATTAGTGGGCTCAGAGCCCAAGGCAGAGGGGGCAAAAGGCCCTGTAGTTAGCTGGGCAGAGAGCCCATGGTGTAGGGCATAAGGCCCTTGGTAAAGAGGGCACCAGGCCCTGTAGGTAGCGGGTGCGAGAGCCCGGAGCTAGAGTAGGGTACAGTCCCAGTGTTGTGTTAGTGCTATACTAAACCGTCTGGTTAGATAGCGAAGTTGTATATTACGTGTCAGCCTTCCAGATACAGAAGCAGGGTCTTATTCCGTCTGTGCGGCGAATACTGTATTGGGCATGGTATTTTGGTTGTGCTGTGTGTGTTTCTTTACAGGTGCAATACGTCAGGCCCCCATTAAAGGTAGGCTCTAGTTTCCTGGCTGCTTTTCTGGTATAATCTGTACTGTGGGGACAAGGTGTAGTTAAGAGCATACACATAGCTAGGGAAGAACACACAGTAGTCTTCCCATCCCATAGGTCCCTGGGGTTACGCTGGTTTCCAGAGGAAGTGATTGGGCACCTCACTGGCAGTGCAGCACAGCCCATTAGAGTTCCAGGGGCGTCCTGTGGTTCTATTTGAGTGTTCCAGTCCTTAGTTCCGGCAGGCTCTCTGGCGAGTCTGGACTGGGACGGTGTTCTGCTTGAGTAAAGGCAGTCGTTTCGAGTTCCGGTAGTGACGACTGGCGGCTCCGTGCGGCAGTTGACACTCCGCTGGTGCGCTGCTCCAGTGAGCCTCATTCATGCCACGTGCGACTGGTCCTTAGGATTCCATGAGTGACCCCATAGGAGAAGATAGTCTTCTCAGTACGACCTGGGTGAGGGTTTAGGATCAGCTCTCCGGCTGGTGTTCCCCGTAAAGTAGGGGGAGGAGGTTTAGGCACCCAGTTTATAGCCAAGTTGCTGACCATTAGTTAGTTGTTAGGGTCGGGCCGCCTGTTGTTAGTTAGTGTCAGTTGTGTGGGTTGTACATACTAGCCTCACTGGTAGAGTAGAGGGAGGCTGTGTGTTCTCTGTCTTCCACAGGGGATGGAGAGGAGCAGGAGAGCAGAGACCGGAAGTCGAAGTGCCCCAGGTGAGTATAGATCGCTATTCCAACTTTTGGTTAGGCCCTCACTGTAAGGTGAGTGGAGTATTTGGGGCGGGACTGTTCCTGCTCCTGAATACTCCTGAAGTCCCGCGCCCTTCGCAAGAACAAAACGAGGTGGCGGCAAGGGGATTGACTTGTGTGTCTCTGCTCCTTGCCGTGTTCTCGAACATCCCATTCCTGATAGGCAAAGGTTTAATTCTCTGTTTTTTCCCCAGGGGCAAGACCAGTGAGTTAACAGAGATTTCCCCTTTGGGACAGGGGCGGGGGGCATTTCACGGTCATCCACGCGAATTGTGGTAAGTTTCTGAAGCACTAGGAGTTTGTCGCCTGTGTGGCACTTCTCCCCGCAGGGTCCTTACAGAGATATAATACACTACACCTCGGAACATGACCTGATCACTGTATATGATTATAATTAGAGATGGTCACTGACCCCCGTGTTTTGGTTTTGGATTCGGTTTTGGATCTGGATTACCGTCGTGTTTTGGTTTTGGTTTTGGTTTTGCAAAACCGCCATTGCGTGTTTTGGTTTTGGTTTTGGTTTTGTTTGGTTTTGTTTTGCTATTTTTTGGGAAAATCCATGTTTTTGGGCCTAAATTAACCCAATTTAGTGCTCCAACTGTTTTAGAGACAAGTAATCTAATTGTTGAGGTAATAAATCATCCAAAAAAACAGTTTAATTCTTCGTTGGTAGGCCTATTCTACACACAAAACAGATTGTCTTCCTCTCCATCTATGCATATTGGCAATGCAGCCATCGTCTTTGAATGTATATTACACCCTACACTTATAGTTAAATATGTAAAGAAATGGAAAAAGCCAGTTTGCTTTCTGTCTCTCAAGGCCCCCCTCCACTTGTATAAAATAGCAAAAAATTCAGCCATTATAGACTGTACAATATTAATTGACATGGAGAAAGCCAGTTTGGTTTCTGTCTCTCTAGGCCCCCCTCCACTTGTATAAAATACTAAAAAATTCAGCCATTATAGACTGTACAATATTAATTGACATGGAGAAAGACAGTTTGGGGTCACTCTGTCTCTCTAGGCCCCCCTCCACTTGTATAAAATACCAAAAAATTCAGCCATTATAGACTGTACAATATTAATTGACATGGAGAAAGCCAGTTTGGTTTCTGTCTCTCTAGCCCCCCCTCCACTTGTATAAAATACTAAAAAATTCAGCCATTATAGACTGTACAATATTAATTGACATGGAGAAAGACAGTTTGGGGTCACTCTGTCTCTCTAGGCCCCCCTCCACTTGTATAAAATACCAAAAAATTCAGCCATTATAGACTGTACAATATTAATTGACATGGAGAAAGCCAGTTTGGTTTCTGTCTCTCTAGGCCCCCCTCCACTTGTATAAAATACTAAAAAATTCAGCCATTATAGACTGTACAATATTAATTGACATGGAGAAAGACAGTTTGGGGTCACTCTGTCTCTCTAGGCCCCCCTCCACTTGTATAAAATACTAAAAAATTCAGCCATTATAGACTGTACAATATTAATTGACATGGAGAAAGACAGTTTGGGGTCACTCTGTCTCTCTAGGCCCCCCTCCACTTGTATAAAATACCAAAAAATTCAGCCATTATAGACTGTACAATATTAATTGACATGGAGAAAGCCAGTTTGGTTTCTGTCTCTCTAGGCCCCCCTCCACTTGTATAAAATACTAAAAAATTCAGCCATTATAGACTGTACAATATTAATTGACATGGAGAAAGACAGTTTGGGGTCACTCTGTCTCTCTAGGCCCCCCTCCACTTGTATAAAATACCAAAAAATTCAGCCATTATAGACTGTACAATATTAATTGACATGGAGAAAGCCAGTTTGGTTTCTGTCTCTCTAGGCCCCCCTCCACTTGTATAAAATACTAAAAAATTCAGCCATTATAGACTGTACAATATTAATTGACATGGAGAAAGACAGTTTGGGGTCACTCTGTCTCTCTAGGCCCCCCTCCACTTGTATAAAATACCAAAAAATTCAGCCATTATAGACTGTACAATATTAATTGACATGGAGAAAGCCAGTTTGGTTTCTGTCTCTCTAGGCCCCCCTCCACTTGTATAAAATACTAAAAAATTCAGCCATTATAGACTGTACAATATTATGAAAAATGGACAAAGCCAGTTTAGGGTCACTCTGTCTATGACACCCTACCCTTAAGGATAAATTGCCCTAACAGCAGCCTTTCAAGATGGTATGTGATATGGAAATGCCACAAGTCCCTTTCCTCTTTGGGGGTAGATTGCACCCTACACTTACATAGAAAGTTTTAAAAAGATGTTATCGGCATCATCTTCAGCTTCATCCTCACCCTCATCAGTGTGTACGTCATCATCACAGACTATCAATTCATCGCCGCTTGAATCCGCCATTAGAGAACAGTCAGTGCTTGGATGTCTTGGATGGTGAAGGCCTTCCTCGTGGAAGATGTAGTTCATTTTTATAAACATCATTTTCTCCACATTTTTGGGAAGTAACCTTCTACGGCGATCACTGACTAAGTTCCCTGCTGTGCTGAACACTCGTTCAGAGTACACACTGGAGGGTGGGCAGCTTAGGTATTGCAAAGCAAGTTTGTACATGGGTTTCCAAATGGCTTGCTTTTCTTCCCAGTAAGGAAAGGGACTGTCTGACATTTCCATATCAACTACCTCTTGAAAGTAATCCTCCACCATCCTTTGCATGTTTATACTCATATTGGATGGACTTATGGGCAAAGTGACACTTTTTTTTGAAAAATCCTTCAAACCAGCCCAGATGTTAAATTGTTCTCGTCTGCCCCCTGTGTCTTCCCTGCTTCTTTTTTGGAAATTTAATTTTTTACGAGCAACAGCTTGAGAAAGTGAAGGAGGACACGTCGTCAAGCCGAGGCCCAGTTCAGCGGCCAACTTGCTGAGCAATAGCTCCTTGCAAAAGTTCACATCTCGCTCATTTACAAGTAAAGACTCAATGTAGGTTTTAAACCTTGGATCAAGCACAGTGGCCAAAACGTACTGATCCGAGTTCAAGATCTTAATAACTCGAGGATCATTGTGAAGCGAATTAAGTACTTGATCGACAAGGCCAACATACTTTGCTGAATTGCTTGCTTTCAGCTCCTCCTTCATTTTCTCAAGCTGCTTTTCCAATAGTCTAATTAAAGGAATGACTTGGCTCAAACTAGCAGAGTCTGCACTGACCTCACATGTCACAACTTCAAATGGTTTCAGCACCTTGCACAGCACTGAAAGGATTCCCCACTGTGCAAGAGTGAAATACATCCCCCCTCCTTTCCCAATGTCATGACTTGTGCAATATGCTTGGATGGCTTTGCGCTGTTCCTCCATCCTCTGAAGCATGTACAGGGTGGAATTCCACCGAGTTACCACCTCTTGCTTAAGTTGGTGGCAGGGCAAGTTAAACTGCTCTTGGAGCTGCTGTAATCTCCTACATGCTGTGGCTGAATGCCTGAAATGGCCTGAAATTTTACGGGCCACCGAAAGCATCTCCTGCACCTCACGGTTATTTCGTAGGAAGCTCTGCACCACCAAGTTGATGGTGTGAGCAAAACAGGGAATATGTTGGAAATCACCCAGCTGTAATGCTCGCACTATATTGTTGGCGTTATCTGAAATGACATACCCTGGGGAGAGTCCGAGTGGTATAAGCCATGCATCAATCACATCTCTCAGTTTGCGTAACAAATTGTCAGCCGTATGCCTGTTAGTGAAGCCGGTGATACAAAGAGTGGCCTGCCTGTGACAAATGTTACGTAGTGGTGTACATGCTGCTGCTGTTCCTGCTGGTGAAGGTGAATGACCAACCCAGTGGGCTGTCACAGTCATATAGTCTTTGGTTTGGCCACTTCCACTTGTCCACATATCTGTGGTTAAGTGAACAGTGGGCAGAATGGCATTTTTCAGCGCAATCTCTACATTTTTACACACTTTTTGGTATAGTTGTGGAATAGCTTTACGGGAGAAATGGTGTCGCGATGGAATTCTGTAACGCGGACACAAAACCTCAATTAACTGTGAAAAACCAGCTGCGTTTATTGTGGAGATTGGACGCAGATCTAACACTAACATTGCAGCCATGGCGTCTGTGATTCGCTTGGCGACTGGGTGACTGCTGTCATATTTGCTTCCCCTCGCAAATGATTGTTTCACAGTTAATTGCTGAAATGTAGGACTGCTCATTTTATTCACCTGCCTCTGGGATGACGATTCACCCCCAGCAGCAGCAACAGCAGCAGCAGGACTAACGCTTTCTTCAGAGGAATCAATAATAGTGCCGGAGTCATCCAGCCTTAAGTGGGATGCCGGGCTAACTCCGAGCGCTACTGAGGATATTGATGAGGATGGTGTGGTGGGTGTATTTTGTAGCCGTCGGTATGTCGGTGAGCGGAGGGTCTTAGCTGATGAGGGAGTGCTTGTATTCTTTTGGGAAGAACTTTCAGCTTTTCCCAACACTTTGCCATGAACTCTCGTTAAATGGCGTAACATAGACGAGGTTCCAAGATGGTTAAGGTCCCTCCCTCGACTGACTGTGGCTTCACATACACTACAAATGGCTATACAATTGTTGTCTGGATTTGGGTAGAAATAATTCCACACATAAGAAGTGGATTTTTTTGTTTTATGCCCAGGCATGACAATGGCCTTTTTCTTGTCACGTGCCAGAACTGCTGCCACTGGTGCAGGACTTACACAAACAACCTCATCCTCATCAACATCCTCATTAGCGCCCTCGTCGCCTACACAAATCTCCCCCTCATCCTCTTCTAATTCCAAAGTGGCATCCTCAATTTGGGTATCACCGGCTACACTCGGGCTATTAAGGCACACATCAGCAGAATGCTCACGATTAGACATCCCACTGTTGGATGGACTCTCCACAGGGATTGTTGTCATTTGTGAATCAGAGCAAATATTCTCCTGTAATGCCTCACTGGTATCTTGCAGCTCAGCTTTGACGCGTAACAGTAGTTGTGCACCAATTGTAGCCTGGGTAACTTTTTGGGATCTGCCACTAATAGCCAAAGGTGAAGGCCTCATTCTCTCTTTGCCACTGCGTGTGTAGAATGGCATGCTTGCAATTTTTTTTTTATCGTCACTTAACTTTTGCTCAGTTACACTTCTTTTTCGCTTCAATACAGTAAATTTTTTTTTGGTTTTTGTTTTTTGCACTAATTTGAAAACACTCTGTTGTTTGACATCGCCTTGGCCAGATGACGTACTGGGAACACTAACATCAGGACTGGTGACAGAACCTGGTTGCTCATTTAGATCATATGTGGACTGCTTTGAATCCATTCTGAGCGCAAACCACTGAGGAGTGCTAAAAATTATTGAGTAGATACTGCTGACAGATATGACTTTTGACAGCCAGAAATATTAATGCACAATTAGGGAGGACACCCCAAAAACACTGAGGAGTGCTAAAAATTATTGAGTAGATACTGCTGACAGATATGACTTTTGACAGCCAGAAATATTAATGCACAATTAGGGAGGACACCCCAAAAACACTGAGGAGTGCTAAAAATTATTGAGTAGATACTGCTGACAGATATGACTTTTGACAGCCAGAAATATTAATGCACAATTAGGGAGGACACCCCAAAAACACTGAGGAGTGCTACAAATTATTGAGTAGATACTGCTGACAGATATGACTTTTGACAGCCAGAAATATTAATGCACAATTAGGGAGGACACCCCAAAAACACTGAGGAGTGCTAAAAATTATTGAGTAGATACTGCTGACAGATATGACTTTTGACAGCCAGAAATATTAATGCACAATTAGGGAGGACACCCCAAAAACACTGAGGAGTGCTAAAAATTATTGAGTAGATACTGCTGACAGATATGACTTTTGACAGCCAGAAATATTAATGCACAATTAGGGAGGACACCCCAAAAACACTGAGGAGTGCTAAAAATTATTGAGTAGATACTGCTGACAGATATGACTTTTGACAGCCAGAAATATTAATGCACAATTAGGGAGGACACCCCAAAAACACTGAGGAGTGCTAAAAAGTATTGAGTAGATACTGCTGACAGATATGACTTTTGACAGCCAGAAATATTAATGCACAATTAGGGAGGACACCCCAAAAACACTGAGGAGTGCTAAAAATTATTGAGTAGATACTGCTGACAGATATGACTTTTGACAGCCAGAAATATTAATGCACAATTAGGGAGGACACCCCAAAAACACTGAGGAGTGCTACAAATTATTGAGTAGATACTGCTGACAGATATGACTTTTGACAGCCAGAAATATTAATGCACAATTAGGGAGGACACCCCAAAAACACTGAGGAGTGCTAAAAATTATTGAGTAGATACTGCTGACAGATATGACTTTTGACAGCCAGAAATATTAATGCACAATTAGGGAGGACACCCCAAAAACACTGAGGAGTGCTACAAATTATTGAGTAGATACTGCTGACAGATATGACTTTTGACAGCCAGAAATATTAATGCACAATTAGGGAGGACACCCCAAAAACACTGAGGAGTGCTAAAAATTATTGAGTAGATACTGCTGACAGATATGACTTTTGACAGCCAGAAATATTAATGCACAATTAGGGAGGACACCCCAAAAACACTGAGGAGTGCTAAAAATTATTGAGTAGATACTGCTGACAGATATGACTTTTGACAGCCAGAAATATTAATGCACAATTAGGGAGGACACCCCAAAAACACTGAGGTGTGCTACAAATTATTTAGTAGATACTGCTGACAGATATGACTTTTGACAGCCAGAAATATTAATGCACAATTATGGGGGACACCCCAAAAGCGCTGGGGAGTGCCAAATATGAAGAAAAAATAATAAACCTCTATCCTCCTCTCTGCACTAGCGATTTTGGTTAGAGCAATTGCAAGAACAATATGGTATTCTCTGTCCCTGCTCTAATTAGCCTATGACTACACCCTGCTCTCTCCCTCTGTCAAATGGCGATGGATTGCTGTGGAGGCGTGTATTTATAAAGTTGAAGTATCGCGAGAACCGAGTCCCGAGATCCGACGACGTCACAATGACGTTCGGCCTCGATTTGGATTCGGAATGGGCGGGAGAGTACCGAGCTGCTCAGCTCGGTACTCGGATACCCAAAGTTCGGGTGGGTTCGGTTCTCGGAGAACCGGACCCGCCCATCTCTAATTATAATACAATTCTATTACACTGTATACAGATATAAGACACTACACCTCCCAGCATAAACTGGCCACTGAACATGATCTTAATACAATCTTATTAGACTGTATAGAGACATAATACACTACATCTCGCAACATGACCTGACCACTGTATAAGATTATAATACAATTCTATTACACTTTATCATGAAATATGGATCTATTTACCAAAGGGTAAAAAACCCTATCTCTGGCACACTCTAAAACACCCTATACCTCAAAGGGTCCCGCCAACAAAACATGGGGAAGCCTATTTAACAAGGATCACAGTGGTGCCATAAGTACTGATATACGTACTGATATAAGTACTGCCAGAGCCGTAACTTGGAATTCTAGCGCCCTGGGCGAGAAAGACAAATGCCGCCCCCCTAGCCCTCAATTTTAACCAAATTAACCTAAAATATTCCTAAATTGCGCCCCCCTTCAGGGTTGCGCCCTGGGCGGTCGCCCCTGTCGCACAGCCCTAGTTACGGCCCTGAGTACTGCCATAAGTACTGATATAAGTACTGCCACAATCCTATTTCTGTTATCGCCATCTCAGAATGACAGAGTGAAATGAATGAAAAAATGTTTTATTATTTGAATAAAGTATTTTTTCACTTGGCAATAGCTTTAAAATATTTTAAAAGTTTTATTTTTACATATTTTTATTTATATTAAACTATTTATTTCTTTTAAAATAGCGGGACTAAAAGTCCAAGCACAGGCTTTCAGCTACACTGCAAATGTATCCAGAAAGCCAGGTCACGCACACAAATCTCTTCAGATTGGCCTGTGAAAGCAGTACATTAACCCTTACTTCTCTAGGCCAGTATTGCTCAGTATCACTCAGATGCCTCTGCAACATTTTATTGGTAAATTATTAGCAATAAGCGGCGATAGAAAATCAGCACTATCACCAATAATCAAGAGATCCTATAGAACACTAAATTTACCAAAAATTAAACGGTCAGTGAAAAGAATTATACTTTAATTTTAGAAAACAATGTCTATTTCGAAAAGTAATTGACCAAAGCTAAAAATGAATCAAATCCAAAGTGGAGTAAATGGCACAAAATGAAGAAATACTAAACAAATATAACATGACACAAAATAAGAATGAATACTGAAAGTCAAATTCTGTATGAAGAGCAACATAAAATGAAAAACTGTCACAAACTTAAACATTCAAGAACGTCTTTTATAAACTGCAGAAATATGCAAAATGCATATACTTTATGTACTGCAACTTATTGTTTGCTAAAAGATCAGGACAATTGCATCATCCCATCTGCTCAATGATGTGTCACTTTGTGGGGTACCACATCCAGGAACACTGTGGACAATACAACACAGTCATTACATGAGCAATGACTGATCTTGTTGGAATTGGTGAATCAAAGTCTGATATCTTCAGAAATGTTTGGCTTTTAGTTTAGAATTCTTTTTTTAAAATAAGATGCCGAGTCTGTTCCCTGCATTTCTCTTCCTCCCACATTGGGCTGCAGGAGTCACCATTAGGACACAGTGATTACATACTGCCAGCAGAGCAGTTCTGGGAATATCATTTCTGACGTCACACAACAGCCTCTTGGCCCTGTCTTCTGGCTTTTATCTGCTGAGAATATAATGCATTCTGAAGACATGGTACATTTATACAATACCTTCCGTAAAGGGGCAAAATGGTAAATTTGCCCTGGGACCAGCAGCACAGGGGGCCCACCATAATATTCCTAGTTATGGAGCCTGGTTATAATGGGATCGAAATTAACGTCTACCTCAGCCCCCAGGAGAACGAGGAATACAAAAGACCCATTGTTATAACCTGTAGAATGTTCTATTTTCAGTCATTTTCTAGTCCAAGATTATCTTAGTCTTAAACATATCCCTTATATAGTCCTAACATAGGCTCAAACCTTAAAGCTAAGCTAAACACATCTATAATTTTTGCATTTGCTGTAACCAGTAAACATTCCCATGTTTTGGTTAATGCACGTCTGACAATGCCATACAATGCAGAAAGCATGTTTGTTAACACGTGTCCTTGTAAAAGTTAAATTTTGACATTTATCATCCCGGACTTTTAAAGATATGCATATAGTTTTAAATATTTGTGTTTTTAAATCCGAATTTGGCCCAAATATGTGTTTTTGATGGACATGTAAAAGAGCTCAAATTCAAGTCCTAATAGAGCTCTGAGAGAGCCTGGTCAAATTCAAAACAATGTAATATACCTCCAACTTCATCACTTGTACCAGTTAAAATGTAAAATATTATATTTTTGTTGATTTGTACTGCTCTCTTAAGAAAACTTTATGCATTCTTCTGTCTGTGATACAATTGCAGTGTGCCCTTGTGTATTGCAAAGAGTGTGGGGGGCTCACTAATGCATACTTGCCAACTTTCGGCAAGTTCATTCCAGGAGAGGGGAGTGACAAGAGGGCGGGAGGGGGCGGGGCGTAATTTTGGTCCTGCCCCCGCAACAAAAGTGTCGGTTTGTCGCGAGGGGGGCAGGGGCAAAATGACGCGCATCGCGTCATTTAGGCTAGGCAGCTTCGGGATGCGGGAGACTTGCCTGCTCTCCCGGGAGTCCGTGAGACCGACCTGAATTTCGGGAGACTCCCGGACATTCCGGGAGAGTTGAGAGTTGGCAAGTATGCACTAATGTCATTTTTGTTCTGAGCCAGCTAAAATATTACAGCAGTCATGATGACAGCCATCCATTTATCAAGCCAGTATGTTAGAATAATGTTTTTTTCATACACTTATTGCAGCAACTGCATTCTAAATAGTTTTGTTAAGTTGTTGAGAAAGAAAAATACAGGAAACTAGATAGTGACAGTTGGTTGGTGTGTGTGTGTTATTGCAGTTTAAGAAGCAGCTTGTAAGATGTGCTACATAATAAAAACATCTTATTTACCTTCAACATGCCTGGACAATGCCCTGCATTACCTGCTGCAATATGTTATAGACCCAGGACAAAAGTGAAAATCAAAAGCTTAAGCAAAATACCTGTTAATAGCAAATCAACAAAGTGCACAGTGATCAATCTGACAAACCAGAGCTATCAGTCATTGAAGATAAACTGTGAGGTGTTACAAAAAGAGCAAATCTTAGTAAAAAAATTATATTAGACCAGAGAGCTATATACAATTAAACTGATTAAGGACCAGGGGTGGGCTGGGTTAGGATGGTGTAACAGGCGGATGTTTGGCACCCCAGATAGAGAGACAAAAGTATGATAGAGAGGCAAAGGTCTTCCCAAAAGTGTTAGAATGAAATAATGGACACAGGGCTAAAACTGCATAAACTCGTAGGTTTATTCGCTCTGCTTGTGGTATAAGGTTTTATCACAGTGGCAGATAAGCAGCAGTAGTGTAGGGAAGTAATGCCACAAGACCTTCAATGTGCAATGTGATTCAACATGTCACAAAATAAATAACAAGTTAGGAATCTTGTTTCAACAATATCAGCAATATGCAAATATAAATCACTACAACACATAGGTCTCTGAATAAATATACCTGATTTTGAAATTAGGGACCAGTGTTTCAGTAAAATGCATTTCACTGGATAGTTACTTTTGAGAGACAACCAGTTGCTAACAGGTTAATTAGACAATTACACTGAGTGCTGCTGCAGCAGACTATCTAGACAAATCAATCACAATAGACTTTTAGTGCAATTATACATATTACACTTATCACACAGAAATCAGTAGAGATGCAATAAGGATTAATCCAACTTGATCAGGTTTGATCCTTTAGCAGAAATGACTGTAGACCATGGTCACTTTACAATACACAGAAGCCCCAGGGATAACCCGCAGGTTAAAGCAAAGTTTCAGCTGGACACAAGAAGCTTTTTAACTTGACGCATAAATGACTCCTGAGCTCGGTGTGAGAAACAGTAATTTTGCACAATGCACGCTTTCCAGTGTACGGAACACAATCTTCACTTAGTAATCCGTCTTATGGAATAGTCAGATCTCTCCAAGCAACTGTAGTGTTAAACAACTTGCAATTCTCTGGTCAGCAACCATTTTAGACAGTTATGGATTGCAATATAGACAAACTCTTGTGATAAATTATTTCTGACTTTGTCCCTAGCACTTTAAATATAAACTTTAAATACAACCTGGAACTTTAGCTACAGACATCCCTCAGGGCAACGGTCCAGCAACAGCATTCAATGGCTCCTTGTGGGAAGAGTCTTTATTATCTCAGGAAGCAATCACAGCACACCTCACAGCAACCAGCAACCATCCCTTAGCCTCTCACAGTGTGTTTCTGCTCCTTTCTTTTCTCCCCAAGAATCTCCTTTCCAGGACTAGGAGCAGCAGGTATTGAAAACGGCAAGGTAGTGGAGAGCAGCAGTAACTGAAAACTATGTCGGTTCTGATAGACAGTCCTGATTCTGATAGACATTCCCAATAGATAATCCCAACTGCATTGGATCCATTCAACACACAGACACCCCGGTTGCTCTACGGACATTGTGCGTTCCACAATGGAACGCGTAGACAGATTTATACTAATGAGTGCTTTGCTGTGTGAGCGTTCACTCTGAAGATGAACTTGCTTTTTGACAATTTTAATTTGCTTTATTTTAAATTGTGTGTGTTTGCCAACACCAGATAATAAATAGATTGATTTTCCCCAATTACTCCACACTCACCTGCACACACGAGTATACAGAAGACTCTGCAGTGGGGAAGAAGTTGTCCAGAACTACGATTTCAGCGTGAATATTACCATTTTCCTCCAGCTAACAGTCAACACACATTTGGTTAGACATTTATCCTCATTTTTTTGTGGCTTACTTTGAGGTAATATACTGCTGAATAAAGTCCTCAGGCTGCAAAATATCAACATAAATTATAGTCTGGATGATTTATTTAATATAGCAAACTGATAAAATTGTTGAAAACTGTTGAAACTTTAGGATACGAAGTGGGCATTTTTGGACTATTTAGATTCATTTGTGTCATTCAAGACATTGGTATCTCTAAGGGACATCCATCATCTTTGGATTATATAAATTATAATATATTATGGGCAACACGGCAGCTCAGTGGTTAGCACTTCTGCCTTACAGCACTGGGGTCATGAGTTCAATTCCCGTCCCGACCATGGTCTTATCTGTGTGGAGTTTGTATGTTCTCCCCGTGTTTGCGTGGGTTTCCTCCGGGTGCTCCAGGTTTCCTCCCACACTCCAAAAACACACTGGTAGGTTAATTGGCTGCTAATAAATTGACCCTAGTGTCTCTCTCTCTGTCTGTGTCTGTGTGTGTCTGTGTGTGTGTGTTAGGGACTGTAAGCTCCAATGGGACAGGGACTGATGTGAGTGAGTTCTCTGTTCAGCGCTGCGGAATCAGTGGCACTAAGTGGTGATGATGATTATATGAATAATAAAAAATATATTTTATTTTTCCTCCCTCCCTTCACCACTCAACTAGTCTCATTTGTATGGTGGTCATAGACCAGCACCCAGATACAGGAGTATTCATGATAATTTCTGAAAGCCGGCCTAAAGTGCAAAGTATGTTTAGTGTTGTTATGAATCCTTTTTCTAAAAAAACAAAATGTACTTGATTTTGCTTGACATGCATGAAGCTTGCACATGAAAATGACAGTATATGCAGATATATAAAAAATTATTTTAAATATTTAACAGACGTAGAGTGTGGCTCATGGGGCCTGGTTTCCGGTTGGGCGCAGATTATTTTTCCTGGTGCATGAATGGAGAAGGAGGGGTGGAGGGCTTTCTAGTGCAAGGCAAACCTCCTATGAAGCTTAGTCATTCACCCACTTGTTGGGGGATACATTAGGCCTCTCTATTGGACTATACCCCGGGCTAAAAGTTGCCAGCCAACCCCTGTTAAGGACCAACATATGCAGGTCTGTGTTGTATTGGAGAAGATGTAAAAGATTTACATGTATCGCCATGGATACTCGGTGGTCTCCCAGACAGCTATGAAATGCTTGTGATTCCACTTGATACTCAACCAGTTTAGAATATGTTAATAACAAACTTGTAGAGGAATACAAGTGGAAAACAGGGAGCACGAGCATTGACGATGTGCCTAGACAGAATCCGCATTGAAGAGACACAAGATTGGGGTGAGAACAATAATCAACCAAGCGAAATGTGATTATTTTGTATGCAAGAAACCTGGTCACCTATAGGTCAACTGCAGAGTTTGCAAAACTAGATTGAATCAACTAAAGAAGCAAAATAGCCAATAGAAATTCAGAAATGCTATAAAAGAGGATAACAGCACTACATGTATTGGGGCTGCCTTTAAAACAAGTGTAGGTACATCATAAAATCATGTCTGATGTATTACTCAGGAATCTTATAACTAAAGATAGAAGCTTCCTCTCTCACATTGAGCAAAGTAAGACTGAAAAAATGACTTTAGCTAATAGTCAGGAAATAATCTTGGAAGGAATTGGGTTCATTGCCCAGCCTCAAATACTGTCTGTTTTTTTCATGTAGCACACAAATATCAACTTTAAATTTCAGTGTACAAATAAGCTATCAAGTATTTGCATGCTGCATGAAAAAACTGACAGTATTTAACTTATGTGCAAAATAGAAAACTAATTTGCACCCCTTGCATTGTAACATGGTTTTGTCCAGGAGACTACTTACTCAATTTTTTTACTTAACTTTCCTTAATGAATCAGGTCCATAGTCATTATTGAACAAATTATAAGAAAAAAGTTTTTCTTTTCCATTTTCTTCAATGAAATACACCTATCAAGATTTTATTGATGTCTACTGTATATAAAATGCATTTTTACAGTTGTTCCTGATTGCAAACACATGTTTTAGAGTTCCCACCATCATCACTTTCAATCAGCACTTACACTTACCCTGTTCGTCATGCAAGTGATCCAACAGCAGAATGGCTGAAGCTTGATTCAGACACTGTTGTGTGCGCTCAAGCTTGGCTTGCCCTTACTGAGCATTGACTACCTGCATACACCCGTTCCCCTCCCCATTACATTGACGTATAGTCCCTTTCTGGGTATGCACAGTGTGATTTCAAGCAAAATATGCCACATATTGGCATTTACGTTCCTAATGAATTAGGCCCTGTGTTTAAAATCCACTGCTGTGGGTTCAGTGCTTGTCTAGCGCTTGCCACCAAACTAAGTATAGATAATAAAACAATGCCTCTCTGTATGTGTGAAGAGTGGGTGAAAATAAACTTATTACAATATATATTTTTAAATGAAATAACAAAAATTGCAGCTATAATGGGCTTTACTTTTATAGACATTTATTTAGCTAATTGCCTCACACATTCAAATACACCACTTTCTGTAAACAGAGACACATGTGCATATGAGAATAATTTGATTTCAGCTTATGATTTGCAGAGCTGACAGACTATAATTGACAGCCACATGGCGCTTGACAATGGCTGCGCAGTTTTTTTTATACAGAAGCATCTGTTGGGTTAATTCATTTGCCTAAATCTAGTTTCTATAATTAGGGAAAAAGATATAATAACCTACTTTAGCCAATTACTTTTTAGTTGTGGTTAATTTTATATGAAATTATTGTTTTCAGATAGTTGGTTTATATGTACAGTGATTGTTGCATTATCTCTCTGGGGAACATTTATGAATACTGTACTACAAGTAGCTTAGCAGAGAAAGTAGGGATGCCCATAGAGATAAATAAGATTTTAGCTCTCATTTTGCTCTTGCTGTGGTCAATACTAGCTTTAATACACATGTTGTGAAGTGCTACCGGAGTGCTGTCAGCCAATCAATGGCCAGGACATCCAGCCAATCATGGCTCCCCATCGGCAGCTTGAATTAGGCGCCACAGTGAGCCAACTGAGTCTCGATGCGTCTCTAAGCCCTGCCCCTAAAAGTGGCAACAGAGACAACAAAGAGCACGAGAGAAAGGCGCAGAAGCGTGAATAATAGAAGGAAAAGGTGCAGGAGCTCGGTGTCACTGTTAATTCAGGCTTAGAAATCTGTCCATTATTTACAAGGCTTCGAGCCTAGGTGGGGACAGTATTGTAGATGTAAGCTATGTGTGTTTGGTGGAAGTGACATGACTGCCATCCATTTGCCATTCAGGAAGCTCAGTATATACCACACAGTAAATACATGTTCTCACATTTCTCCAGCCTCTGCTTTTGATTTGAACTCAGACAGTTCTACATGGTGTCAGAAGGTTGGCTGTGATGGCACAAGGTTTCCAACGCATAGATCCACTTGTGTTTGGCGATGCCATCGCGAACGCATGGCTCAAATTCAAGATAGAATGGTGTGTATACTGCTGAGCTGGACTCTCAGACAAATCAAAAAAGTTACAGGCATACACCCTGCTCAATTTAGCTGGTGTTGAAGCTGTAGATAAAGCTGACACATTTGTCTATTCAGAGGATTAGGATCAGGAGGATCCAGACACAATAATAAAAGAATTGGATGAGATATGCTTACCAGTGTAAAATGTCATAATGGGCAGACTTGCATTTAACACTGCTGTGCAGAGCCCCTCTGAAAGCATCCAGTCATATGCTGCCAGATTAAAACTATTAGCAAAGAAATGTGAATATGGTGACTTATCAAGTGAGCTTAACAGGCACAGAATTGTGTGTGGGACTTATGATGATGTCATTCATACACATCTCCTGCAGGAGAAGACACTGACACTGGACACTGCTATACACATATGCAGGTTACATGAGCAGTCCTACAAAAGTGCAATCGAGTTGAAAAAAGAGTCTGATATATGTGACCTCCGGCAAGATGAGCAGCAACAAACACACTGTGTGAATTGCGACGGTCGCCATTCCTATGAACATCACAAATGTTCTGCTTTCAGTAAACGCTGCAACGCCTCTGGTAAACAAATGACTTCACTTGCTGATGCAGGTCCAAGCCCAAAGCTGATGACAGACAACAACACAGTGCATGTTCCAGCAGCCCGCCGCACCGAGTCCATACGGTAGATACACCGCCAGAAAACAATCCTGACACCAGTCTTCACTGTAAGAGTGTTGACCTCAGGGCTGAAAAGGGTGAAATATCTACCACCATAATGGTAAATATAAGGACACAAATAACGTCATCAAAATGAAAATTGACACTGGCGCCAAATGCAATGTCATGTCACGTGATCTCCTCCAGCGCACAAACCTCAAGACACCTATTGACTGTTCTCACACAGTAAATCTAATTGTTTACGGTGGTCAGATAATCAAGACTGTGGGTATGGCCACGTTTCAGTCCACAGGTGTGCCACTGCAGTTTCATATTGTGGATAGTAATGTCAAACCTTTACTAGGTCTGGCGGAGAGTATAAAACTGGGATTAATAACGTTAAGTGCTGACGTGCACGTGCTGCAACAGGATATTCCAAAATTTAGAGACTTTGCTGATATATTCGATTGCGAGACCATTGGAAAACTCCCTGTCACATGTCACATGCGTCTTGATGAGACTGTTCCTCCTACAGTGTGTGTACCCAGATAGGTGTCTTTGGCCATGAAAGATAAGGTGATAGCGGAAATAATTCGTATGACTTCATTGGGTGCATTGCTCCGGTGGTAGAAGCCACCCTGTGGGTGTCTGCCATGGTTGATGCAGTTAAAAAGGATGGTTCAGTACGTATCAGCATTGACCCTGTGCATCTGAATAAATCTCTGATGAGAATGCATAACACTGCTACCCCTCTCTTTCTTTTCTGCCTATGACGTTTCCTAACTGCACTAGAAACTGCCAAGAACTGTGCTACCCCTTCTGTGTCCCTCTGTGAAGTGTCGCTGGATCGCCGTGGAGGGCGGTACTTATAGAATCCAAAGCTTGCGAGATCCGACGACGTAACAATGACGCTTTGCCTCGTTTTCAATTCCGAGGGCCGGCTCAGTACTCGGATCTGCTAAGTTCGGGTGTGTTCGGTTCTTGGGGAACCGAGCCTGAGCATCTCTAGTAGTATTACAAAACAAACCAGCTATTTATTAAAATACAAAGCATTAACGGGAAGGATAAATAAGGGACAGGGCGGGAAGCCTGATGATATATAGCTAGCTTCTTAAACAGCTTAAAATAATGACTTATGTAACACTGTATACAGTAACTGGTTTTTGGGGCACTTCTGGTTGCTAATGAAATGGCTGAGAAAATACTACAACAACTGTACAGATAACTGGTTGTGAAGAAGTTGAGCTTCTAGATAGTTTTCAAGTATTGTATGCCTTAGCATCTGTGGCAGTCAATCAGTAGTAAATCACGAATAATAAATCACTCTTTCTATCAGAACCTTGCCAATATTAACAATTTAAACGGGCATTAAAAACCCACCTCTTCTTAAAAGCCTTCCAGTCATCTGCCTAACTACCCACCTGTCGGCTACCTCTCCCTCTCTCCCTTTCTTCCCCCTTCTTGGTCCGTTTGACCTTGTCCCCATTTCACTTTCCTCGTGTCTTCGGTTTGTCTGCCGCTCCCTTTAGATTGTAAGCTTCTCTTAGCAGTGTCCTCTCTGATCTCTCTGATATATATATATATATATATATATATATATATATATATATATATCATGTACTCCTAGTAAGCGTTTGTAAAGATTCTGTCTTCTTTATTGCCTAGAATTCAAATTACCCGGCAGACAAAGGCTTCGACTTGCATTTCATGAGAAAGAAACAACAGATGTATAACAAGAACAGATTTGTCTGCTTCTGATTAACAAGATTTTGTCTTGTTCAGTCTATTGCCGTTCAGCGGTTATCTCCAATGTGGCTGTAATTCACCTTTCATTTAGTTATCTATATTTATCCCTTGCTAAGTCATGACTCTGATGTCTAATGATTGACTTTAACCATACATAGTGCAGTCATGCATTACATTAATTGTCAGGGGTGACTGGGTTGGTGAGTCATTTTGGTGTAAATTTTAAACAGAACAAGGCTTAACAGATCTTTTTTACTATAGAGAGACATATACTTACTGTACACGTTTCTTCACACTAAAGACATTTTAGTTTACCTCATCCAACTTCTCGTGTTACATTGTTTTTTTTTTATAGAAAATACACCCCAATAGATCCCCAAAGTATTTTTTATTATATGAACTAGGAAGCTTTTATTATTATCTTTAATTTATAAGGATACATAGTTCTGTGTTACCCTGACACAGTGACAGATCCAGGGGAGGTGGTGGTGGGGGGCAATCACATCCCCAGCACTGCTCCCTGAACTTAGCTACACCATCATTCTAGTAAGTGAACTCTGCTAATAGGACAGGAAGGGGGGATTTTGGGCAGACGGGGAAGGGGGGGGAGAATGGGGGGGGGGTGATATCCATCCACAGGCTATCTGATGAGTCATGTGATCTGATCTGAAATCACTTTCACTTCTGGGAAAGCAGAATCATTTTGCCTTCATCCACTCTGGGGGACACGGCTACCATGGGGTTGTATGAGGGCGCATGAAGTTGGCACTTAAATAGTTAACAACTAAGTTTGCTGCTGACTCCTCCCCTCTGCAACCCCACAGACCACAGTTTTGTTTAAGTGCCCAAGGAGTTGGGCTGTGTTTAGTACTGCTTGGTAGTACTTGCTGTTTATTTTAGGTTTTATTATTTTTCTTGTTCTATTCTAGTAATGTTAGATGAGGATAAGTGTTGATTAACATTTTTTTCCTCTTAGGTTTCTAATGGAACTATGTTCCGTTTTTATTTAAAAACAAATAAAAAGAAGACCAACAGAAGAATCTTTAGACTGCGGGCAGTGACAGCGCTATGCGTCTGTCACTGCACTGTCCCAACGGGTTCGGCGCTGCCACGGGCAGAGAGCGCTGCACTCGGTTGAGGATCCGCCATGTAAGGGTATGCCAAGTCCCCCGCTGAGGCGGAGGGGGGATTTGGATCTTATAGAGCCCTAGGAAGGATTCCGAATGGGCATTGATACAGGAGCACAACGCAGTGTGGCACCCTGGGCTGATAGAGGCTTCCTATGGGCGTTTGAACCATCAGACAGCGGGGAGTGAGTGAGAGATTCTCCGGCTGTCAGTGGTATGCTCCGAGGCGGGAGATGTTTGCACCTTTTCCTGTCATCGGACTTCAGAGGCACCTCAGAGAGTTCTGCTGCTGCTGGCTTCTCCTCACAATTCCTCCTTGTGTCAACTAAGTACCCCATAGGGGATATATATTAAAAAAAAAAAACCCCACCAGTGCTGGGAGTGTAAAGGAGACCCCCCCGCCCTCTGCTGATTGGTGCGCTCAAAAGGCGGGAAAATTCACCTAGAGTTTACCTCAGAGGACTCCTGACTGAAATAATGGAGAATCCATCTGCTGCTGGCTTCTCTTCCTTGACAATTGCACTAAGTACCCCAGTTGTTTATGATATAAGCAGGGCCGGATTAACCATAGGGCTAACTGGGCTACAGCCCAGGGGCCTCGGGCATCCAGGGGACCCTTGAAAGTGCTCAGCAGCATTATTGATCGGTCGGGGGCGGGGGCGCCTGCGGCCCGATCAGTGCTGCTGAGCACTATCACTGCAGTACTTCCCCGGTGCGCTGTAGTCTCCTTACTGAGGAGATCTCGTGAGTCTCACTCTCATGAGATCTCCTCAGTAAAGAGTGTACAGCGCGCCGGGGAAGGAGGAGAAGGAGGTAAGTGCCGGGGAAGGGGGGGGGGGGGAGCGGCTTGGATCACAGGGGGGGGGCCCTCACGGGGGAATGGAGGCCCCCTTAGCCCAGGGGCCTCCATTCCCTTAATCCGGCCCTGGATATAAGTCAGCAGAGTTATATATATATATGTAAATGTTTGTTTATGTATATATATGTATATATGTGTTTACAAAAGGCATATAGGGTTATAACTAGACTCTAACTGCACTTAGTTGAATTTTCACAATATCTTCCACTTTTACATTATTATTACCACAGATAATTATATTACTGTTTTGAGGCTATTAGCCAGAGCCAGAACTAGTAATTATTTTACTGTATTTTTCTATGTGAAAGTTACCGAATCTGTATTTCTTTAAAAAAAAAAAAGTAAAAAGAAAGTAAAAAAAGAAATATAATGTCTGATAAAAACAAGAATTCTTGTGCCGAATTTTATACCTGTTCAGAATGTTCTGTCAAATTATCTGTGGGGTAAAGAGACCAGGGGGTAAATGTATCAATGTCCGGATTCTTCAACTCCGGCGAGATCGGCGTCTTCAGCGCTTAAATTTAAAGCGGCGCTGCCTTGTAAAGGGAAGTTTCCCTTTACAAGGCAGCGCCGCTTTAAATTTAAGCACTGGAGACGCCGATCTCGCCGGAGTTGAAGAATCCGGACATTGATACATTTACCCCCAGGGGCCATTTGTGCTCAGTGTGACACTGTCCTCAGCAGCTAAGTACCCCACTGGGGAATAACTAGTTAATGAGGCTCCTTGTGGTAATTTAGAGAAGACTGTCTTTATATATATCTACCTACTGTTTAGTTTTATTATAGAAGGCTCTAAAGTTAATGGAGACAGTATTTTACATGAGTGTTCAATGATTGAGATATTAAATTTATTATTCAGAGATTAATTTCCATACTGTTTTGAGGCATTAGCCAGGGTCAAAACAAAAGTGATTATACTATCTATTATCTCTGTTGTGTGTGCATGTCATTTTCCTATAGGACTGCTCCCCCTTCACAAATTGGTCTGTTCCTTGAAGCCAATTCACCAAAGTGGACAGTAGACAGCTGAAGCAGTTTTACCCCATGACACTGATCAGCAGTATATACTGTGTGTAACTGACAGGCTGCTCTCTATCAGCAGTAGACTGTGTCTGCCTGACAGGTTGCTTTATATCTGCAGGTACTCTGCCCTAGACATGGTTCTGGAGGCATGAGTACCTAATATTAGTTTTGGCTTACACATATCTGTACAAATAGAATATTTACTAATTCCTTCACATAGTTATCAACTTATTGTTGAGATTCTTCTATTGTGAGGATTATTCTGTTATATATATTAACACAAAATTGCGTTGGGTACAACACTGGGTTTATCCCTGTAGAGTTAGAAGATATGTTTGTGTATTTATATAAACACAAAATGCTATGTATACACGCTTAACTGAAACTTTTTATCTGTTTGATCCGGAACTGGACAGTATGATTAGCCGAGCAACCGGAGGTAAAAGTACATACCTGTCGGTGAATGTCCCTAAATCACGAACTCCATGTTTTGGATCTTTTTGGAAATCCTTTCTTGTGAACACAAGTTAAGTTCAGCTTGCCAATAGAGGTAGACTCCTTGCAACTCGAGGACAGTCGCAAACGGGTAGAGATGCTTACTCCAGAAGGCATCCAAATCCCAAGATCTAAAAAAATATACTAATCCGCATGACGGAACCTTCCTCTTCTCACGACTGCGGAGGTAGGGGGTGACCTACAATTATTCAATTATCTGTGGGCAGCATCCACCTAAGATATTTGGATCTTGGGGATCATGTCCAGGATGGCAGAAACACCAGGGGCAGGTTCATTTCGATCAATTCTAAACCCCAAGGGGGCTAAACCAACATCTACGAGTAGACAAGTTTCGGATGGAATCAGTCCTTTATTTTTACAGTTGGAAGCTCCCATTATCAATTCAGGGTTTTCCCCTTTGGCTTTCCACAGCCCAGAGATTTTTTTAACAAAGTTTATGGCCGTAATGGTAGAACGTTTACGTGGCTTGGGAGAGAACATTATTCTGCATTTGGACTATTTTCTCCTCAAAGACTTATCATGTCTTTTTCTATATTAGCATCTGACCCTGTCTATTTGAATTCTGGCGCAACACGGTTGGATAATCAATTATTCCAGATCCCAATTGATGCCCTTACAGAGGATGAGGTTTCTGGGATTAATAATGGACACCACTTTTCAGAAGATCTTTTTCCAGAACCTTCTCTACAGATCCCCACAACTTTCTGTACGGTTAATCCTGAGTCACCCTGGTCCTTCCATGCGCTTGGGCACGGGGATTCTAAGGTTGATGGTATCGATGTTCGAAACCCTCCTATACAGTGTTTTACACTCTCGTACGTTCCCGTGGAATCTACTAAGACAATGGTCGTTTTCCCCTTTTTCATCTGGAGACCCAACGAATCCGACTCTCCAGGGAGACTCGTCAACCTCTGAAATGGTGGCTAGTTCAAGAGCTTCTGATGATGGGCCGATCTTTTGTCCTGCGGTCTTGGATTCTGGTGACCAGAGATGCCAGTATGAAGGGCAGGTGGACTGTTGTTCTCCAGCTTCGTTTCCAGGGTCTTTGGACAGACAGGGAGGCGCTTCAGCTCATAGATGTTCTCGAACTAAGAGCCATGCTGTTAGCCCTCCAGGGAGCTCAGTTTCTCCTTCGAGTAATACCAGTCCACCTCCAATCGTTCAATGTCCCTGCAGTGGCATATGTAAATCGCCAAGGAGGTACAAGAACCGCAGGAGCTATGCAGGTAGTGGAACAGGTCTTCTTCTGGGTGGATAAATTTGTTCCAGCGATTTTGGTAGTGTTTATTAAGACAGAATCACTAGGTACCAAGGTTCTGCGCAAGAACCAGAGTTTCTCTGGCTGTGGTGGAGGTAATGTGCATGAGGTGGGACTCCTGTTTAGCGTATCACTTTTCACCAATTCTGATGATTCCGCGGGTTCTAAGGCGAGTACTATTGGAAGGTTTTCTGATCATTCTGGTGGCACCAAATTGGCTCGATTGGCTCTGATTCGCCAACATCTTGCTTCTGGTGGAAGGATCAGGCTGGGCTTTTCTTCTCAGGCCCGATCTTTTCAGTCAAGAACCATTTACACCATCCGGACTTACCTCAGCTGGCTTTAATGGCATGGCTGTCGAAGCCAACCTCTGGCGGTTGAGGAGGTTCTCTTCCAGGGTAGTGGAGACTCTCATAAAGGCTCGGAAGCCAGTATCAGCTAAGATCTATAACAAGGCGTGGAGGATCTATGTACTGTAGAGAAGAAGTGTCAAAACCCTACCTTTTTTCAGAGTAGCCGTTTTCTGGCCTTTCTTCAGGATGGGTTAGAGATGGGACTAAGACTGAGTTATTTGAAGGTTCAGGTCTCTGCGCTTTCTATTTTCTTTCAGCGCCAGTTGGCTTTCCTCCCTGACATTTGTACTTTCCTTCGGGGGTTATTCATGTTCAGCCTCCCAACTTTCCTCCGTTGGCCCCGTGGGATTTGAACCTCATTATTGAGGTTCTTCAGCGGCCTTCATTCGAACCTGGATCTACTCAACGTGTGTCGGAGCTTGGAGCCTTGTCCCGTAAGGTTCATTATCTGTTGTTCCATGAGAATAGGACGGTTCATAGGACCATACCTACTTTCTTGCCTAGAGTGGTTCATGTTTTTTATTTAAATCATGAGATAGTGGTTCCGGCCTTTAGAGAAGGTATTGCGCCTTCTTCCTCTGTTAGTCTGGACGTGGTTTGGGCTTTACGGGTTTATGTGGACAGGACTTCTGCTGGTTGCAGGACTGACTTTCTTTTTGTTCTTGACGAATTTCATAGTAGAGGTTGGCCGTCCACCAAGCAGAAAATTGCTCGTCAGATCAGATCTATGATTAAGCTTGCTTATGTGTGTAGAAATTTTTCCTGTGCCTCAGGTTCTCATGGTGCACTCTACCTGTGTGGTGGGAGCTTCCTGGGATGCTCGCCATGGAGCATCTGCAGACCAGCTGGGTAGGGCGGCGACCTGGTCCTCAGTTTATACCTTTACCTTTTCGATTCCATCTGGGGGACACTGCGTTCCCTCCCTTTTGCTTTTCTACGGTTAGTTGTGTTGTTGAGCCCTTTTCATGGACTTTAGTATTACTGAGGTCTGTGGGGTTGCAGAGGGGAGGAGTCAGCAGCAAACTGAGTTGTTAACTATTTAAGTGCCAACTTCATGCGCCCTCATACAACCCCATGGTAGCAGTGTCCCCCAGATGGAATCAAAGAAAGAGATTTAACGTAAGTACAAAAATCTTCCTTTCTCCCAGCCATTAAAGGAATGAACCAGATCATGTGACCAGTCCATTTAGGAAGGCATTGGATCACCTGCATGCGTTGTGGCATCCATCACTGAGAAGAAATCAGACAAGGAGAGAGTCTGTTTCTCCTATTCATTGATCTGTAGCGATTAAACAAATTGTCTATGGTTGCTTATCGCAGCAATAGCAAATCTGTTATCACCGAAATTCATTATTAAAATATTGCTGGATCATCTGATACCAGGGACAGACTTTGGGCATATGAGACTACAGCTCCCACCTCGGGTATTCCACTGCAGCAGTGTTAGATAGTAAAATTTTAATAGAATGTTACCTCCCACGCCAAGACAGAAGCCCCTCCCACATCTTACCACCTTCACTCCAGCCTTCTGTGCAGTTACCTCTGCTGCAGGCAGGCATGGGACTGTGTTTATGTATATTTAAGTCAATGTGGACCAAAGACAGAACCCAGCTGATTTCCCAGTGAAGAGACTAGGAAGCATCCGTTTTGGAGAGGAGTGTGATACAATCTTTGAGTTCCTATTTTGCCTTCCCATTCTGCACTGAAATTGTTAATTTGCATTTAACACCATTCTGGCATTGCTTTAATCTAGCCCAAGACCAATAGAAGTTTTTTTGTTCAGCTGACCAATTAGTACAGATGTAGCCAGTTTGTATTCTTACAATATCTTAGCATTCACTCTAAGAGGGGACGTGTTGGGGGTGTGGACATGTTGGGGTATCTCTCACCAAGTGGTAGGAAATGCACAATTAAACAACACATTTGAACATACAGGGAACATCCTCTGATACCTGTTGCAGCTGTCACTCCACATCTTATTTCACTGTTCTTGACATAGCTACTTGGAAATTATATCTGTTTTCTTTTATTTCCCTCCTTTATTCTCGTTCGTAACTCTATCATTATAGTACTGCATTACCTTTGCCTTTGTACTCCTCTACCATAGCATTGCTTTGCTAAAGCGTTGCCTTGCTGTTATTTTACCACTTATTGAATTGCTGATTGCATTGTTACTGCCATACCTCCCTGGTCACCACCCAGACTTCTACACTACCTAGGCCCAGACACCTTCTAGGCCCCTGAACTACCCTGGACATTGCCCAAATAGGCCTCTGCACCATCTGGACCCTCCAGGACTCTGTACCACCTAGGCCCTGCACCATCTGGACCCTCCAGGACTGTGTACCACCTAGGCCCTGCACCATCTGGACCCTCCAGGACTCTGTACCACCTACGCCCTGCACCATCTGGACCCTCCAGCACTCTGTAGCTCCTAGGCCCTGCACCATCTGGACCCTCCAGGACTCTGTACCACCTAGGCCCTGCACCATCTGGACTCTGCAGGACTCTGTACCACCTAGGCCCTGCACCATCTGGACCCTCCAGGAATCTGTACGACCTAGGCCCCATCTAGGTCTTTCTATGCCATGGCCTCAGTATCTGGCAGACCTCTGCACAATAGTGAACTCCACTATATCTATTGTCCCATTTCCTCCTGTTGTCTCTCTCCCCTTCCCTTTAGAATGTAAGCTCTCAGAGGCAGGCTCCTCTACCTTATGTCTCATGTCTGTACTCTCTATGCTGTCCTCTCTGTAACCTTTTATGTAGGGCTCTGTGGAAGCCTTGGGGCGCCTTATCTAACAGATAATAATAATAATAACAGTGCTTATAGTCAATGGATAGAGCTGGGATGATGACAGTCAATTGATCCATCTGTGGGATGTGGTTGAGGTAGATGTGGGAACACTTATTCCCAAATTCTGATGTTGAAATGTGTCAAATTTTGCAGCCACATGAGTCAATATTTCACATAGAGCCAAAGAGTTGGCCTGAGTTCAGTACGAGCAGGTACGTGTTCGCCAATCACAGGGCCCATCCATACTTTTGCATCTAGCAGTTGACTGAAGGTTCTATTGATTTATTCATTCATGTGGCACCAAATAGTGTATATAACACAGTACAATTTCAGGAAGACTTCAGCTGCAATAGCTAGTGATATTAATGCCGGCGTTAGCCCTTTACATTTTTGCTGGCAATAGAGCTTTTTGCACTAATAAATCTACCCCTTTGTGCAGAGAAACAGTGATGTAAACTACACGCTGTGGGCCTGATGCAAGGTTGGACGTACGTCTGTTTTATTAGAATAGAATGCACATTTCACTACAGAGCCTAAATGCATACGCATACGCCCATTTAGTGTGACTCCTTATGAGTGGAGAGAGGAAACGAGGAAGGGAAGGTTCGGCAAACAAGTACATTAAAATCGTATATACATAAATGGAAGCTGCATCTGAAGTATATCGGGCACAGACACGTATGCTCATCAGCAGTATCTCTTGGGGGTGCGAGAGGGCTGATACAAATAAAAGCATTGATGATGATGATGACAATTGGAAGCACTAAGCAGCTTCTTTTGATTAGATGATTGCAGATTGTCCTCACCATCAGATTCACTAATGTGGCTGCTATATTATATCAGATCTCAGTTTTCTATTCAAATTGCTTAATTGACATTTCCATTTGGACTGATGCAAGAAAGGATCTTTAAAGGGAAAAAACAGATGTTTATATTTAATTTCACTTAATTTAATTAGTATTTTGTATTTAATTATATTTTACATTGTACATTTAACTTTCACATTTATTAATGACACTGTCCAGATGCTATGCTCTGTTGTGTATATGACATGTAATTACATTATTATATTGTGTAGAAGTAGGATAATGCGTTTACTATGAACACATGAAGCCACATCTCTATGCTTTCTCTACATTACACTTGTTGCTCCAGATGTAAACCTAATGTAAATGCTTTTTTATGTGTGTCTTTTCCTAAAAACGTTCCTGGCTCAAACGTATCCAACTCTGCATGACATATACAGAGAGTGTATTGCCAAATGTAAATTATTCAGATATTAGAAATCACAGAGGAGTTGTGTGAAAACAACAAAAATTGTGTACTTGTCAAAAGTCTACAAAAACATTGTATAACGAGAGATAAATATTTACTTAATATAGTATTTAAACATAAATAGGATTATACACTCTGTTGATGATATTTCTTCTATACTTGTCATGTAACTAAACATCGTAAGAACTCAGCATTAGAGGACAGCATTAATGCCTAATAACCATCCATCATTCTTAGAGGCATGATGAAATATATATGATTTTAATGATCTTGCTTCCTCGGTAGCTCGGTAGATTAATTTTCTGATTTGACAGGTGCAATATATATACTTCGAAAATGATCATGAAAATAAAGTCACTAGAGAGAGATTATAAACTCATTTACAACCTTACATGTGCTATGTCTTGAAAGACATTTATTGCATATTATTTTCTTGAGGCTCTTATATTACTTTTTATACCTTCTCTAAAATATATATTCTGCAGAAATGGGAAACTGTTTGCATACAAATTCCCATTTAATGCTGTTTTGGCAACATTTCACTCTAATTTCAACATGCTGTTGAAATTGGCTGGCGACGTGCTGTTTCAGTCTACAGTAATGATCTTTGTCCTAAGAGAAAATATTCTGTCGATTATATGCAGATGAAATAATTGCTCATGTCTCACTTGGTGGGTTTGTTTAATTAGTAGCACAGGAGAGACACTGTCAGGACTAGTTAAGATGTACGTTGTGTATTCCAGAAGCTGGGTTATTGTCTTGCTCAAACTTACAAAATAACAAATGTTTTATAGCGTTAGGGGTGTAGTGTACTTGTTATCTAAATGTTCGCTACCACCCTGTGGGGTGTTTGGCACACCAGGAGAGCCATACATGGCTAAAAATTCATTTGGTCTGTTTGTTTATCTAGCACACTTGTACTCATCATCACCATTTATTTATATAGCGCCACTGATTCCGCAGCGCTGTACAGAGAACTCACTCACATAAGTCCCTGCCCCATTGGGGCTTACAGTCTAAATTTCCTAACATACACACACACACACACATAAATACACACACAGACTAGAGTCAATTTGTTAGCAGCAAATTAACCTACCAGTATGTTTTTGTGGTGTGGGAGGAAACCGGAGCAGACGGAGGAAACCCACGCAAACACGGGGAGAACATACAAATTCCTCACAGATAAGACCATGGTCGGGAATTGAACTCATGACCCCAGCGCTGTGAGGCAGAAGTGCTAACCACTTAGCTAAGTACTTAACATTTCCTAGGTATTATGAACCATGTTGAGTGAATACCAAGAATCACCTCTTCACATCCCAACTGTCTGCTTGATACAAGTGGATGCATTGGTTTTGCAAATACCTGTGATAACAAGAGTGCAAAATATAGTTATTTTTCCAGCATGATTATCCTTCCCATCTTTTTCAACATGTCAGGAGGAAGATGGTAACCCCATGACAAGAAAAGGAGCTGGATCTGTATCTGTACTTTGAAGCAATGGGGTCTTTATTGTGGCAGCAGAGGCAGAAGCATCTCCGGAGGTATTACATAGTTATCATGCATATCATAGCTGCAGTTTATAAAATAATAATCTTATTAACCCCCCAAAAAAGTTTCTGTGTAAAAAAGGCCTATATGTACCTCTAGGACTGAAATATGCTGCAAGCACAGACAGTCTGGGTAAAGATGGACCTATATGCATAGGCAAACCGAGCGGGGGGGGGGGGGGGGTTACTAGTGCCTGGAAACCCCCATCCAAGCCTGGGGCACTGTATAATTGAGGTGGCTGGACCCTGCCCCCGCTTCACACGGCTCTGCTTGAAAAGACAGTGCTACATGCACCTAACAGGAGTTCAGGCAGCATTGCCCATGTATATTATGGGGATAGGGAGAGCTGGAGAGCAGCCAAGCACTCTCTAAAATTATAGCCATACCCCCATGCATGCTGGTCACGCCCACTGGTGGTGTGGAAACCCCCCTCTGCAAATCCTGCGTTTGCCCCTGATATATCCCCTTTGCAGATACTGTGTGTTTCTGTCTCTGCCCCTGCAGTTTATTGAGCCTAATAACATAGAGAGGTCTATTTGACATTGTGTGCTGCCACTGCTATTTACCACACCATGGCTCATAGGTGAAACCTTCCTACTAAACTAACTAAAAACTAGTTCACCGGCAAACCTAAGGGTAGGGCATGCGCACAGCGATGGCACCCTGAGATGGAGCAACACTGGTTTCTCTGGTGACGATGGAGAACTATAGACTCCACTGAAAAGATAGAACCCTTTGATAAAATGAAAGAAGAGCTACAATGGCCACCGTCGGGAGAAAAAAGCTGTTTCATCTGGATTTTTGCCTCATTGGAGCGTAATAAATAATCCCCTTAATCTAATAATATATTGTATATGTTCAAGGCTGTAAGTGTCCCATACCAGGAGCTGTAACAAAAACAGCAGCAAAATGCTTCCTTGTCACCAGTGTACACTAGAAAGGCTAATGACATATAGGGGGAGGAACAATTATTGAAACGTGAGACCATGACATAAATATCTGGGATCTCAATGTTTTTTTTTATTGATGTGACATCTGCAGATTAATTAGTCTGCTCATAATCACTTTACATTGAATTGTCTACTAATGAGTATCTCCTTCTTTATTCAACTATTTATTTTTTTCACAGTGAATACCTTTTAAATACATTTACTTTTAAAGCTGACTATATACTGTGTGCACTGCTTGAACTTATGGTGTAACTGTGAATCATCTCCAGAAACGAGTTAGGTTCCATTGCCTGCTGTTAGTAGAATGACCTTGGTCTGCATGTTTAAACTATGGAATGTCTTTAATTACCTTGTGGGAGAGACTATCTAATAAATGACACTTCAAAAAAGTCTTGGTAAGTTTAATAACTCTTCTCCCATTTGTCATCTTGCTGACTATCACTTAAGGAGCTGATTGCTAATTTTCATAAAAAAATAACTATTAGAAATACAGCAAGGTTAGGTATATTGCTCATGGACATGAGATGAATGAAAGAACACACATAAAAACAAAATTTGTATAAGTTGAAATTGTACATATTAAAAGCAAAATATTAAAACGTAGTAGTGTAAATGAGTAACTACAGATATATATATGTATTTCAGGTAATCCTCTTTACAAGGCTCTTATTAGGAGTAAATTCATATAAATAGTATGGTGCAAAATTTATAGAACCAAATATAATAATCAATAATATAATCATACAAAGTATACACTATATTTGGTCTAAAAGATAATTTAGAAAGCTGAATTTCACAGTTATGATATTATAAACTGATACTGCTGTTACGGCTGACAGGGAACACCATGAACTTGTAGAACAGGCAGGAGAGGTCTTCACCTATAGCAGCCGCCTTTCCCGTAGAGCTGGACGTGCTCACAGGTACTCAGATGCCCCCAGGTCTTACACTCAGAGTAGTACAAGTTTATGATGTCACCGCCACGCTGGCGAGGGCCAGATAGAAGTTAGAAACGGAGTCCAGTAAACAGGCCGAGGTCAGAGGGCAACAGCAGACAGCGGGGTGAAGTCCAAAACAAAAAGAAATTTGTCAGCGCTTATCCTTTAATATCTATGTGTGTCTAGCAAAATAAAAAACATGAGGTATTAGTTCATATTTTGATCAAAAGACTTAAGCCTGCATCCCAACGTCAAGGGTACCTCATTATATGCAGGTCCTACACTGACCTATATGCTTTAAACACAATTAAAATGCAGTTAAAATCATATGCACTCACATCCCAGGTATAGGGGTTTACATCTAGCAAAGGCTGGCTTGTGAGCCACACCCAAATGTGCCTTAAATAGGCTTGATAGACAGCTGCTATGACAAAAAGGCAATATTTTGAAACAAAACCAGAGAAAAATAAGCCCGCGCTCAGTATACCCCACATTATATATGGTACTAGCTGGTTGGCAATAAGCCCGCGCTCGGTATATCCCATATTGTATGTGGTACCAGCTGCATGGCAATATAAATGGCCATATATGTATACAAAACTAAAAGAAATTTGTCAGCGCTTATCCTTTAAACTGCATATCTGTGTGTGTCTAGCAAAATAAAAAACATGAGGTATTAGTTAATAGGTAATAGCTTACAATCCTAATCAATAAATATGTATACCCCCAAAGTCCCATTTTAGGGGAGCATTTTGTGTCATAGTTCCAGTTCCCTCTGCTGGAAAAGAGAAGGTCCTCCTGAAGGAACAGCGTGTTTTTGGGGTGTAATTTGGGCAGATTGGAGGCGTGGCCTAAAAAGTCTCAATGTCAATGTCGGTAATGTTGGAGAATATGCACGTTATTCACCAGATATGAACAATTAATAGAATACAATATCAGTGGACATATGAGGAGCTACTGTACATTGGAACTGATATTCATGGTGTGGGAAGGCCGGTGCTAATAGTAATTCTAACTCATTCCTTCCACAACAGGCACAGTGCATCTAACCATATGTTTATTATTTAGCTGGAGTATTAAAGTATTTATTTTATTCTGGCATCACTTAATTTCTTTATCAAACTTCCAGTGTTTGTGCTTTGTAAATGTTACTACAGTATTAACTTTTCATTTATGGGGTCACACCTATTGACAGTAACCCTATATTGCTATTTCTAAAACTGTGTTTTGCATTACATGGTGGTTATGAAATGTTGTGGGTTTCCTTGCCAATTACTTGAGAGAAGCCCTCTTGAAAGATCTCAGAATGGCCCTACTTCTGCTTGTACCTGCAGCAGACCTTCTTCAGGCCACATCAGGCAGATTAAAATCTCTCATAGTCACCTCTCCTTTCGTTGCCATCTTGTTGATATCCCGTACTAGAAGTGTCCAGCTCCTCCGCCTGTCCTGGAGGTCTGTAGATCCCCACAACACGAAGGACAACATTTACCTCTGTTTCTAGGGTTACAAAAAGTGTCTCAGTTTTATCTACAATACCTTGTATTACATTATCACTGATGTTATTTTTATGTAGAGAGCCACCACCTTGCCTTTGTACTCAGTCCTTTCTAAATAAATTAGAACCTGGTACAACTAAGCCCCTATCATGATTTTGATTGCACCATGACTCCAGTATTTAGACATTCCCTTCTTTCTGGAATGTTGTTATTACGAGCATTTGTTTACATAGCAGGAATATTGTTATCACTGTTTTTTCCTAAAGCTTCCTTTACTCCTTCTTTTGTCATACATGCACACTGGAACCGGAAGCATGGACTTGGGCTTCCAGTTCCAGATGCAATAGAATTATAAATTTAGTTAAAAACAAATAGGAAGAAATAACGTTATTAAAAAAAAAGTGGAAACATGCTTTATTTAAATAATCGAGGACAACAGAGGAACTTGTACCACATCGGTTCATGATGAATAGGCTTTGCATGGGGAAGTTTTGCGATGATTCCTGGCTTTAGCCCACACCGATAGGATGTTTTTTAACTAAATAAAAAAAAACTAAATTCGGTGAAAACAACCTTTGTCACTGGATCTAGGGCTTTCCTAGTCATACATAGACCCCTTGGTAATGATCCTCTAAACTGTTCACCTAATAAGCTGGCTTAGCTACAAGCTAGGTGCATGTAATCTTTTTACATAGACCCATATTAGGCTATTACAGCTATAAATTCACTTCCTTCCTCCCAGGGACTGGCTGGCAAATTTTATCCCGGGGGAAGGGGGGCAGCGAGGGAGGGGCAAGACTTGGCACAGCAGTCTATTAGGAACATTTTAAAGTAAAACAGATGCAGGTAGCCCAGTGACCCAGCCCAAGGTAGCCCACTATGGTACTGGCCCAAGGGGCAGATGCTCCCCAGACAGTCCCTACCGTACTCGCCTACTCTCCCGGAAAGTCTGGGAGACTCCTGTGTCAGGTTGTTCTCTCACCCTCCGTTTCCTGCCTACTTCTTAGTGGGGCCTCAATGACGTGATTTTCCACACATTAAATGCTCTGGTATATAGAATCCTGCCTTCCACTATCCTTTATGCTGACAATACATAAACATACACTGAGTGAATTATAAAAAATGTAGTGAAACTAGTTCCATATTGTGACAGAATGGACCGCCTATGCCACCCTGTCTGTTGTTGCTGGAAACCGGTTGGACCTACTTTGCCACCGTCCCCTTTCGTTATTCAGAATACGCCCCTCCTGCCGCAGTAGGAGGAGCCTGCTGCCACCACTGGGCTCCTTTATGGCGCCCAGAACCACATTCCTTCTGGGTAACTGTCGCTGCTAGTGTACTCCCGTGCTGGTACACTTGGGCTAGTACCCCTGACCGCTTACTATGGATCAGGGTGCTGTGGATGGATTCCCTGGCCTATCACACTGGCCAGCTGCTGGGTAGCGGCAGAGCGGTGGTACTGGAGAGCTGGGTCCAACCCCAGAAACAGCCGGAGAACGGATTAGATTTAGGGTCTAATCTGCAGGTCACAGGATTACAGCAATATTGAAGAAGTTGTCAAGCAGGGTCTTGAAGCAAAGAGTGATGTTTTATTTCGCTCAGGTGCCCTGACAAGGACAGTTCCACTGATTAAAGGCATCAGTGGTCAGGTCAGATGGAACATCAGAGTGATACATTTCAGTGGACACAGGCTATTTTTAGAATCAGGATGCAATGTGTTTACGCAAACATGGATTTACATGCATTGCAAAGCTAACAATATTTACGCTTATCTGTGATATCTTAAATCCTTGCTGTGATATCCTGCATCTTACAGTGGACAGCAAGTCTAAATAGGGGTTTCAAAACAAAGGTTTATTGTATCAGATATATACATCAGAAATCAGGCATTTCCTCTAGAAAGGTTAAAACAGAAAAAAAAGAATTTTCTCCCCCTGGTCTCAGAAATTAAAGATTTCCCTTACCAAAATATACACAATGTCAAAAATAAGTGCATGTGCAATTATATAAATAAGCGTCCTACGATATTTCCTTTAAATAAATTTATACCATAAGTTATTTATAAGTGATCCAGTCACACATATCTATACATAGGGGATGTTTCCTATTTTATTGAATAACTATTAATCCTTGTTCTCTATTAGTAAAGATGATCATAATAACTAAGAATCAGGACTTTGTCAGTGTTTACATGATGATTTGAATTTTGGAATAAACAGGACATTGTGATGTCACCTGGTTACATGCTTATTGCTGATCTGAGTATTTCAGTTTTACTTTGTAATTATTTTTTTAAAAGAGCATTTCTTTGCAATATTGAAGAGCAGACAACGAGCAGTGTTACATACCATGGAAAGTTGAACTTGTTATTGTGGTTTTGCCTATGAAACAGTTCAAAGGTCACATATACTCAGCTGCGGGTGAGGTAATCTCTTCTGAGAGCCCGCAGCTGACCGCCAGGAATACAGTGCCTGTCATGTGAGCGGATTCCACCAATCAATAGAGATGAGGTCATTTATGATAAAATGCAATTGAGTCACAAGGCCAGAGCTAATAAAACCCACATTTTATGCATTGTTTGTGAACTGTTCAAACTTTTGTGTTTTTTAAAGCATTCCCTTGTATGCACCTAAATGTATGTTAAATAAAAAAAAACCTGCAGTTTATTGACTGACCTGTGATGAAATACTGAACATCCTTTACGTTAGGCCCCGGGTGTGCACTAGCAGTGTGCCCAGATGGTCTGTCCTGCTCACATCTACTCTATGCTCTCAGATGCCTCCACAAATTAGCAATGCTCCTAGTTGTGGAGAGAGGCAGAAATATCTGAAGAGGCGCACTGCGCAAAAGTGTAAACATCACATAAAAGCAGGGGCTGGCTGGGCTGGGGGCATCTGACCCCCGGGCTGGTCCCGTAGTGGGCAAACTTAGGCTCGGTCGCTGGGCTGTCTGCATTTTTTTCCTTTCAAATGTTCTTAATAGGCTGCTGAGCAGAGTCTCGCCCCCCCGGGCTTATATTTGCCAGCCCTTCCCTGCATAAAAGTCCAACCACCATCCACTTTTAGTATTGCCCACCACATTGTAAAAATGTTTCCCAAAAAATATTGTTCAGTTTAGGCCCATCTATAATTTAAATCAATCCATAGTCGCATACTCTCCCGGAATGTCTGGCAGACTCGTGAATTTTGGAGAGCCAACCTGGAAGAGTAGGCCGCCTCCCAGATCTTCTTGCAAGGTGCAAGGTGGGTGGGGCCCTGATGACACGATTTGCTGACCCCATTGGTCGTGATGTGAATTGCAGCATTGTGAGGGGATGTATACAAATAGACAAGTATGAATGAATCATTAACGTAAGAGGACATCGGAGCTGCTTGTGGCATTTTATGTGCGCTTCACTGACAAAGCGACACAAGGAGGTGCAAGATGCATCCTATTACATGTGTAGAATGGGACCCAAAGTCTGCCAGCTCAGAGCTAGTGCAAAAATCATGTCCTTTTCAAGCACAGCGAGGGGCACCCCTAAAATGAGACCATCTAATCCTATATTTCCCAACATACAAAATCGGGACAAAAGAAACCCCACCGATGATCAGTGAACGGCACGCCCCTTTCACACAAACATGCTTTAATCCACCCAACCACTCTCACTTTCCATCAAAGACCCACTCATATTCCGTATGCCCGGTCTGTGTGGGGGTCTGCACATCGGGACAGGGGGAGGTTTGCAGTCCTCACCATTCCACACTTCCTCTTCTTCAATAATTAGCAACTTCCAAAAGCCAAAAATTAAGAACAGATGGTAAACATTGTAACTAACAAGACAGTTTATTGCACAGTTATTTCCAAGGACATCTTTAAGAACTGTTCCTGGAAATTGGGACAGTTGGCAGCTATGCAATGCACACATAGGGGAACAATAACATATTGTTCTTACTTAGGGTAAAGAGTATTTATAGCTTTGCTGCCTTGTCATGCGTTGGACTTTTAATCCATCTTAGCGCTGTGATGTCATGTGGTATAATGATGTCATTGTGTTGCTGCCAATTTCCAGCTTGACATTTAATAGCAAATTGTGTACTGTGGACATGTAGGAAAGCATTATGGAAAGGAAGACGTGTTCCTGGGGACTGGACATGTGTGAGAAGAAAGCCAATAAATAAAGGATGAAAGGAGAAAAGTATTACAAACTAGGACCATTTTGACCCCATATTTCCTGAACATCTGCCGTTCTTAAAAGTGAGGTCTCGAAATTTTACCTCAGCATTTTGGCGCTCTGCAAACTGTGTTTCAACAATATCCAGCTTTAGTATAAAACTATGTGCAGAAGAGTCTGTCAAAGCTGCCCAATGAAGGAGTTCTCCACCCCTTGTGGCCTAGACAGGTAAAGGTGGTGGTTTAAATCAAATGTCATTTCAGCCCTTCCATAAAAACAGCCCTGCTTTCTTTCATTCAGTGCCAAATAAATAGTTAACATTTTTTTTTACCACATGTTTATATATATATATTTTAAATTATTTTTTTTATCAATTTTCCAACTTTACAATGAACAAAGTAAGGGTGATGTCAGACTGGCCTATTGAATGTTAAAGTTTTTCGAACTGTGACCAGTTGGCAGCCATTGGAATCACTGCGCAAACAGGGAGAAAGTGGGTGTGGTCTGGGTAGCAGGGAAATATATTTGGTAGTAGATATGACTCTGCATAATAGTCTTGGTACCAGGTATGACTCTGTACAGTTTTTGTACCAGAAATGGTTCTGCACATCATGTTCGGCACAAGATATGGACGTGCATACTTGTCTTGCACCAGATATGGCTCTGTACATTATCTTGACACCAGATTTCACTCAACATATTAAACTTGGCATCTGGTTGTGCACTCACCTTGAGAGTAGAGTTCAACAAAGTTGCAGTGAAATGTCAACTAGATTGTCAGAGAAGGGGTGTACAGTTCCAGTGATACAATCTTCTTGTTCCACCTTTGCTTCGCCATTCTACAGAATGCCATTGTGCACTTTGTTTGTAAATTCAAATTTAGCAAAATGTATGCAAGAACTGCATGTGTGACTAGCCTTAAAGAGGTAAAAACTGAAGAAACAAAAAATAAGAAAGGAAGAAAAGGGAAAAATAGTACGATGTTTATAAGTGTATCTAGATGTCTCAGCATGAGTTTTGATGGTTGAAATATGTCCATTCTGAAGAGCACTGTTTCATCATAATATACCTGGAGCAGTGGAGGCCAGTGTTTGTCTATGGTCTACATTCCACCATTAAGACTCCTACATATTTAAACGATCAAGTGTTCTAGAACTCAACTCTCCCACAGCTTTGGCTTCTATCTCACCACAGCAAACATCTGTAAGATCAGAAGTAACAAGCGCACTAGCTCATACTGGTCAACCTTTAGGATCTCCCCTCCAGGAGATCTCAGAGGGTAGATCCTGCTGCCAAGTGCGGGAGGCCCCACCTCCACTGCACAAATGCCACGATTCGTGGGAGAATACAACCGGGAGTGGGGCAAGGGTGCCGCGATTTGCTGTGAATCGCGTCATTAGGTCCCGCCCCTACCCACTTCGCAGGAGAATTGAGCTGATGCAGGAATTAACACTGTTCTCCCTGAAGTCTGGGAGAACTCCTACAAATCCTGGAGTCTCCCAGATATTCCGGGAGAGTAGACAACTATGCACTAGCTATTTAGTACACCTATCTCCTACAAACAATGGAGGCAGTCATTTTTCTGGGCTGAACGAACATTCTTGAACGTACAGCTTATTTATTGACTAGGAACTATTGACATTACTGAGGCAGGGTGATGGTTACCATCAGTCCCTAGTAAATTGATTGACTTTCACCTAACCCCAGCAAATGTCTGCCATATCAGCAGTAATAACTACATACTTGCCAACTCTCCCGGAATATCCAGGAGACTCCCAGATGCCAGGTAGGACTCCCGTATCTGCCCACTTCAAAGTCAAAATTTGATCTATTTGGCCCTGCGATGATGCGATTGCGTCATTACGTCGAGGGACGGGGCCAAAATTGCGTGATTTGCATAGCCCCGCCCACAAAACTCCCACCTCCCCACAGGCAGCTCCCGGATGCCATTTTGAAAAAGTCGGCAAGTATGGATTACTGCACCCACAAATCTGAAGGCAGACATTTTTTGGGCTGTACCATTATACAGAGACTAATGCCATCACTGAAGCTTAAAGCACAAGAATATTTGTTCAGCTCTCAAAATGGCTGCCTCTACTGTGTGTAGGTGACGAGTACACTATAATTAGTTAACTTTTTGTGATATAGGATCCCCAATACATTTTTTCTGTACGGAATGAGAGGTTTTATCAGTCAGTTTTAGCAGATCTGTGGAGAAGACCCCTTGTTAGGTTAATATGTCAGTCACCGTAGTATAGGTACTAGACTTGCTCATCACTGCTGAGTGTTTCAGTGTATATGTGTACAAGTCTAGACAGTTCTGCCTGAGACTCTTGCTGGGTCACAGATGTCCAATTTACATATTAATGAGATTTCTGCAGGTACTTTGCTCTGTAAGACTGAGCACCAGGAAACAGCAAGACAACAAAAATAATTCTTAGGAAAAAACAACATGTTTTACTCTACTTGTGATAATTAAAGGGAAAATCACTCAAAGAACATTTTCACAGTTCTGCATTTTTACAGGATACTCTCTGGAGACTGGCCAATTATTAACCCCCAATGCATGTCATATTTTTCTTAAAGGATAAAACAATAACAAACAACATTGCCAAAACATTAATTAATACATGAATAGACACTGACAAGTAAATTACTAAACACTAATGAATAAATAATTAATATGGTCCCTGTTAGAAAACAGTCAGAAAACACTTGAGGACAAGAGCGTTCAATTTGATTAAAACATCAGATGCTAAATTTTTAAAAGCTATAAATAAAAATAAGCAAATGTTATTGGACCCCTGTAACCTAATGAAAAGTAAATACAAAAATTCTAAACTGAACTGTAGGTGGCGATGTTCACAACCTAAACCTGCACCACACGGTTTATTCACCAGGGGTGTCAGGCAGGACTGAGAGACCAAAATCTGTTTTTCCAAAATGCTCATAAGTTTTAGCTGTAAACTAGAAATTAATTTTTTTTTACCATTTATTATTTTCTAAAAACTTTTAGCACCGAAGTCCCATTTGTCACAGCAGCCAAGCGTCCCCAGTGTTCAGGGAAAGTTATTACTTTAGTCCTATATATTTTTACCTTGAGTACTTGGACCACAGGTAGCAAAGGTGTGAGGTAAGGGGCAACATCTACTCAGACAGAGTGTGGCGCTGGCAGGTTTGGACTGTGGCATGAAGGGCCTACAGGGGGAATGGAATGGTAGGGCTCCATAAAATATTGTCTGTGTGCCACCCTCAAAGTGGGGCAGGAGCAAATGCAGGATTTGAGGGGGGGGGGGGGGGTCCACGGCACACCACCAGTGGGAGTGACCAGCATGCATGGCGCCATCGCTATAATTTTAGACAGTGCTAGGTAGCTTTCCAATTCTTCCAATCCCCTTTAAATACATGAGCAATGCTGTGTGCACTACTGTTAGGTGCATGCAGTTACCCCTTCATGAGCAGAGCAGTGTGAAGCGGGATATACCTCACCTTTAATAAAAAGACCTATTTCCCCCAAACAAACCCAACAGTAAATTAATGGTAATCACATTTATTAAATAAACCTATTTACTTACCTTTAGTGCTCTTCTGCAGCATGTCGCTCCTCACTATTTAGACAAGAAGTGAAGTGAGCACTTCCTGTCTGAGGCCAATCAGCAACAGGCAGCCTCGTGATTGGTTGCCTGTTGCTGCCACTGACCACCAATGCATTGATAGTTACCCCCACCCCCGCACCCCACCCGCTCGTAGTTTCCCCCCCCCATTCCTCCACCCGCTCTGGGTGGAAAAAACCCCACAAAAAAACCCGTCAGGCACCTCAGGCAGACAGGGGTTTCCAGAGACTAGGAAACCCCCCCTGCATGTGCGCCTGTGGGGGATCACCCCCACAGGGGTGTGACCAGGCACCAGAGGGGTCCAGGTCAACCAATTTTCTTTCTTCCTTTTGGTACAGGTTAATTATACGGACACCACTGTAGCACCTCTGTGCTGCTCAGCTTTCTGTCTGCCCAAAGTCAGCGAATGAGCCCACACGTGGAAGGTTTCTAAGCAGCAGCTCACGTGTAAGTAGCAGCACAGCACTTGCGAGCTACAGGGACAAACGTATGATGAAAGTACAAAAGAAAAAAATAAAACTTTATTCAATTATTGATTCAATATTATAAAGTTATATACTATCTACTAGTGAAAGAGAAGGAGGCGCGCTTCTTTAAATGAATGAAATGTGTCCAAGTGAAAAGACAACATTGGAGACGGCAGCCAAGGACAACTGAGATTAATGTGTGTGTGGCAAATAAAAATAAAAATATTGTTGAGCAGAAGCTTATGATAACATTACTGAAGGTAGATGGTACTCTGCCGGATATACCGAGAGATCAGCATCTCTATGATTACAGTGCATACACCTCTGTTTAAATCTGTGTATTTTTAGATGAACAACTTGTGAATATTGTCCCGGGTGTAGATCTGTCAGACAACACATACAACACATTTAAATGATGATTCACAGAAAACTATTAGTTTTATTCCATGGGCAAAGGGGCCTTTTCTCACCCTGATATACCATCCCACTCAGTGGAAATGACTAAGACACACTTCATAGTGGGAGATGTAAACAGCGGGAGATGAATGAGGTGTAACTGAGTAAGTAGAAATGGTTTGTAGAAAAATACAAGATAATGTATTTGATTCACTGCAAAAAAACTAGAGCGAGTTTACAGTTTTATTTAAAGCTTTATTTACAGGAAAGTCCAGTTCTCAGTCTCCTCTTCCTCTGTCACTCACAAGAGACTATTTAACAAATTAAATGCGGAAGATACTGTAAAAGGTATTTGGCTATAAATCCATATTTGCCTGGAGGGGAGGTACAAAGAGCAAGTGCAGGGGGCGTTACAATGAAATTCACACATCATGGCCCCGCTCCCCGCTGTACAGCATCATCGTACAGCAGGGGAGGGGCCATGATGGAGCAATTCACAGCGAATGGCGTCATCACAGCCCCACCCTCTTTGCAAGACGATTGGGTAGGATCCAGGAGGGTGACCTTCTCTCCCATTGGTCCAGGAGAACTCCCCACAACTCGAGAGTCTCACAGATAGTCTGGAAGAGTATAAGTATGTATAAAACTTTAATCAACATAAATGGACCGAGTAATTATTGAGGTAATAAATAAACATTGGATGTGTTAGCTGAACAAATTGTAGTTTACATTAAAGATCAATACATTTTTCAGACAATAAGGATGACTTACAAAGCTGCCTTGTTTTTGCTGGAAAGCACAGAGATTTGCAGGCTAAGATGATGGTGTCTGAGGAGCTGCAGCATTATCTATCTTCTTATGTGAGGAGTCTGCTTGTTTCTTCCTGAGTGCAGATGCTCACGTCTATAATCCAGATTTCATTTGGTGGGAAAAGATGATTTATATGAAATAAAAGGATGGGAATGGTGTAGAAACATTTTTATTCCCCACAAAAGAACTTGATATTTCAGATCCTCTGCGGTGCTGCAGATCAGGACCTCGTTCCATACTTATACTGGATGGCATTATGCACCGTACAGAACAACTTTACACCAGAAAGAGCACTGTCACACGCATTTCAAGACATGAAATAAACGCAGGCATGAAATAAAAACAGACATGAAATAAAAAGACAGATATTTATCCACGTGATATATTATTATTATTATTATTATTATCCTTTATTTATAAGGCACCACAAGATTTCCACAGTGCCGTACAGCATACAAACAATAGACCATACAAGGTAAAACAGTACAGAACAATAAACAAATAATTACTTACTAAACTGCAGGTTTGAAAAAGTGGATATGTTGCCTATAGCAACCAATCAGATTCTAGCTGTCATTTTGTAGAATTTACTAAATAATTTATAACTAGAATATGATTGGTTGCTATAGGCAACATCTCCACTTTTTCAAACCTGCAGTTTAGTTCACATACCCACAAGACTCCAAAAGCTCCAAGCATAGCTAAGTACATAGAAGTTAGAGCATACTTGCCAACTCTCCCGGATTGTCCGGGAGACTCCCGCATTTTGCGAGAGTCTCCCGGACGAGTGTGGCAATCTCCCTGATAGGAAGGGGGAAAAATTTAGTTTAAACGCCGCGATTCACCCGGAATCGCGGCGTTTAGCCCCGCCCCCACTGTAAAATGACGCGATTTGCGTCATTCCGTCACGGGGGCGGGGCCAAAATGACGCGATTTCGCAGCCCCGCCCCCTGCACGCCCACGTCCCAGCCGGCATCTCCCGGAAAAAGAAAAAAAAATGTTGGCAAGTATGAGTTAGAGCAGAAGAATAGGTATAGAGACAGGAGGGAAGAGGACCCTGCTCATAAGAGCTTACATCCTAAAGGGATAAAGACAGTCCTGATATCCTGTACTGTCATCAGCAATTGAAGACATAAACAGGGCCATCTTAACAACATTATGGGCCCCCGGGCAAAGCAGTGCACCGGGGCCCATAGATATAGATATATAGATGTATACAGATACAGATATAGATATATAGAGATAGAGATAGATAGATGTTCTTGCTCAGTGACCCTTGTAGGTTTTTTATGCAGGTTTTTTTCTTTTGCAGGATTATTTATTCTCATTAAGAGCCATGCCTATGGGGCCCACTTGCCCGTGGGGCCGCCGGGCAGCTGCCCATCGTGCCCAATGGAAAAGATGGCCCTGGACATAAATAAAGCTAACTGAGCAGTGTGAGAAAAATATAAATATTGAAAACAATGAAGGGGAAGATCATAAAGTGTTTGTGAATTAGACTTTGAAGTGATATTTTTATTTTTAGAACCATGTGAAGTTTCAGATGGACCCAAAAACCCTTTTATGGGAGCAGTCCCAAGGACAGAGAAGTGGGGGTGCAGCTTGAAATGTGCTTGACAGACAATTAGGCAGAAAATGAGCCTTATCACAGAAAATCTTGTATTTATAACATTCTGTCTTGTTACACCAACATAAAAATAAGCACACCCGTATGTCCAGAGGAAAATACCGAGCTATGTGCTATGTCATTGACATCATATAACCAAAAATGTATCTTAGTCCTTTAGTAGATTTGCAGAGCAATGGATAACTACATGATTTATGTAACACTTCCCTCTAGTGGTTAAACCTTGCAACTGATGTATAACTTTATAACTTGTGCAACACTTCCCCCTGCTGGTTCACTACAGTTTAATCAAAGTCCCATTGATTTGATAATTATGTGGGAATATTGCGTATTTCTTTTTTGCTTAGCAAGATATTGTAAATTATGTTACGTTTTCAATGTATGTGTATGTGTATGGTATGTATGTGTGTGTTTATACTGTGTATATGTATTGTGACAAAGAGGGTGGATTTCCACAGGCCTCTAAGAGAAAAGTTAGGTATTCAGCTGACAGTCTGCAGGGCAAGGCTGTAGACAGGATTACACATTTGTACAACAGAGTGGGATTTAACTTACATATTTTGTGGTATTTTTTCCACAGCTGACAGGGTGTGTCTGCAGTGAGACTGATGAAACAGAGCACCTGAAGAGACCTCCTCTATAAAGACCAGGTGGGAGTGTCACCTGTCCATCAAACTTACGTTCTTAAGCCTGAGTTGTCCATTATGCAGGGAGACTGATGCTGAACAAGTTGGATGGTAACTAGGGAGTTGATCTCTGTTAAACTTAGCATCAGGGTTCCAAGAAAGTGGTGTGGATTATTGTGTTATGAACTACAGTACTTTGCCATTCTGACAATGAAAGTGCAAAGTAAATGCGAGAACATTTCGTGTGTGCGTCATTGAAAGTGTGTTCGTGTCACAGTATTTACACACATATAAAGGGTAAAGTTGTCTCTTTGCGGTATCTAAAGATATTTTTTGACTCTTATTCTATGACTGGATGGCCAACCCTGGCATAGAGCATAGCTAATTACCTATGTTTTTCAATACCTCTTACTTAGATTATAAGGTCCCCCTTAAGCACTAGTTCTACTATTGGCCTTGCTTGCTAGAGTTTTCAATGTAAGATAGAGGAGGGCAATAAGAAAATACTGTACGTCTAGTCACGTTTGTTTTGTTCAGTGGATTAGACAAATCTGATTGAAAAGCTGAACTTTGTATTAAACAATTGTCTATAAACTGTCCAGCATGAAAATATTGTGAGATGGTGATAAATAAAGAAAATAAAATATGTAGGAAGATATAGTGTGACTGTAGGAGATGAAGACTAAATACATTGTATATGTATGTGATAGGGGAAGAGATTATCTACTAAACTAAGGGATGTAGAATCATGGTATTTGGAAAATGTTATAAGTCTCCATTATAAGATGTGTTTTAAAGCATTTCAGAGTACAGGTTTTCCACAGATGAAGTCTTGGAAATGGGAGTAGGAAGTAGTGATAAGGGAGGATGATAGGCATAGGTCATTAATGGACTGGAGAAAATAAAAAGGGTGATAAACAGGGATAAGAGAAGAGAGGTCGGAGCGTACAACATTGTAGAGGGATTTCTAAATGTGAACCAGAATTTTAAATTGTATCCTGAAAAATCAGCACCCACATTCAAGTTGGATTAAAGCGTTACCAGTTTGGTTAATAGAAGGCCAATTCATAGGGGCGTTATAACAGCCTGAACAGGAAATGATAACAGTAAATGTCAATGTTTTGTTAGAGTCATTAGTGAGGTAAGGCAAATACAGGAGATATTTTTTTACAAGATTTTTTCAAGGGATTGAATGTGGGGAGTGAAGGACAGCAATTAAATGTAACTCCAAGACAAAGGGCTTGTGGTATGGAAGTGATGGCAGCATTCCGCATTCAATGAGATTTCATGTGTAGGAGAAACAAAAGAAGAATGGTCTAGGACAGATGATGTTTCAAGTAGAGAGAGACAATGATGGAGGAGACAGCTGTGAGACCGTTGCATGAGAAATTTCACGGAAGAGCTGATGACTGTCGTCTATATAGACATAGGGATCCTACTAAAGAACAAATCCTCCTGATTGTGTTGATGAAGAAGTATAATGACAGAACAGAACCCTGGAATATTCCAACTGATAGATGAGGTGAGGAGGGGATTGAATCTGCAAAGGAGAAGCTGAAAAGAGAAATTTAAATAAACAGTCAGAGAGATAGTATGAGAATCGAGATAGCACACTGTTCCTTTATGCCAAATACTCTAGGGGTATGAGTAGGAAATGGTCTACAGTATTGAAGGCAGCAGCAAAACCAGAAGAATTGACAATAATGACCCTTAGACTTTGTAGAAAGAAAATCATTATAAACGTTAGCAAAAGTTGTTTCAGGGGGAAATAGTACACAGCTACCCTGCAGCATATCAATCACTGCTAGTAATGTGGACATAGGAACTTAGTATCATCCCCAGGCAAATGTCTAAATGAATAATGCTTATGTTTATTTAACAGAAAACACCAACAGAGCGCGGGTCGCACTTATGTGTCCTAATGAACCAGGACCATAATATCAGCAGTGATTACAAAACAGGGTTTATTCATGTTTACAAATGATCAATGCAAAGTGGCAGAAGTAACCACTGTGCTCAAGGTAACAATCTTTATTCTCCGAATGAATCGGAGGAAGAGAGAACCACTGGACACATTTGTATGTGTATACAAAGGATGAGGTGCTAGAAGGGAACAGTTTTAATAAATAATATTGCAATCTAAGTGTACTGACAAAATTGTGAACACAGATTTATTACTTATCATATAGGGAGTTTTTTAAATGAGAGGGGATTTTTTAACACAATGAAACCCTATACTAAATAGTGCTACTGCCCTATATGAGATGGAATTACAACAAAAAATAAATTAGATTTGAGATATAATATCGCTACAAGAGGTATAAACTCACCACCAGAAATGTTTCTTCTCTCAGAAAGTAAACAGAAGGTCTCCTCCACACATGATTCTGTTTATAAGAAATGTTCTTGCTCTGGGCCTTGTGTCATGAACATTTGGATATCTCGCAGGATCTCTTCGCAATACCATTTTGCATAAGGTACATGAACCATGAATACATTTTAAAAAATTGGGAGCGTATTGTGTATTACCCTTTATTATTACAACTTTAAAATCAAATGCACCATAGCGTTCACATTCTAAAAGCATGTATGTGAGACATCCATGTAAACAAGCCATGATAAAGGCTGATATTGTTCATTCACCGGAGGACGTGTCATTGCTGCTTGACAGGAATCCCGGGCAGACCATCAGACATTTCTTTGGGGCTCTAACATATGGACCTTCTGGTACGAGTGTTCAATCTTTTTATATGGATGTCTCACATACATGTGAGTGCTATGGTGCATTTGATTTTAAAGTTGGAGACTTTGGAGGAGGGTCTTAATGACGCGATCGCACCATTAAGCCCCTCCCCCCTACACTTGGTACATGGCCTGTCCTCTGGGATCTCCTGGAGGGCAGGTTTTAAAAGTTGGCAAGTATGCTTTAGTCCTGCGAAATGACCTAGGGGTATATTTACTAAACTGCGGGTTTGAAAAAGTGGAGATGTTGCCTATAGAAACCAATCAGATTCTAGCTGTCATTTATTTAGTACATTCTACAAAATGACAGCTAGAATCTAATTGGTTGCTATAGGCAACATCTCGATTTTTTTCAAACCCGCAGTTTAGGAAATATACCCCCTAATCTCTTGATATTTAGAGCTCCCCAGCTCGCTTTGTAACTTGTAGTAAATAGGCAGACAACGGGCTGACAAGGAAATAGTGACTTGGGGAAAAACTGACAGACAACAATTCCAGCAAAACAACACACAGCCGCTGAGATTGACGCCACTTCAAATGGTGACAGGCACATGCCTGCTATTAAGGGGGCAATGCGAGGACTCGGCGCCTCTGTAATGGGCAACTGTTCTCCAAAATACTACACAACCGGCGGGTCCTCAAATTGCCCCCTTAATAGCAGGCATGTACCTGTCGCCATTTGAAGTTACGTTGTGCTCTTATGGCGGAATTGTTGCTTGTCACATTTTCTCAAGTCACTAGTTTCTCCATGTCAAGATTAAAGTATTCGCAATTTTTGTGTCGCTCCTTATCTTGTTGGAATGACGGTCTTCATGTAGGGGCAATCCCCCTCTTTTCCAGGAGGGCGGCCATTTTTACCTCACAAAAAAACATAATTTTTTTCCACACCCCTGCATTGCTGCAGATCAGGACCTCGTTCCATACATATAACTAACTTGATCATTCAAATACCTCAGCAATGACATCTAAGAAAAGAAGAATGATTTGTTAAAGTCAGGACTGTCTTTGGAAAAGAGCGAGCTTTGTGAGATGCCATGGACACCACATACCTAAAGATGGGTCTCAGTAGTAACGTGGTTTTCAGAGCAGTGGATAACTACATGATTTGTGCAACACTCCCCTCTAGTGGTGAAACTTTGCAAGTTACGTATAACTTGTGCAAGACTTCCACATGCAGGTTTACTACAATTTTACCAAAGGTCCAGATGCTATAAACTCTTTAATTGAATTTAAGGAGACATTAACAGGATGATAATATCTTTAAGGTCTCCTTAACACGAAGAGGTTATACGTCAATATAAGCAATGTTCCCCTAACTCCCATATAGGCAGTTCTTCAGGGTTAAGTTGGGTGCATACTGCAAAAAGTTTCTCCCGATATGATGATATCTGTAACAATTTTACCAACGACTGAAAGTTCCGATTCGATCGTACATACGTTTTACTATCAGATCTGTGATTTTTGTCTGTCATAACCATTTGCTCCAACGATCGTGACTTCGTACACACTGTACAGATATCTACCGTGCCTGCATCAATATACAAACATAATTTAAATAAAGGGCTGAATCTCAGCACACACAACACCCACAATTATACATCCAGGAACAGGAAATACCATCATCGCCATTCATTGCTTTGTTCTGCTTTCTGTATAATGCACGTTCGCCAACTCCGCTCACCACTGTCCACTAGGTACCATTTATTGCTATATAGTGACCTGGTGAAATAAACAAAAAGCTTGTGCTAATAATATTCCCAATATTATGTCATTATTTTAAATTGATAAAGTTTATGTTTTAACAGTAATTAATTAATCACGGAGTGCCCCTATCAAACATGTTTTCCCTTTCTTGCACTTTTGTTTGTTACTCAGGTTTTTGCATCTATATATCTGTTGGTTTTATTTCTACAATTGTCATAATTTGAATGCGTTGGCACTTACTTGGTGTGATAAAGCTGCTTTTTCTGAGATTTGGAGCACTATACTATGCATTTTAATGGTATATCTTAGTTGCATTCAGTTATCCTGTGATAGCTGCTGGCACACATACATGTACTTTTTAATTCATAGGTTATGTCATGTCAGTCATCACTATCTGCCAGCATTTATGTTTGCCCTGTAGTGGGTGCTAAAGATACAGGTAAGAACAAAAAACAAGCATACTTAGGACAAACACAGAACTTGAATCGGCCGCATCTGTGTAAAAATGTCCTTATTATACTTGGACATATTAGTCTGCCCCTTCCCTCCCCCGTCCTGTCTCTCAAGTCGTAGACAGTTGTAAGTGTCAGTTGCATTTCATTGGCATAAAATCCGTTTCTGGGTGTACACACATCTGCCCAGCACATACAGGAAATCCCAATGCTTATTCATATAACCCCATCATATCCCCATACACCCCCATAATGCCACTATATAGACTCGTATGTTATGATATAGCCTTAGATGCTACTGTATAGTTACATAATGTCACTGTATAGCATCATAATACTACCATTTAACTTCATTGTCACAAATCGCACTCACCTGAGTCTGCGTGACGTGTGCAACAAATCACAGCAATCCCACCTGGTCTGTCTAGCAATAATTACAGCCCCCTTTTTATATCACATACTCACTTTTAAGTCCAAGAGCGAACCTCTTACAGGAAACATTTGGTTACTCCCTGACCTATCTCAAATTACAATCACAGCTTTAATTAATTAGAGTTATCATTTACCATAGAATAACCTGTATTTCAAATGTGTAGCGTTATTAATGACCAAGCTTATTGAGCACATGAACTTGTTAAAAACACAGCGAAAGAAGGTTATTAAGTGGAATTTAACATGTCAGAATAGCCACAGTGCTTAAGATATATATAAAATAAGAAAACATACAGACATCCAGTAATATTAGAAAATCCAGATATAGAAGAAAATGTACGCAATTTCCCATCTGTTGCAGCAGGACGCAGAAACATGGATCATTTCTACAATATGGTTGGCATCCTGGAACATGACAATTTTTGATGCTATAAGCATGCCCCTTTGACTCCAACTCATCCCCTGTGAGGTCACTCAGAAAGGGAGTGTGTATGGCAATTGGTGGGAAATTGAGACCTGTGAATCACAATCTATTCAGGAATAGCCAGAACTTCTTATACAGACCATAAGTTTCCGCTTGAACATCCCATAATTGTGCATCAGTCAAAAGAGTATACATTTACCTTTGTGTAGACATGAAACAATGAAACATTTTGTGTTAGATTTTCCTGGCTGTGTCTTACTTCACGGCACTCACATATCACAATATTTACAGATATGCTGCCTTATAGTCTCATAATACCACTACTTAGTTCTTTATGGCCACCAAAACCCCACGCTCAGTGCACTCTCATCATATTGTTTCCTTTTATTCTGAGGATCCTAGAAAGAGGAAAGATACTAATTAAAAAAACAGTTTATGGCTTGCAGGCCAAATAGTAAAGTGTCCTTTGCGGTAAATGTTTAAGAGACCTCAGTGACAAGAAAGATACAAGTAGCTTTGTCTAATGCAGGAGAGTATTTTACAGGTGAATAGTTGGTGAATAAGTAGATAATGAAACAAAATGTGCACATTTTACCAAACAGCAATATGTATGTGCTCCTTCAGTTAGGTGACTATAAATAATGATAATAATACTAATTGAGTAGGTAGACCGAAATGGATAATCTGCGCTTCCCAAAAGAGAATGGGTGCAGCCAGGGGAATAGCTAGAAGGGGATTGGTCCTAACCCCTAACGTAGAATATGCCAGGTTCCCCGGCACGGGGATAGAGGGGGGGGAGATAAGGGAAAGTGGATATGGAAAGGGAAAATAATGATGAAAAAAGCAAATGAATAGTTAAACAAGTGAACCAGCCGGTGTACTTGTGTTTATTGTAGGTGGAAAGGCTGATAGTGATAAATCAGTTCCAGCTACGGTGGATACATATGAACACATAACAGGAATCACACGTATATGTACAAGATATATGTACAAGATTGTAATGACAACAGTCACTCACTCCTGATGCTCAAGCCAGCCGACTTAACCACTAACGTAAGTGTAATCACAGAGGGAGTCAAAACTGTAGTTTGCCCATCGGGAACGGCTTTCTCGATTCAATAGGTACTTTGTAGTAAAACTTGGATATATATATATGCAGCTTCTGCTCGTGTTTCTAATCGGCAGCAAGTTTATCATACCAACAAGCGGTACCTTAGATATATGTAGAAAGTCTCGTTATAGCTTGAACAGCTGGAGCACAAAAGGGATCATAAATACGCTTCTAAGGTTATGAACCAATAAAGTCTGTAAATCCTTTGTATCACAACTCTGTGAGCCGGACTAGTAAATGAATACTATAAGTGCTAATCTTCAGACAAACGTCCGTGTACCAAATGGCAATTAAAGCTCAAACCCGTAAACCGGTATTCCACTTGATGTGAGGCTATACAGTCCGCGATGGGGGTAGTGCACTTACCCTTACCGAGGATGCTTCCTCCAGGCGTCCGGTTCCTCTTGTTGTAAGTCTCGCAGTAGACGGGCTTACTGGATTGTGGGAGAGAAACAAGCCGGCTGGTGGCGCATGCGCGCTAGGTAGCGGTAACCGAGCGTCGCTGTATAGAAAGTGTTATGCTGGTGAAGATATCGATACAAATACTGTTTGCGGTGTAAACCTACGCATTTCACCCCACAGGGGGGCTTCTTCAAGGAAAAATAAACAGCAATGAGTAATGTGTCAAAGAGAGGGCCTTGTTATAGTGTTCCAATTAGCATATCTGTTCAGTGATAGGGTAAATGTTGATTGAAGGGGTGAGCCACGCCCACATAATTCTTTGCAAACAAACGACTTTGTGCAAAGGCATGTAACAATCATAATTAATGAAAGGTATACAGGACAGATGCAAAGTGATTTAAAGATCAGATGGATAAGTGGATCATAGGAATGTATTTTGGTCAAAGTCAATATTTAGACCGTTAGGTGCTAGAGTCTTTAAGTTGTAGATATACTTAGTTTCTTCTAATTGAGTAGGTACTACATGAAAAAAGTCAGTATTTAACTTATGTGCAAAATAGAAAACTAAAAAACTAATTTGCACCCCTTGCATGATGACATGGTGTTGTCCAGGAGACTACTTACTCAATTTTTTTTACCTAACTTTCCTTAATGAATCAGGCCCATAGTGAGGATCTCTTGCTTACATATTTCACAAGGTGCCAATTGTTTATCAGAAATGTTTTTGTGCAGAACACCATCTATTTTGTTGCATAGTAAATCATCTAATTTATTTGTCAAAATCTAATCATCATTGTTAAGATGTCCTCAGTTTAATCTGGGCTTAAATATTTATAATTGCTAATGTGAACAATTACCATACCAGAGTCTAACATGCTCCTTCCTCATATTTTCACTACAACTACAACATTTGTGCAATTAAATTCCAGACACATCTTAGGAAACAAGTAGAACATTGGATGTTTATACGAAAACTATTTCCAGGCATAAAATTAATTTCCATCTGGCCAACATAAAACTTTTATTTCCATCTGTAAGATGTTCTCAGTAGAACAAGGCATGAGGAGATGAAATGATATTGCTACAATAAATGTCCAGACTTTAAATTATTTCCATTCATCACTCTAAAAACAACATTTCAAGAGGTCATTTTTTTTTAACACTATATGTGTTTCCACATTCTCAAGTCAAAATACTGTATATATTAACGTAGAATACAGTGTCTAGAATTTCAGATGATAGCAAATATAACAGAGAGTGTAGCAATATGTAGGATCAAGTGTTGTGCTACCATCTGTTGACTTGTTAGTCGTCTACTGAATTTTGATGGGGAAAAAGACAACAAACCCCAGGAGGTAAATGTATCAAGCTGAGAGTTTTCCGGCTGGTTTGAAGAACCAATCAGATTCTAGTTATCATTTATTTAGCACATTCTACAAAATGACAGCTAGAATCTGATTGGTTGCTGTAGGCAACATCTCCACTTTTCAAACCCCGCCGGAAAACTCTCAGCTTGGGAGTTATTTCCTGAAAAATTTCCTGAGAAATTGCAAGATTGCAAATGTGCGTTAATCTCTAGCAACCAATCATAAATGTACTTTTATTAGTCTAACTTGCATTAAACAATTCAAAGCTTATATGATGTTCGTTTGCCATGGGCATATATGTACTTTTTCGAAAAAAGATTATACGGTGCCAGTCTTCACTATCAGTCGTTACTTACACCTGCCCAGCAGTTGGTACAAATGATACGGCTGAAACAAGCGTACTCAACAGAAACCCAGTACTTGAATCGACCACAACTGGGTGGGCACTATACTATACATTGCTTACTACGTCCGCCTATTCTCACCACCGTTCCACCTTCAAGTCGTAGGCAGTCAGGTCATTTGCAGTCAGTCGATCAGACATGAGCACGGGATCGTTTTCATGCAAGATACTGCACACAAACCGACTTACATCCGAATATGAATCAGGCCCATTATGTCTGCTTTATTCATGTCACAAGCTAATAGATAATGGAAAAATGATTACTATTTTAGGAAAGATTAGTCTTGACTCTTCAACATCTCAATTCAACATACAGTAAAACAAAATTTATCACAAGGGACACATCATCATCATCATCATCATTTATTTATATAGCGCCACTAATTCCGCAGCGCTGTACAGACAACTCATTCACATCAGTCCCTGCCCCATTGGAGCTTACAGTCTAAATTCCCTAACATACAGACACACAGACACACACAGACAGACAGACACACATAACTTAAACATACTTAAGAAATGCTGTGATTACTTTGATGACATATTGTACATTATATTTATGTATATATATATATATATATATATATATATATATATATATATATATATATATGCATACAATACCTATGATTAAACATAAATTCTGTTTAATATATATTCTTCAATCAATTAGATGTAAAGGTCCTAAATCTAAATATTTAAAAAATATATCATAATATGCAATAAACTGCCCTGTAATCATAGTATCCTCCACATATCATAGTAAACCATTAGATAGCCTGTAAATTGACATTTCATGTGAACCCAACACATACTTTAAATTCTTTAAATTATATGTAGGTAAGTAAAAGCTTATTTTATATAACATGATATTGGGAGGTTGTGTTATTCATTACTTATGCACTAATTTCAGCTATGTCTAGCACATTATATAAGGCATGAGAATAATGCGGTGCACGGAATTCAATTATAAATGTAAATGTATGATAGGCAGTCCTGGGGGGGAAAATGTATCAAGCTGCGGGTATGAAAAAGTGAAGATGTTGCCTATAGCAACCAATCAGATTCTAGTTATCATTTATTTAGCACATTCCACAAATTGACAGCTAGAATCTGATTGGTTGCTATAGGCAACATCTCCACTTTTTCAAACCCGCAGTTTAATACATTTACCCCCTAGTGCCTGTTACTGTATACAATGGCTGCCAATAGGTGCCAAGGAACCAGTACATAATTATGTAATAAAAGAAACGTTTATGACATGTGATAGGAGGTGGCGCTTTGACTTAAATTCTTCCTTGTTAGGAACCGTGGGCATTTGGATTGCAGTAAAAAAAATGCGCATTGCCCTCACTAAGTGTATGCACTGGTGAACCGGAAGATTGCGCCTTTGGGTTGTGAACCTATTTATACACCTGGAAGGTCGGCAGATTGGCACATAACAGAACGGAATGCAGGTTGCCATTTTTCCTTTATTTATGATTGTCACTATTATACATTTTATCTAATTTAAAATTTTTGTGTCACTAGAACATATGTATTGTGTCTTCAGCTGGTTCAGTGCTCCCTGGGAACAGCGAGAATTAGTCAGCAATATATGTCCAGTAACTGGTATACAGCACTCTCGTCTAATACAATTATAACATTCTTACATGTCAGTTTGCTGATAATAATTAATCAGCTTGTGTTGTCCTTGTCACATTTCCCATGTGGGTTAAACCACCTACGAGACATATTTCCTTTGCTAAGAATAAGAATCATATCTGTTCCCGTTTTGTAGGTTATTTTCTTGACCAGTGACTACATCTCTCAGGCATTTTTGCTTCAATAGGCCAATATTATGAAATTCCCCCAAGCTACTGGGTGCGCTAGACATCCAGACGGGAATATGACATCACCTCCCGCTTGTCTCAACTTCTTGTAGGACCAACAAAATAAGGTATAGATGAAACTGACAGTCTTTGTGTGAAATGTTGAAAGGTTCATGTTTCCATATACTCAATAATGCCAGGCTGTCTGGACTGCGATGTGTAATCATGTGATAAATATATACTGTATATACTGCATATACCCATTCTTAACCCATGAGGACCTCAGACCATGGATAGAGTCATGTTAGAAAAAAAAAGAAGCTTATTCTAAGGATTCAGTGTTTTCTTTCCATAACCAAGCTGAAGTGGAAAATAAACAAGTCTTCCGGCCGAAGAACGAAGAAACTTTCTAAAGTTCATGGAGCATTAATGGTGTCTGCTTAGACAAAAATAAATAATTTGCAAGATTGGTAGATCATTACTAAGCATTTTATTGCTGATCTGCATTATAGTTTGTAAAGTTAAATAGCTGTGTGACTTTCAATCTTGTGAGATCATTGCATGTGTTTTTATATATATATACCGATCAGCCACAACATTAAATCCACCTGCCTAATATTTTGACCCATGGAGGCATGGACTCCACAAGACCTCTAATCTAAAGGGGTCCTGTGGCATCTGGCACTAAGACGTTGGCAGCAGATCTTTTAAGTCCTGTAAGTTGCAAGGTGGGACCTCAATGACTCAGACTTGTTTTTCCAGCACATCCCACAGATGCTCGATCGGATTGAGATATGGGGAATTTGGAGGTCCAGTCAACACCTTGAACTCTTTCCCATGTTCCTGAAACCATTCCTGAACAATGTTTTGCAGTGTGGCAGGGCGCATTATCCTGCTGAAAGAAGCCACTGCCATCAGAGAATACTGTTGCCATTAAGGGGTATACTTGGTCTGCAACAATGTTTAGGTAGGTGGTATGTGTCAAAGTAACATCCACATGAATGCCTGGAACCATTTCTCCCAGCAGATCATTGCCCAGAGCATCACACTGCCTCTGCCGGCTTGCCTTCTTCTCATAGTGCATCCTGGTGCCATCTCTTCCCCAGGTAAACGACGCACACAGCCGTCCGTATGATGTAAAGGAAAACGGGATTCATCAGACCAGGCCACATTCTTCCATTGCTCCATGGTCCTGTTCTGGTGCTCACGTACCCATTGTAAGTGCTATTGGCCGGTGGACAAAGGTCAGTATGGGCACTCTGACCTGTCTGTGGCTATGCAGCCCCGTATGCAGCAAGCTGCGATGCACTGTGTGTTCTGATACCTCTCTATCATAGCCAGCATTACCTTTATCAGCAACTTATGCTAGAGTAGCTCTTCTGTGGGATTGGACCAGCCAGGCAAGTCTGCGCTCCCCATGAGCATAAATATATATATCTCAATCAGAGAAGAAATAAGCCAGTGCTTAGTTAATACCATATTGTACATGTCACCAGCTGTTTGGCAATATAAATGCTCTCTATGTATACAAAACAAAAAATATAGTTAACCTTAACTATGCATATTTGTGTGTATCTAGCAAAGTATGAGGTATTGGTTCATATTTTTATCAAAATATTTATGCCTGCATCCCAGCGTCATTGTATACAGGTCCTACACTGACTATGCTTCAGACCATTAAAATGCAGTTCATATCAGATGCACTCACCTCCCAGATATAAAGGCTTACATCTAGTAAGTGCTGGCTTTTGAACCACACTCAACAAGGCCTTAAATTTGCCTGATAAACAGTTGTTAAGATAAGGCAATATATTAAAACAAAATATATACACACATTGCCAAAAATGTGCGGACATCCGATTATCAAATCCATATGTGCTTGCTGAACGTCTCAATCAAAAACCTCGGGCATAAATATGGAGTTGGTCCCACTTTGCTGCTAGATATTACAGCTTCATCTCTTCTGGGGTTTCCACTAGATTGTGGAACGTGGCTGTGGGGATTGGTATCTGATAAGCCACAGAAGCATTAGTGAGGTCGGGCTCTGATGTTGGGCAATGAGGTTGAGGTCAGGGATCTGTGCAGGCCAGTCAAGTTCTACACCAAACTTTGTGCACGAGGGCATTGGCATGCTGAAACAGGAAAAACGCTATCCCTAGCAATGTCACATTTTTTGTGACAGCCATCTAAGTGATATTTATAAACATCAAGTTGCAATGCGATACTTGCAAACATGACGTCAAGCTGTGTTAAGGGGTTAAGAAATACCAAAAAAAAAAAAAGTTCAGTAAAATTCCATCGTGATCTTCAAACTGTGAGAAGTCATTCCACTTGGCAGACAGACAGTTTAATACATCTGTGAAAAATGTAAACAGCAGGGATCTTGATCTGCCAGACGAATGTCAATATTTGAAAGAGTCCATGACAGATATTAACAAAATTTACAAGTTTTCTTTGGAGCCGCTATCTGGACTTTATACATTTCAAGCTCCTTAAACATGGATAAAATATGTATTGCTCTTGTTAAAATCATTATAGTTCAAATATCCAATGTCTTCTGTTAAGGTGGAATAAGACAAAGTAGCGGTTCGTGAACTCATATAATCTCTCATCTGGTGGCATCACATGATATAGATTTAGGGGGAAAAGCACACAACATTCTGTGTGCTTTCTTTTTGCTATTAGGTAATTTAGTGGAGCTATATGTTTCAGTGGACCCTGACTACCAGAGCATGCTGGTGCTTGTTGTTCTATAAGCTCTAACATGCCCTGACAGGCATGGGAATGCTGATGCCTATAGTTCTACAAGCACCAGCATGACAAGTCAATCAATGGCTGCCAGGACTTGCTCAGACTTGTAGTTCCACAAATGTACTAAATGATTTTCTGACTTGTCCCTATTACCCTTGCACACACTGTGCCAAGGGTGTCAGGGTTGACCTCAGTGGTATTCAGTGGGTTTCCCTAAGGGAGTTCTGCAAGTTTCTGTGGGGTCGCTTCCACTGGGGAACGAGGCCCCCATGAGCAGCAGGCTGGAGCTGGCTTCACATCGACAGGGGGACCCCTCGTTGAGTGACCAACCAGCATGTCACAGCCCTGTGCCGGGTGCCAGTTTTGCAGAAGCACCCCATGCTTGTGGTCTCCCTACTTTAGTGGTAACCAATCTAGGCCATAGCACATATCTGTACATCTGGCCTTCTATAGACGCAACAGATGCGCCTCTTATCATGCTTTATACAGGCATTATTCTATGTTTGCGACACATCATGTAATCCAGCAGATTTTTTTATCCAGCTCTAGCATTTGTTATTTTGTGCTTGTTTTACATGAAATTTGGGCTCCTCTCCTCATCATCAACTCACCAGTATAAGTTTTTCCATTTTCCCTCGAACCCAACTTTGATGAATCAGCAGGTGCTGTAATTGTCACAGTACAATTTTAGTAGGCTGGATGGAAAACATTACCATGCATATATCTGCTTGTGTGCAGGAATGGGAAAAATGCGTAGAGAACAAAAAAATCTTACAGATATGGAACCTCAAAGTAGATAATATATTAGGTATAAAGACAATGTATCATTTCCAGATTATAGGGATTGTCTCTTATTAGTCACTTACCTGGGTTCTAGTCCTCGGATTCTAATAAGTCATCTGGCTGGAATTAAACGCTATGGTATCTTCTATGTAAACCAACTGATATTTTCTTTTAGTCTATCCAAGGCGGCTGCTTTGGCATTAAGCAGCATCTTAACATCCCTTTACAGAAAAAAGAAAGGTTCACAGCCTCCAAGAATTTTCTCTGGCGTTGCAGAGGGAAGCCACGTCCTATGAGAATGTTGTAGTGTAGGATCTCAGATGACCTTAGGAGACTGTCGTTTTCTGTAAGCAAAGTTGTAACGTTTTGTGTCTTTGAAGTATGTTTTTTTGCAGTGATGTAAACACCAACAAGGCTAACAAAGGCTAATTAATGATGTAGCTGGAGACCAGATACGAAAAAACTGTGACCTAAAAATGACAGGGGAACATCCTGTTAGAGACCAAGCTATTTGTTGACACTCTCAGTTTAAAGGTTATTTCCTGGCAGAATGTACTGTCAGCAGTAAATCCTTAAACCTGCACGTTCATAATGACCTGTTTATCTCTGTTAATTGTATAACGCCTTTCAGTGTACGGCGTAGAGAACATTTTAATGGGCCTGGTTTCATACAGCAAAGCATTTTAAAAGGTAAATTATATATATATAATATATAAAAATATATATATATAAAAAATATATATAATATTTGTTTGAAACATGGACATTTACATACAGAAATATGATCCATGTGGGGGACACATAGATTCCTGGATGTGGAAATCAGTTATTTTTATTATTCAATGCAGTCTTCCATTTCATTAACTAGTTAGCTGTTGGGCTAGGAGTGGCCTGCTCCCAGTCTATCAGTATCTGTGAGCCACTGCATCACACCAAGGACATCTAGGGGAGTTAATTGGGGAGAGGAGTTTATAGAGGCACGGGGAGGGGGGTTTGTGCTTTTTGAAAACTATTTAAAATTTGTCCCTTGCACTGTGCGTCGCGCTCCCAGTTTATCAGTGTCTGGGAGCTGCCACATCCGATCAACAACGTCTAGGTAAGTTAATTGGGGAGGAGGGGTTGTGGTGGCGAGGGACAGGGAGTAAAGGTTGTGGTGGCGAGAGACAGGGAGGGGGGGTTTGTGGTGGAGAGGGACAGGGAGTGAGGGTTGTGGTGGAGAGGGACAGGGAGTGAGGGTTGTGGTGGCGAGGGACAGGGAGTGAGGGTTGTGGTGGCGAGGGACAGGGAGTGAGGGTTGTGGTGGCGAGGGACAGGGAGTGAGGGTTGTGGTGGCGAGGGACAGGGAGTGAGGGTTGTGGTGGCGAGAGACAGGGAGGGGGGGTTTGTGGTGGCGAGAGACAGGGAGGGTGGGTTTGTGGTGGAGAGGGACAGGGAGTGAGGGTTGTGGTGGAGAGGGACAGGGAGGGGGGGTTTGTGGTGGAGAGGGACAGGGAGTGAGGGTTGTGGTGGAGAGGGACAGGGAGTGAGGGTTGTGGTGGTGAGGGACAGGGAGTGAGGGTTGTGGTGGCGAGGGACAGGGAGTGAGGGTTGTGGTGGCGAGGGACAGGGAGTGAGGGTTGTGGTGGTGAGGGACAGGGAGTGAGGGTTGTGGTGGTGAGGGACAGGGAGTGAGGGTTGTGGTGGCGAGGGACAGGGAGTGAGGGTTGTGGTGGCGAGGGACAGGGAGTGAGAGTTGTGGTGGCGAGGGACAGGGAGTGAGGGTTGTGGTGGCGAGGGACAGGGAGGGGGGGTTTGTGGTGGTGAGAGACAGGGAGGGAGGGTTAAGGTGGAGAGGGACAGGGAGAGGGGTTTGTGGTGGAGAGGGACAGGGAGTGAGGGTTGTGGTGGCGAGGGACAGTGAGAGGGGTTTGTGGTGGAGAGGGACAGGGAGTGAGAGTTGTGGTGGCGAGGGACAGGGAGTGAGAGTTGTGGTGGCGAGGGACAGGGAGGGGGGTTTGTGGTGGAGAGGGACAGGGAGTGAGAGTTGTGGTGGCGAGGGACAGGGAGTGAGGGTTGTGGTGGCGAGGGACAGGGAGGGGGGGTTTGTGGTGGTGAGAGACAGGGAGGGAGGGTTGTGGTGGAGAGGGACAGGGAGAGGGGTTTGTGGTGGAGAGGGACAGGGAGTGAGGGTTGTGGTGGCGAGGGACAGGGAGTGAGAGTTGTGGTGGCGAGGGACAGGGAGTGAGGGTTGTGGTGGCGAGGGACAGGGAGGGGGGGTTTGTGGTGGAGAGAGACAGGGAGGGAGGGTTGTGGTGGAGAGGGACAGGGAGAGGGGTTTGTGGTGGAGAGGGACAGGGAGTGAGGGTTGTGGTGGCGAGGGACAGTGAGAGGGGTTTGTGGTGGAGAGGGACAGGGAGTGAGAGTTGTGGTGGCGAGGGACAGGGAGTGAGAGTTGTGGTGGCGAGGGACAGGGAGGGGGGTTTGTGGTGGAGAGGGACAGGGAGTGAGAGTTGTGGTGGTGAGGGACAGGGAGTGAGAGTTGTGGTGGCGAGGGACAGGGAGGGGGGGTTTGTGGTGGAGAGGGACAGGGAGTGAGGGTTGTGGTGGCGAGGGACAGGGGTAGTAGTTTGTGATGAAGAGTGACAGGGAGGGGGATATTTGATAAAGAGGGACAGAGAGGCGGATATGTGATGAAGAGGAAATGGGATGGGGCTTTGTGGTAGAGAGGGACAGGTAGGGTAATGTATGATAAAGAGGGACAGAGAGAGGGGTTTGTGAGTGAGGAAAAGAATGATCAGGTGGGGAGGTCTGGTGAGCATCTAAGAGATCTGAGTGGCATGAGGAGCAGTTTTATAGTACCTATGGGAGTCTGAGTGCAATTTGGAACATGCGGTGGCGTAGAGAACATTTTAATGGGCCTGGTTTCATACAGCAAAGCATTTTAAAAGGTAAATTATATATATATAATATATAAAAATATATATATATAAAAAATATATATAATATTTGTTTGAAACATGGACATTTACATACAGAAATATGATCCATGTGGGGGACACATAGATTCCTGGATGTGGAAATCAGTTATTTTTATTATTCAATGCAGTCTTCCATTTCATTAACTAGTTAGCTGTTGGGCTAGGAGTGGCCTGCTCCCAGTCTATCAGTATCTGTGAGCCACTGCATCACACCAAGGACATCTAGGGGAGTTAATTGGGGAGAGGAGTTTATAGAGGCACGGGGAGGGGGGTTTGTGCTTTTTGAAAACTATTTAAAATTTGTCCCTTGCACTGTGCGTCGCGCTCCCAGTTTATCAGTGTCTGGGAGCTGCCACATCCGATCAACAACGTCTAGGTAAGTGAATTGGGGAGGAGGGGTTGTGGTGGCGAGGGACAGGGAGTAAAGGTTGTCGTGGCGAGAGACAGGGAGGGGGGGTTTGTGGTGGAGAGGGACAGGGAGTGAGGGTTGTGGTGGAGAGGGACAGGGAGTGAGGGTTGTGGTGGCGAGGGACAGGGAGTGAGGGTTGTGGTGGCGAGGGACAGGGAGTGAGGGTTGTGGTGGCGAGGGACAGGGAGTGAGGGTTGTGGTGGCGAGGGACAGGGAGTGAGGGTTGTGGTGGCGAGAGACAGGGAGGGGGGGTTTGTGGTGGCGAGAGACAGGGAGGGGGGGTTTGTGGTGGAGAGGGACAGGGAGTGAGGGTTGTGGTGGAGAGGGACAGGGAGGGGGGGTTTGTGGTGGAGAGGGACAGGGAGTGAGAGTTGTGGTGGAGAGGGACAGGGAGTGAGGGTTGTGGTGGCGAGGGACATGGAGTGAGGGTTGTGGTGGTGAGGGACAGGGAGTGAGGGTTGTGGTGGCGAGGGACAGGGAGTGAGGGTTGTGGTGGTGAGGGACAGGGAGTGAGGGTTGTGGTGGCGAGGGACAGGGAGTGAGAGTTGTGGTGGCGAGGGACAGGGAGTGAGGGTTGTGGTGGCGAGGGACAGGGAGGGGGGGTTTGTGGTGGCGAGAGACAGGGAGGGAGGGTTAAGGTGGAGAGGGACAGGGAGTGAGGGTTGTGGTGGCGAGGGACAGGGAGAGGGGTTTGTGGTGGTGAGGGACAGGGAGTGAGGGTTGTGGTGGTGAGGGACAGGGAGTGAGGGTTGTGGTGGCGAGGGACAGGGAGTGAGAGTTGTGGTGGCGAGGGACAGGGAGTGAGGGTTGTGGTGGCGAGGGACAGGGAGGGGGGGTTTGTGGTGGCGAGAGACAGGGAGGGAGGGTTAAGGTGGAGAGGGACAGGGAGTGAGGGTTGTGGTGGCGAGGGACAGGGAGAGGGGTTTGTGGTGGTGAGGGACAGGGAGTGAGGGTTGTGGTGGAGAGGGACAGGGAGAGGGGTTTGTGGTGGAGAGGGACAGGGAGTGAGGGTTGTGGTGGCGAGGGACAGTGAGAGGGGTTTGTGGTGGAGAGGGACAGGGAGTGAGAGTTGTGGTGGCGAGGGACAGGGAGTGAGAGTTGTGGTGGCGAGGGACAGGGAGTGAGAGTTGTGGTGGCGAGGGACAGGGAGGGGGGTTTGTGGTGGAGAGGGACAGGGAGTGAGGGTTGTGGTGGCGAGGGACAGGGGTAGTAGTTTGTGATGAAGAGTGACAGGGAGGGGGATATTTGATAAAGAGGGACAGAGAGGCGGATATGTGATGAAGAGGAAATGGGATGGGGCTTTGTGGTAGAGAGGGACAGGTAGGGTAATGTATGATAAAGAGGGACAGAGAGAGGGGTTTGTGAGTGAGGAAAAGAATGATCAGGTGGGGAGGTCTGGTGAGCATCTAAGAGATCTGAGTGGCATGAGGAGCAGTTTTATAGTACCTATGGGAGTCTGAGTGCAATTTGGAACATGCGGGGGTCTAGCTGACATGTGTAGGCATTTTCGAATGAGTGATGTAGTCATTTTTTAGGTTATATTTTTCAGTCTCAAAATTAAGGGTAACGTTCAGCCCTTTAGAAGGTTGGATGTATGTATCATACACTTTGTTATGTACTCTCTTTACTTATTACTCAACATTCCATATTTCATGTACCTATATATTTTCCAAATAGGCCCCAACACGCCAGTATCCAGACAAGAAACCAGCATTGTGAATGCTGCAGTAACAGGTAGGAGAGTACAACACAGTAGACCGTCATCCTCGTCCTTTAACTCTTCTAATTTTGTCTCTTGCTCTCTCTGTTCTACTCCTCATATCACTTGCTGTCTTCTGTTTCTCACTTTCCTCAATGTCCTGTTCATCCACCTGCTGTGTGTCTACCTTCCATCTTACTCACCCCCTCCCTGTCACCTTCACTCCTCCTCAGGGGAGGGCTGGCAGACTTTAGCCCGGGGGGGCAAGCACAGCGCACTGGACATAAGTAGCGGCCCATCCTTAAATGGTGGTTTTTGGTACAGTATATATTTATCTATATAAAAGAGGCTATTTTAGTGTTGCTTAATCCATATATATATTTTTATGCCCAGGCTCATAGCTGGATTAAGGCTCTGGGGGGCCTGGGCACTTTAGACAGAGTAACCCCCTATGATGTAGCATGGTTATTTTAGACAAATACACAGGTAATACTGTGTGCACTACTGTTAGGTAGTACACAGTGAAGCGGGACATACCTCCTAACTGTACTAAGCGAAACAGTCACCCAAATTCGGGACTGTCCCACCAGACTCAGGATAGTTGGCAGACTGTCCTGCTCTCTTCTACCTGTTCTTGTCACTGTCACCACTTGTGGCTGCTGGTTACTTTAGCTCATTTGCTGGTTGTCTGGATCCTGGAATATTGAAGGCCCTATTTGGAATAAAAAGGGGTACATAAAATTTAGAAAACTCCAACCAGTCCCAGTGTTAAATCAATAGCACCCATGTTTTATAATTAGGCCTCCATTCAGTCACAACATTAAAATAATAATATTCACATTTGCTAAATAGATATCTTTTCCTCCAACAAACCCAGACTTTAGATAGCAAACACATTTAATATATAAACCTATTTCCCTCCCTCCAAACAGCCCCAGCAATAATCTAAATAGTATTTACGTTTAAAAAATATAACCATTTCCCACAGCAATCCCAGACATTGAATAATTCATAATCACATTTAATAAATAGACCTCATTCTCCCCAAACAGATTCACAATCAATTAATAGCTCACCACCCCAGCATTAAATTAAAGGGAGTGAGGGTTGTGGTGGCGAGGGACAGGGAGAGGGGTTTGTGGTGGTGAGGGACAGGGAGTGAGGGTTGTGGTGGTGAGGGACAGGGAGTGAGGGTTGTGGTGGCGAGGGACAGGGAGTGAGAGTTGTGGTGGCGAGGGACAGGGAGTGAGGGTTGTGGTGGCGAGGGACAGGGAGGGGGGGTTTGTGGTGGCGAGAGACAGGGAGGGAGGGTTAAGGTGGAGAGGGACAGGGAGTGAGGGTTGTGGTGGCGAGGGACAGGGAGAGGGGTTTGTGGTGGTGAGGGACAGGGAGTGAGGGTTGTGGTGGAGAGGGACAGGGAGAGGGGTTTGTGGTGGAGAGGGACAGGGAGTGAGGGTTGTGGTGGCGAGGGACAGTGAGAGGGGTTTGTGGTGGAGAGGGACAGGGAGTGAGAGTTGTGGTGGCGAGGGACAGGGAGTGAGAGTTGTGGTGGCGAGGGACAGGGAGTGAGAGTTGTGGTGGCGAGGGACAGGGAGGGGGGTTTGTGGTGGAGAGGGACAGGGAGTGAGGGTTGTGGTGGCGAGGGACAGGGGTAGTAGTTTGTGATGAAGAGTGACAGGGAGGGGGATATTTGATAAAGAGGGACAGAGAGGCGGATATGTGATGAAGAGGAAATGGGATGGGGCTTTGTGGTAGAGAGGGACAGGTAGGGTAATGTATGATAAAGAGGGACAGAGAGAGGGGTTTGTGAGTGAGGAAAAGAATGATCAGGTGGGGAGGTCTGGTGAGCATCTAAGAGATCTGAGTGGCATGAGGAGCAGTTTTATAGTACCTATGGGAGTCTGAGTGCAATTTGGAACATGCGGGGGTCTAGCTGACATGTGTAGGCATTTTCGAATGAGTGATGTAGTCATTTTTTAGGTTATATTTTTTAGTCTCAAAATTAAGGGTAACGTTCAGCCCTTTAGAAGGTTGGATGTATGTATCATACACTTTGTTATGTACTCTCTTTACTTATTACTCAACATTCCATATTTCATGTACCTATATATTTTCCAAATAGGCCCCAACACGCCAGTATCCAGACAAGAAACCAGCATTGTGAATGCTGCAGTAACAGGTAGGAGAGTACAACACAGTAGACCGTCATCCTCGTCCTTTAACTCTTCTAATTTTGTCTCTTGCTCTCTCTGTTCTACTCCTCATATCACTTGCTGTCTTCTGTTTCTCACTTTCCTCAATGTCCTGTTCATCCACCTGCTGTGTGTCTACCTTCCATCTTACTCACCCCCTCCCTGTCACCTTCACTCCTCCTCAGGGGAGGGCTGGCAGACTTTAGCCCGGGGGGGCAAGCACAGCGCACTGGACATAAGTAGCGGCCCATCCTTAAATGGTGGTTTTTGGTACAGTATATATTTATCTATATAAAAGAGGCTATTTTAGTGTTGCTTAATCCATATATATATTTTTATGCCCAGGCTCATAGCTGGATTAAGGCTCTGGGGGGCCTGGGCACTTTAGACAGAGTAACCCCCTATGATGTAGCATGGTTATTTTAGACAAATACACAGGTAATACTGTGTGCACTACTGTTAGGTAGTACACAGTGAAGCGGGACATACCTCCTAACTGTACTAAGCGAAACAGTCACCCAAATTCGGGACTGTCCCACCAGACTCAGGATAGTTGGCAGACTGTCCTGCTCTCTTCTACCTGTTCTTGTCACTGTCACCACTTGTGGCTGCTGGTTACTTTAGCTCATTTGCTGGTTGTCTGGATCCTGGAATATTGAAGGCCCTATTTGGAATAAAAAGGGGTACATAAAATTTAGAAAACTCCAACCAGTCCCAGTGTTAAATCAATAGCACCCATGTTTTATAATTAGGCCTCCATTCAGTCACAACATTAAAATAATAATATTCACATTTGCTAAATAGATATCTTTTCCTCCAACAAACCCAGACTTTAGATAGCAAACACATTTAATATATAAACCTATTTCCCTCCCTCCAAACAGCCCCAGCAATAATCTAAATAGTATTTACGTTTAAAAAATATAACCATTTCCCACAGCAATCCCAGACATTGAATAATTCATAATCACATTTAATAAATAGACCTCATTCTCCCCAAACAGATTCACAATCAATTAATAGCTCACCACCCCAGCATTAAATTAAAGGTCCAATTACTCCATCTTAAATTCATAGGATCCACTATTAAATTAAATTGCCCCACCATCACCCCACAAATAAAATAGCACCCGATAATTAGCCCCCACCTGCACTCCTCGATTAAATTAATAGCCTACCTCCCACATTATATTAAGACCTCCCTCCCTCACACACACTACACTCCTATACTGGCTCCTCTCACACACACACACACACACAATACATTCATATACTGCCCCCCCCTCCACAAACACACAATACATTTATATACTGGCCCCCCACACACACAATACATTCATATACGGCCTCCCACACACACAATACATTCATATACTGGCCCCCCCCCCACACAATATATTCATATACTGGCCCCCACACACAATACATTCATATACTCGCCCCCACACACAATACATTCATATACTGGCCCCCACACACAATACATTCATACACTGGCCCCCACACACAATACATTCATATACTGCCCCTCCCAATACATTCATATACTGGAACCCTCTCACACAGACATTCATTTAGCATACTGACACACACACACACACACTATATTAATATACTACCCCCCCCCCCCAGCACTTACCTGTCTCAATCCGCAATCCACGCACGCTGTCAGTTTCTTCACACATGGGACAGCACCTGTCATGTGTTGTGCATCCCATGTGACACAAACATGGGAGGGAGGTGGGACGGATCATTAGGATCCGTGGCCAATTGAAGAAGGGGGCTTGTCCCATGGGAGGGGCCAACCACCAAGTACAAACTATAGGGAGTAGGACCTGGCGGCCCAAAATAATGTTTTTTTGTCCGGCCCTGGGGGCATGCGCCCCGCTGCCCCCCGGCCCAGCCCGGCCCAGCTCCTTCTCATCCTCTCCAGTCTTACTCTCTCTCCACAGACTTTCAGGACTGTGATAATCAGCTCGAGGCGCAATGACCAGAGCCCAGCCATTAATCTTCATGTAAGTGAAAATGTTATTTTCTTTTAGCTGATGTATATATGTGCTTGCCCAGGCAGCAGGCTTCCATGCTACACCTCTGCATCCAGCGGACCGTGGAGGGAGAGATTGATGGGGAGCGTGCTGCCTATTTCTGTGTACTCAGCCCCACAGCTCCTGGTGGTAGCCCTGGATTTCAGAAGCATGCGGAGGATATGGGGGTTTAGGTGGTGATATTATGACATAGCATTCCAGCAGAGAAAGACGGTACATCCCACTACGTCATGGGGCTGCAATGAAATGTATCTTCGGCTGTCATTAATGTTGGGCAAATGCTGATTCCCCGCCAAACAAATGCTGGGGGCTTTCAAGGTACCAAGCAATCAACCGTTGGAAAAGGTGACTGCTGGGTTTTTAATGGGATCAGTTTAAGAGAAGAACAGGGTGCTTTAAGAGGAATAGGGCATCAGTGGGCATTGAGGATAAGGGCCCCATCACCAGTGCAGTGATAAAGATTGTACACTATTTTAATAGGCATATATCATGGCTTCTTAGGGTAGAATTTGATCAATTATTTATTATAACGGTTAGAGAGATTGGCACCATTATTAATTTTACGTCTTCAGAGCAATTAGTAATCTACAATAGCTCTTAATCATATTAAATTATTGATGAAACAATTTCTTATAGTCTGTACAAAGCAATGTATCCATCTATATTGTTTCATATATAATAAAAAAAAAAATTCAAGATGGGTGATAGTATATGTCACTCAGTGGACCACTTGGTCGGGGCCCGGTGCACTTACCTATGTGTCCCCGCCGTCCTCCTTCTCTCCGGCGTTGAGTGCCACATGTTGCATATGGTGGTGGCCATATTGGACCTGTCTTTTATTAGTTTTGCCTTCCAGCCCTTGGCTAATTAATTAAGCCTTCCAGACTATTTAAGGCATTTGAGCCCCTCTAATGGTGCCAGATCTTCAAGTCCCTCTGCCTGATCAGAAATGGTTCCTTGTGGCTCCCTATATCCTGTGCCTGCAGACTATCGCTCCATCTGGCATCCAGCCCTAAGCTTCCCAGCTTACCTGGACCTCGTGCTATCTGTGCCTGCAGACTATCACTACTATCTGGTATCCATCTCCAATCTTTACAGCTTACCTTGACCTCTGTGCTATCCCAGCCTGCAGACTATCACTACCACCTTGCAATCCAGCTCCAAGCTTCCCAGCTTTACCTGGATATCTGGACAACATCTGCCGCAGATTATTGCTGTCACCAGCATAACTTTACCTCCTGTACCTGCTTGATTCTAGATTCCTTCGCTATCTCCAACTGGTCTCACTTGCTACCCACTCTGAGGACCGTGACCTGCGAGTTAGAAGCAGCTAAGGCCAAACCTCCTTGCGGGGTTCCCTGGCGAACACCTTTGCCTCGTTCGACTCTGCGCCTCCCATTAGGGTAGCGTTAAACCAAGCAGATCCCAAGGAACCGAGAGAAAACCTGAACTGTGACACTATATCTGTTTCTGCCTATAGATTTACATATCTAATTTAGCAATAAAAATAATAAAATTATGATTTTCATTTATTATAAGCAGGGTGTAGTGAGCTCACATCTCCCACGAGTACAAAAAAAACAATGGAAGTTATCTATCTGAAAAAGTTATGATATTTTAATCCATTTTCCTTAGTACAAGGTTTAAGTAAAACTATATTAGGTCTAATTTCTGGAGCTTTTTTCTGTGGCATTTTAGCTATTTCCAACTTTTATGAAAACCATAATCTTCCTTTCAGGAATACATTTTAAACTGTTCTGTACTCAATTAAAGCCACAAAAAAAACTATACTCTAGGCAAGGTTTCAGCAGTCATTTGCAAAAGGGGCCAAATAATATTTCAGAATTGGATCTGTTGTCTGTTACCTGCACCAGATTGGATCAAGGTTCACTGGCAGCATGCGTGAGACAAAGCTTTCATATGAGCCTTATTAGCAGAAACACATGAACATCAGAGAGGGTACAGTAAGAATACGCTATTAAGAGACATAAGAAAAGAATTGGTAGAGGGCATAATGCTATGTCATGTGATGAATGCTGGTGGAAGAAGTGGGCAATAGTTATATATTTTTTTGTCTTCGGGGGCAATATAAGCTGTAGACTTCTCATTTCCAAGCAAAGATTCCTAGCACTATTTCCAGGTATTGGACAGATGAGCTGGCCAGTGAGAATCTAACTAACGTAATCTGGTTTCCCACCAGGGACAAGCTAGACTGAGGGGCAAGGGGGCATTTGCCCTCCGGGCCGGTCCCAAAGTGGACTACCTTGGGCTGGGTCGCTGGCCCACTTGCATTTTTTTCCCTTTAAAATGGTCCTAATAGGCTGCTGAGTTGAGTCTTGCCCCTACATTTTGAGGTAGTTTGAGATAATATCCTTACCCTCATGGCCACATTCCCAATAGAGCCAAACCACACATCAAAATTGCGATGCTGCATTCCAAAATTGCAAGAACCCACCCCTTTTAAATGAAAAATGTTGCTATTTAGGAATACGCACCAATTGATATTTTAAAAACCCTGTTCAGTAATGTAACTAATCATCCAATCACTGTGGGGGGATTCCAGTTAGAGCAAGACATTTTATTGGTTATTTGTGACTCTAACCAATCAAATGCCTGGCCTGGAACATCCACTGCTTTTAGGATGTACTTGCTTTTATTAGTTGCAGTCAAATACGGAGATTGCCTTAAAATTGGTATTAAGAAAAATGGAGTTGGAAAATTTGTGAATATCTGTCAAATGGGGGAGGCTATATAATTAGCATCGGACTACAATGCTGCTGCCTAACAGCCCTTCTACACCCTGACAACTATTTATATTACAGCACTTATCCCTGCATACTGGGAAGCTGCCTGCAACAGCTAAGCTCTTTCCTGTGCTTTATAGGACAGTGTCACACGTTTCCCCTGTCTCTTGAAGGTTGCATACATTATACTCAATCAATACATTTTAGAGTTGAACACAAGTGCATGTGCACATTGTAATTTGCTTAACATAAAATTTGAAGCAGTGCACACGCTCACGTCTTGCTTCACTATTTTGAGCTGCATGTATCTTACATTTCTAACCCCTTGTGCTTTGAGAGGTCTAGCAGGGGCGTTCACGTACAAGTGCGGTACAGTATCGGCGTGGGCGCAAGTTAGCCTCGCACGCCTGGACTGTGTGCATAAGCTTTGTGTTTAAGATCCATTTTTGTAGTCCTTCTCTGGATCTTCTCCACTTGAACAATAGCATTTGAGGGATCTCCTGAACACAAGGTTAAAATCTCTAACTCTCGCTGCCAATCCATCTCCATATGCAGCTGGGTATTTTGGAACCTTTCCTTTCCTTACTGGCTAGTTCTACTTTTTACTTGCCTTAAAATATTCTGAAATAATCAGCCAAGTGGTTCTAATAATGACTGAAACATTGATCCAATACTCTGACAAAGGATCCTTCTCAGCGCTATTACCAGTAAAAGCACTTTTAACTTTTTTTGTTTCGTAGAAATAGATAAAAAAAAATAATTCAACAATAATTAGCATAGTTCCTGACGTTTGCATAGATAATTGTGGTGTTTTAGTTGCTCACTACTGTGTGTTTTTAGGAAAGGTGTTATAGTAACAGACTAAAGTTGGGCACGGCAAATAAAAACTAAGACTACATCTATTTGCACATAGATAAATATATGCGATAAAGGAACAGACATAATCATAACACTAAAACAAACCCAGAACGTAGAATAAAGACTAAAGAGGAACGAGCGTGGAACATTTCTTTCTGCCACATATAATAAATATATCAGTGTTACTTGTATGTGGTCTCTTGGAAAGTGTTGGTGGTCTGTGTCTTCCAAACATAGCACAGTGTGTAAATGCTAAGGAGGGTAGTTAAAAATAGGTTTACGGATTGGTACAAAACAAATACACATGTGACAGATGGGCTGCACATTTCTTATCATACACAACGACGGTACTGTAGGTGAGATTAGAATAAGATACATACCAGTGTTGTGCTATATTGTACGTAGATCATTGGTGGAAAGGGATTTACATTCAGGTTCTGATCTGGAATGAATTTTTAAAGTAGAGAAAAAAGAACGTTACAATGGAAACAAAAACACAACTTATGTTATAAAAAATGGTAGCTACACAGAACTTCATAATGTTATTTTTCCAATGTCATGACCGTAAACTTGAAAGTAAAATAAATAAACATTATGCAAATGTATAACGCCATCCGAAATGAACATTTTTGTTTTGGGTGGAATATAAGCGTTTTAGATAAGACACAAGCTCCTTGCTGCCTCCACTGCAAGCACCCGGTGACGGGCACATCCAAGATGCGTAGAACTTTGCTTTTTATCTTAACTCATTGAACTCCACCTGAAATGTGATTTTTCATTTTGGTTGGAGTTCTTCTTTAAATTATTTACATTTCAGGAGCTGGACAGTTTAATAAAATGAATGAAATGTAATGATTAATTAAATCACAAATGTAAGATTTCTGATGACATTCTTGTTATTATCAACTGACATAGAGGGGATTATGACTAAAGATGGTCACTGACCCCCGTGTTCTGGTTTTGGATCTCGATTAACTTTGTGTTTTTGTTTTGGATCCCGATTTTTTCTAAAATCCCTATAATTTTTTGTGCTAAAATCACATATTTTTGTTTTTTCCCCCCCTACATTATTATTAACCTCAATAACACTAATTTCAAGTCATTTGCAGTCAATTTTGACCAGCTCACAGTTCACAATATTATTTTCATACACTTTCAAACAAAGACTGCAGATTTAGAAGACCAAGCCTGCTAGCCCTATTATTTCTATTTCAGCAATGACAATTAGCAATGGAGCTCTCCTGAATTTCACTGTAGAGTAGACTTTGAAGAACACTGCTACCCCTCCTCTTTCTATTCTACCTATGACGCTGCCCAACTGCTCTACAGACTGCCAAAAACTGTGCTACCCCTTCTGTGTCCCTCTGTGAAATGGTGCTTGATCGCCGTGGAGGGCGGTACTTATAGAATCCAAAACTCACGAGATCCGATGACGTAACAATGACGTTTTGCCTCATTTTCAATTCCAAGGGCGCATGAAAGTACCGGGCCGGCTCTGCTCAGTACTCGGATCTGCTAAGTTCAGGTGTGTTCAGTTCTCGGAGTACGAGCCTGAGCATCTCAAATTATGACACAAAATACATACAATAACATGAAACACATGATACATACAATAACAGGAAAAAGATGGGCCTGCCCAAATGAGCTTATAATCTTAGAAGTGTAGGGGAACTCATGATACAGAAGGTAGCAGGATAACAAATGGTGCGGGTGGCTATTGTTATCAGACAATTGGGAAATGGCATTTCTATACAGCTAGTGGTGGTGCAGCATGCGTGGAACGGAGAGGGATGGCAGAGACAAGAAAACCATGAAGCAGGCAATGCAGAAATCCCAATACAGTACGGCAACTGTCCACCACCATCCATTACAACTTAGCATTCTTCCTCTGCTGGTTATAGAAGAGGCTTTTGTCTTCATGCTACACAGCTCTCTAGTGGTTGTCTGCCAGTTTGGAGTATCTGTGCATAGCTTGGTGTTTTTCGTTAGCACCATGCTCGCTGCTGGTAAAAAGAGCCAGGACAGATGTTCACCATGTTCAATGCCTGTTGACTCCATTGAGGACGTGGAGCTCACCAAAGGAGGAATAGAGATGGGAACAGCAATAACAATTAAATTCACTGGGTCCAGGAGCTGCACTAAGATGGTATTCCAGTAGGTCTCCTAAACAGCCTTGCTACTATGCCAGGGGTATCAAATTCACAGGCCATAGGCCGCATGCTGTCCAAACTAATAGTTATAGCGGCCCCACCAGGGCCCAAAAAAATAAATAAAATGATACTTATCTGACGCGTCCAGGCCCGATATCTGATGCAGCAGCGTCCGACATCCTCCTCCCTTCACACTGAATGTTGCGTGTGACGTCACCATGCCTGACATTTGCAGTGAGGAGCGTACCATGTGAAGAAGAAAAGAAAACAGAAGAAAAGAAAACAGAAGATAAGAAAGAAGGCAAAAGAAAGGTAAGTGAAGGGGAGCAAAAGCAGCATGGAGGACACAGTGTGAAACAGGTGAACGGGAGTAAAAGCAGCGTGGAGGACACAGTGTGAAACAGGGGAAACAGGTGAACGGGAGTAAAAGCAGCATGGAGGGCACAGTGTGAAACAGGGGAAACAGGTGAACGGGAGTAAAAGCAGCGTGGAGGGCACAACAGTGTGAAACAAGGGCGACAGGTGAATGGGAGCAAAAGCAGCATGAGGGCACAGTGTGATACAGGGGAGACAAGTGATGGCCCACGCTTTTTCTTTTAGCCCCCACCATCTTAGACTTATTTGGCCCAATTGGGGTTTTGAGTTTGAGATGCCTGTACTATGCTGTTCAAAAGTATATTGTAGAAAATAATTTGATACCACAGTGTCCAGATAGTTCAAGGAAGGACCTGTCATGTCTTATAAATATGATTATTATTTCTTTATGAGAAAGTAAAAGAAAAAAACCTAAAGGGAATTAAGGGTTTAAATGGTATATTTTTAAAAAATTGGTTTTTTTTTACTTCAGAACAAGTGTGCCCTAAAAGTGACCTTACTAATATGCATAAATCTATTAATGGTCAATTTAAAAAAAGTATCTAATGATATTTTTGTACCAAGAATCATACATATGTCAATTGGCTGTGCAGTATAATTCTTTACCATGTGAGGTGGTTGTGGCAAATTCTCTGGGGCATATTCAATTAGCTTTCGGATTCGCGGTAACGCACGTTACCGCAAAAAGTGCGCGTTCTTGCGGGTATTACGGTACCGCATTAACGCGGATTTTCGTTCGCAAACCCTATGGGCTGCGAACGAAAATCCACGTTATTGCGGTAACGTGTATTACGTTTTGCGGCTGTTCCGGCGCGTTACCGCGAATCCGAAAGCTAATTGAATATGCCCCTCGATTTTAAAAATAAATTGGATTCCTATGTTACTAGAAGTAGTATCTGTAGTTATTCAAAGTAGAGAACATTATGGGGGTGACTGATAAAACACATTTATCCAAATGTGCCGCTGCTATCGTGCCTGCAGTTGGGGTGGCCTGTCAAAACTAGAGATGAGCGGGCTCGGATATCTGAAATCCGAGCCCACCCGAACATTGCCGATCCGAGTCGGATCCGAGACAGATCCGGGTATTGGCGCCAAATTCAAATATGAAACTGAGGCTCTGACTCATAATCCCGTTGTCGGATCTCGCGATACTCGGATCCTATAAATTCCCCGCTAGTCGCCGCCATCTTCACTCGGGCATTGATCAGGGTAGAGGGAGGGTGTGTTAGGTGGTCCTCTGTCCTGGTAGATCTCGTGCTGTGCTGTTTAGTTCTGTGCTGTGCTGTTTAGTTCTGTGCTGTGCTGTGTTCTGCAGTATCAGTCCAGTGGTGCTGTGTGCTGTGCTCTGTCCTTCTGAGGTCAGTGGTGCTGCTGGGTCCAGTGCTGTGTCCTGTTCAGTCCAGTGGTGCTGTGTCCTGTGCTCTGTGCTTCTAAGGGCATAGTTATTTCCCCAATATTCCCCTGTGTTTAAAAAAATAAAAAAAAGTTATTTAAAAAAATACCAAAAACTAATTTAATTTTTTTTAATTACCACAAAATTTGCACAACCAATCCTGCAGTATAAGCCCATTGGTACTGCAATATTACCAAGTTCACACATTCAGCAGTAAAAGTCCAGTGGTACTGCAATATTACAAAGTTTACACATTCTGCAGTATCAGTCCAGTGGTGCTGTGTCCTGTGCTCTGTCCTGCTGAGTTCCGTAGTGCTGCTGGGTCCTGTGCCGTGTCCTGTTCAGTCCAGTGGTGCTGTGTCCTGTGCTCTGTGCTTCTAAGGGCATAGTTATTTCCCCATTATTCCCAAGTTTTTAAAAAATAAAAAAAAAGTAAAAAAAAATAAAAAATTTAAAAAAAAAATAAATATAATAATTATAACCAAATTTGCAAAACCAATCCAGCAGTATAAGTCCATTGGTACTGCAATATTACAAAGTTCACACATTCTGCAGTATCAGTCCAGTGGTGCTGTGTCCTGTGCTCTGTCCTGCTGAGTTCCGTAGTGCTGCTGGGTCCTGTGCCGTGTCCTGTTCAGTCCAGTGGTGCTGTGTCCTGTGCTCTGTGCTTCTAAGGGCATAGTTATTTCCCCATTATTCCCAAGTTTTTAAAAAATAAAAAAAAGTAAAAAAAAATAAAAAATTAAAAAATAAATAAATATATAATAATTATTATAACCAAATTTGCAAAACCAATACAGCAGTATAAGTCCATTGGTACTGCAATATTACCAAGTTCACACATTCTGCAGTATTTTGTGCTACATATAATGGAGACCAAAAATTTGGAGGATAAAGTAGGGAAAGATCAAGACCCACTTCCTCCTAATGCTGAAGCTGCTGCCACTAGTCATGACATAGACGATGAAATGCCATCAACGTCGTCTTCCAAGCCCGATGCCCAATCTCGTAGTACCGGGCATGTAAAATCCAAAAAGCCCAAGTTAAGAAAAAGTAGCAAAAAGAGAAACTTAAAATCATCTGAGGAGAAACGTAAAGTTGCCAATATGCCATTTACGACACGGAGTGGCAAGGAACGGCTTAGGCCCTGGCCCGTGTTCATGACTAGTGGTTCAGCTTCACCCACGGATCTTAGCCCTCCTCCTCCTCCCCCCCCCTACAAAAAATTGAAGAGAGTTATGCTGTCAGCAACAAAACAGCAAACAACTCTGCCTTCTAAAGAGAAATTATCACAAATCCACAAGGCGAGTCCAAGGGTGTTGGTGGTTGTCAAGCCTGACCTTCCCATCACTGTACGGGAAGAGGTGGCTCGGGAGGAGGCTATTGATGATGTAGCTGGCGCTGTGGAGGAACTTGATGATGAGGATGGTGATGTGGTTATTGTAAATGAGGCACCAGGGGGGGAAACAGCTGATGTCCATGGGATGAAAAAGCCCATCGTCATGCCTGGTCAGAAGACCAAAAAATGCACCTCTTCGGTCTGGAGTTATTTTTATCCAAATCCAGACAACCAATGTATGGCCATATGTAGCTTATGTAAAGCTCAAATAAGCAGGGGTAAGGATCTTGCCCACCTAGGAACATCCTCCCTTATACGTCACCTGAATAACCTTCATAGTTCAGTGGTTAGTTCAGGAACTGGGGCTAGGACCCTCATCGGTACAGGGACACCTAAATCCCGTGGTCCAGTTGGATACACACCAGCAACACCCTCCTCGTCAACTTCCTCCACAATCTCCATCAGATTCAGTCCTGCAGCCCAAGTCAGCAGCCAGACTGAGTCCTCCTCAATACGGGATTCATCCGAGGAATCCTGCAGCGGTACGCCTACTACTGCCACTGCTGCTGTTGCTGCTGTTAGTCGGTCATCTTCCCAGAGGGGAAGTCGTAAGACCGCTAAGTCTTTCACAAAACAATTGACCGTCCAACAGTCGTTTGCCATGACCACAAAATACGATAGTAGTCACCCTATTGCAAAGCGTATAACTGCGGCTGTAACTGCAATGTTGGTGTTAGACGTGCGCCCGGTGTCCGCCATCAGTGGAGTGGGATTTAGAGGGTTGATGGAGGTATTGTGTCCCCGGTACCAAATCCCCTCGAGATTCCACTTCACTAGGCAGGCGATACCAAAAATGTACAGAGAAGTACGATCAAGTGTCCTCAGTGCTCTAAAAAATGCGGTTGTACCCACTGTCCACTTAACCACGGACATGTGGACAAGTGGTTCTGGGCAAACGAAGGACTATATGACTGTGACAGCCCACTGGGTAGATGCATCCCCTTCCGCAGCAACAGCAACAGCTGCATCAGTAGCAGCAACTACAAAATGGCGGCTCGTGCAAAGGCAGGCAACATTGTGCATTACAGGCTTTAATAAGAGGCACAACGCTGACAACATATTAGAGAAAATGAGGGAAATTATCTCCCAGTGGCTTACCCCACTTAGACTCTCATGGGGATTTGTGGTGTCAGACAATGCCAGTAACATTGTGCGGGCATTAAATATGGGCAATTTCCAGCACGTCCCATGTTTTGCCCACACCATTAATTTGGTGGTGCAGCATTACCTCAAGAGTGACAGGGGTGTGCAGGAGATGCTTGCGGTGGCGCGCAAAATTGCTGGACACTTTCGGCATTCAGCCAGTGCCTACCGCAGACTAGAGGCACATCAAAAAAGCATGAACCTGCCCTGCCATCACCTCAAACAAGAGGTTGTGACGCGCTGGAACTCCACCCTCTATATGCTGCAGAGGATGGAGGAGCAGCAAAAGGCCATTCAGGCCTACACAGCCACCTACGACATAGGCAAAGGAGTGGGGATGCGCCTCAGTCAAGCGCAGTGGAGACTGATTTCCGTGTTGTGCAAGGTTCTGCAGCCATTTGAACTTGCCACACGAGAAGTCAGTTCCGACACTGCCAGCTTGAGTCAGGTCATTCCCCTGATCAGGCTGTTGCAGAAGCAGCTGGAGAAAGTGAGGGAGGAGCTGGTAAGCCATTGCGATTACACCAAGCATGTAGCTCTTGTGGATGTAGCCCTTCGTACGCTTTGCCAGGATCCGAGGGTGGTCACTCTTTTAAAGTCAGAGGAATACATTCTGGCCACCGTGCTCGATCCTCGGTTTAAAGCGTATGTTGTGTCTCTGTTTCCGGCGGACACAAGTCTACAGCGGTGCAAAGACCTGCTGGTCAGGAGATTGTCCTCTGAAGAGGACCGTGACATGCCAACAGCTCCACCCTCATTTTCTTCCACATCTATGGCTGCGAGGAAAAAGCTCAGTTTTCCCAAAAGAGGCACTGGCGGGGATGCTGATAACATCTGGTCCGGACTGAAGGACCTGCCAACCATTGCAGACATGTCTACTGTCGCTGCATTGGATGCTGTCACAATAGAAAAAATTGTGGATGATTACTTTGCTGACACCATCCAAGTAGACATGTCAGACAGTCCATATTGTTACTGGCAGGAAAAAAAGGCAGTTTGGAAGCCCCTGTACAAACTGGCTCTATTTTACCTGAGTTGTCCCCCCTCCAGTGTGTACTCGGAAAGAGTTTTTAGTGCAGCGGGGAACCTGGTCAGTGAGCGGCGAAGGAGGTTGCTTCCTCATAACGTTGAAAAAATGATGTTTATAAAAATGAATAATCAATTCCTCAATGAAGTACAGCACTGCCCTCCAGATAGTACAGAGGGACCTGTGGTTGTGGAGTCCAGCGGGGACGAATTGATAATGTGTGATGAGGAGGAAGTACACACTGTAGGGGGAGAGGAATCAGAGGTTGAGGATGAGGACGACATCTTGCCTCAGTAGAGCCTGTTTAGTCTGTACAGGGAGAGATGAATAGCTTTTTTGGTGTGGGGGCCCAAACAAACCAATCATTTCAGCCAAAGTTGTTTGGTAGGCCCTGTCGCTGAAATGATTGGTTTGTTAAAGTGTGCATGTCCTATTTCAACAACATAAGGGTGGGTGTGAGGGCCCAAGGACAATTCCATCTTGGACCTTTTTTTTTTGCATTATATGACCAATCAACAGTCGTTTGCCATGTTCAAAAAGTAAAACCAAATTTAAAAAAATACAAGAAATTAAACCAAAAGTAAAATGCCGTGTCATAATTTAAAACAAGAGGTATTGACGTGCTCTAAAACTACTGTATTGTTGTTTATATTTTATAAACACTACACTTGAAAGCTTGAGTCTTTCAATAAAAAAGTAACTGTCCATTGCACGACTATGTGCAACAGGGACATTTTTTTGGGTTTACAAAGTCAAACAATAACACTTCGACCCTGTCTGTCTGGGGTCTCTCAATGACGAATTGTCTGTACCATGTTTGGAGGAGGTATTGTGGCCCCGGTATCAAATTGGGTACCGGGGCCACCCCACTATGCAGTCCAGATACTTGTTTGGTGGAATTCAGACCAGTTGAGGGTTTTATTATTATTATATTGTGTGGACCACTCTATCTATACCACACTACAACTCTATATACCACTCTATTTCATACTTTAATTCTATTTCATACTTTAATTCTATTTCATACTTTAATTCTATTTCATACTTTAATTCTATTACTAATTACCATAAAGAGGAACAAAATAAACAAATTTTACCAAAAGTATAATATGACTTAGACTTACAAACACTACACTTTAAAGATCATGCCTTTAAATGAAAAAGTCAGTCTTCATTGCACGACTATGTGCAACAGGGACATTTTTTTGGGTTTACAAAGTCAAACAATAACACTTCGACCCTGTCTGTCTGGGGTCTCTCAATGACGAATTGTCTGTACCATGTTTGGAGGAGGTATTGTGGCCCCGGTATCAAATTGGGTACCGGGGCCACCCCACTATGCAGTCCAGATACTTGTTTGGTGGAATTCAGACCAGTTGAGGGTTTTATTATTATTATATTGTGTGGACCACTCTATCTATACCACACTACAACTCTATATACCACTCTATTTCATACTTTAATTCTATTTCATACTTTAATTCTATTTCATACTTTAATTCTATTTCATACTTTAATTCTATTACTAATTACCATAAAGAGGAACAAAATAAACAAATTTTACCAAAAGTATAATATGACTTAGACTTACAAACACTACACTTTAAAGATCGTGCCTTTAAATGAAAAAGTCAGTCTTCATTGCACGACTATGTGCAACAGGGACATTTTTTTGGGTTTACAAAGTCAAACAATAACACTTCGACCCTGTCTGTCTGGGGTCTCTCAATGACGAATTGTCTGTACCATGTTTGGAGGAGGTATTGTGGCCCCGGTATCAAATTGGGTACCGGGGCCACCCCACTATGCAGTCCAGATACTTGTTTGGTGGAATTCAGACCAGTTGAGGGTTTTATTATTATTATATTGTGTGGACCACTCTATCTATACCACACTACAACTCTATATACCACTCTATTTCATACTTTAATTCTATTTCATACTTTAATTCTATTTCATACTTTAATTCTATTTCATACTTTAATTCTATTACTAATTACCATAAAGAGGAACAAAATAAACAAATTTTACCAAAAGTATAATATGACTTAGACTTACAAACACTACACTTTAAAGATCGTGCCTTTAAATGAAAAAGTCAGTCTTCATTGCACGACTATGTGCAACAGGGACATTTTTTTGGGTTTACAAAGTCAAACAATAACACTTCGACCCTGTCTGTCTGGGGTCTCTCAATGACGAATTGTCTGTACCATGTTTGGAGGAGGTATTGTGGCCCCGGTATCAAATTGGGTACCGGGGCCACCCCACTATGCAGTCCAGATACTTGTTTGGTGGAATTCTGACACGTGGAGGGTTTTTTAATTATATTGTGGCCTCGGTACAAAATTGTGTACCGGGGCCACCACACTACGCAGTCAAGATAGATAGATGCGTATCATAGATAAACTGATAAAGTACATTCAGTGGTGTGGGGCAAATTGAAAAATATTCAAAATGCACTGACATTATCAAAAACAAGAGGTTGTCACACGCTAAAACTCCAACATGTATATGATGGAGAGGATGGAGGAGCAGCCGTATGTGTAGTGTAATGCAGACCTGTTGAAGGTTTTTTATATATTTTATTGTGGTGCCCAGTGCCCACTCCTCTACGCAGTCCAGGTACATTTATTGGTGCGATTCATAAAAGTTCAGGGTTTTTAAGATATATTGTGGTGACCCACTCCTCTACGCAGTCCAGGTACATTTATTGGTGCGAATCATAAAAGTTCAGGGTTTTTAATAGATATTGTGGTGACCCACTCCTCTACGCAGTCCAGGTACATTTATTGGTGCGATTCATAAAAGTTCAGGGTTTTTAATATATATTGTGGTGACCCACTCCTCTACGCAGTCCAGGTACATTTATTGGTGCGATTCATAAAAGTTCAGGGTTTTTAATAGATATTGTGGTGACCCACTCCTCTACGCAGTCCAGAAAGATACCTTGTTGCAACGTTTTGGACTAATAACTATATTGTGAGGTGTTCAGAATACACTGTAAATTAGTGGAAATGCTTGTTATTGAATGTTATTGAGGTTAATAATAGCCTAGGAGTGAAAATAAGCCCAAAAACTTGATTTTTAAACTTTTTATGTTTTTTTCAAAAAAAATCCGAATCCAAAACCTTAAATCCGAACCGAGACCTTTCGTCAAGTGTTTTGCGAGACAAATCCGAACCCCAAAAATAACGAAAATCCGGATCCAAAACACAAAACACGAGACCTCAAAAGTCGCCGGTGCACATCCCTAGTCAAAACCCTATGTATATATGTATTTTTTCACCTTTGGGTGGTACATAGGGGCCCTTACAAAATGTCTTGCTACACCCCATAGAGAGCACTGTATACAATGTTTGTGCCCATTGACATATGAATGACGATGGGAGAAGAAAGACTGACACAAAATGCGCACTGAAACAGTGTCTTATTATTCAAAACATACGCTGCGTTTGGAAAAAGCTGCTTTTCTGCTTATGTTCGGTGTACTTTGTACTAGCCCCAGTGAAGTAGAATCTTGCAGAAAGATCAATTTGCAGATATTTAACAAGCAGAACATTTATTAAGAGAATGTCAGCCACTGTACTATTGCTATGATGCTAGATCTGAGTTGAAGTCCTGCTTTATATTCAGCCTGCCAAGCTATGCCAAGCCAATGCAGCAAATAAATTAAAGCATTGTGAGAAGAAAAGTGTAATACATATAGTACTAAATGGTTTTACATATGTACGCTCTATACTCTTTAAGCTGCCTAGTGGTTGATCCAAAGACCCCTTTGCATTATACACCCTGACAACCGTTCCCCAAACCATAACCAAGAAAAATAAAATCACAGGAGACTTGCTTGGTGGAGAAAGGTCACAAGTTTATTGAAGTAACTAAATTTAGTGGTGGTGAAGAAAGCATAGTCCAATCAGCTACTGGCTATTACTATCACCAAAAAGGGGCAACTGAACACCCCAGATGATTCAAGACTATGAAGATCCACCTCCCACTTTTGGCTCAGTGGCTGGGCATGCCCGCACAGACTGTGCCCCATTACCCCCCAGAAGTGTAGTGTTACTTACAATGAGCCTTCCATTGCTACACGATGCGTCATCTATGGCCACTGATGGGCTGGTGGGTTGCAGCATGGAGGGGACCAGGGATTGAGAGTCAGACACCACAGGAGCAAGAAAACTTATATAAGTTACAGTATGGTGGAGACCAAGGATTGCGGAGCAGACACCAAAGGGGCAGGAGAACTTATGAACTACAACATGGAGGGATCCAGGGGTGTTGTAAGGAAATAACAGGACTGGTAGAGCTTATGGAAGTCAGTACTGTACCCTGAGAAGCGGTATCTGGGACACAGATAACACAGTGGGGAGCAGGGGGAGATGTGATGTGGAGCAACCAACCTGTCTGTTGTTCTGAGGGAGACACAGGTGAAAAGAGGTCAAGGGAGCCCGATAAAGCAGGTGGCCTTGAAAGAGGAGGGGTGGGCTGCTACGCTAACTCTCGCAGGTTGGAGTGTCAGGAATGGGAACCGGTGACTTAATACAGCAGGCATGCTGCAGCTGCAATGGGGGAGTGTGGGTCAAAAATGGAGATGGAATGGAGGAAGCCTCATTGAGGCATGGGGGAGGGTAACATGTGAGCACTTCTGGCACAACATAGTTGTCACACACCGCTCTCCGGGTAACCTCCACCCGAGCCTCAATACACTGACTCTCACTTTAACTCTCTTCATTGTGCAGGCTGTCAGCAACGGTGTGCACCTGTGTTTGCTTCACCTGTGTTTGGCCTGTTTAGCCATTGGTCAGTCCTCCTTTACAAGGCTCCTCCCTTCACCTTTTCATTGCTGGTTGCTGAGTCTGCACCTGGCCTGGTTCAGCTTCCCCTGTCTGTTATGATCAATGCCGCTACCTACTCTGCATGCACCGTTGACTACTGCTGATCTGTTCCAAATCCTTGTGGTCAGCAGTGGCTCACCGTCTGCTGCATACCTGGATATCGCTGATCTCTGCTCACCTGTTCCACTCATTAGTGGTAATCGCTGTGATCAAAGCCCGCTACTTACTCTGCATGCACCGCTGACCTCCGCTGATCCGTTCAACATCCCTGTGGTAAGCTGTAGCTCACCAGCTGCTACATACTTGGATATCGCTGATCTCTTCTCACCTTGTCCACTCTTTACTCGTAACTGCTGTGATTATGTCCCACTATCTACTCTGCCTACATCACTGACCTCCGTTAATTCCTTCTACAGCCATGTGGTAACAGCTGTGGTCCTTCGTCTGCTGTATACCCTGTGTTCCATTGAACTTTGCATTTCTGTTCCACTCTTTAGTGGTAATTGCTATGATCATCATCTACTATTAGACCTGTTTTTCTCTTAATGCTGCCTAAACTATTTCTCAAATCTGTCTCACTGGGAACTTCCCTGGAGGGCCGCGACCTGCAGAGTGGAAGCTGCTGAAGCTCAAATTCCCTGGTGAATACCTTCCATTCTGTTAGATTCCACGCCTCTAGGGAAGTCTAGCCAATACCAGTTGAGACAGCAGGATCTCACTCATTTTTCATGTACAAACCTGACAATAGTATAGGAGCTGGATGATGAGAAGAGAAAATAGTAATGGGGAACAAAGAATAAGGCGGGAAAATGGAAAACAAAGGGCAAGTAAAAGAAAGAGGTACAGGAAACAAGAGATAAGAAAGAGAGGAAGGCAAGCAAATGAAATTCACACAGCAATGAAATAAACAACATCAAACTCACTGTCACAACTAGTTTGACACCACAGAAGGACTGATCACAAACAATTCCCAGTGAAAAGAGAAAGAGACCACTTGGCCTTTAGTTTATATAAATTCTTGGTGACCAAGACCGTCCCCTTTACCCTCCTGTGATTGGCCAACCCCTGGAAGACACATCCGAGCTTAAGCAGTAGTTCTTGCATGACACAAAAGCAGAATTTCAACAGTCACACAAATTAATGTTGTTTCAGCAGTGCCCTCTTCCAATAATAATGTAACCTCTCATGAGCTGGAGCCTCACCACCCTTTGTTTTCATGTCTACATTTATTTTATCCACCTTGTATGTCTCTGTTTTATGTATGTCCTGGTTTCCACACTGTGTGGATTAATATGGTGCCTTAGAAATCAATGATAATAATAATTAAGGCAATAGTCAGTAGGGGTGTGCACCGGCCACTTTTTGGGTTTTGGGTTTTTTGGTTCTGATTAGCTTGAGGTTTTGGGTTCTGATTGGTTTTGCCAAAACACCCCACTAAAGGTTTTGGTTCTGATTTTGGGTTTTGGGTTCTGATTTTTTTTTAAAAAAACATAAAAAGTGCAAAAATCCATATTTTATTTTATTTTTGTCACTCCTACACTATTATTAACCTCAATAACATTCATTTCCACTAATTTCCAGTCTATTCTGAACACCTCACACCTCACAATATTGTTTTTATTCCAAAAGGTTGCACCGAGGTAGCTGGATGTCTAAGCTGAGCGACACAAGTGGGCGGCACAAACACGTGGCCCATCTAGGAGTGGCACTGCAGTGGAAGACACGATGGCAGTTTGCAAGAGTTTGCTAGAGGTGCAAGATGGAATTGTCCTTGGGCCCTCCCACCCAGCCTGATGTTGTTGAAATAGGACATTCGCACTTTAACAAACCAATCAGGAACAGTGAACGTAGTTTAATCTCTGGTACTAATATTTCTGCACTGCAGGAACAGTGAACGTAGTTTAATCTCTGGTACTAATATTTCTGGACTGCAGGAACAGTGAACGTAGTTTAATCTCTGGTACTAATATTTCTGGACTGCAGGAACAGTGAACGTAGTTTAATCTCTGGTACTAATATTTCTGGACTGCAGGAACAGTGAACGGAGTTTAATCTCTGGTACTAATATTTCTGGACTGCAGGAACAGTGAACGTAGTTTAATCTCTGGTACTAATATTGCTGGACTGCAGGAACAGTGAACGTAGTTAAATATTGCAGTAATAATATTTATGGACTGCAGGAACAGTGACCGTAGTTTAATATTGCAGTACTAATATTTCTGGACTGCAGGAACAGTGAACGTATTTATATATTGCAGTAGAATTTTTTTTAGAGTTTTTTTTATAATTTTTTTATATTTTTTTTTTATTATTTTTGTATAATTTTTTTATAATTTTTTTTTTTTTTTTATAAATTTTTAATAACAATGGACTTAGCAGGACAAAGCACAGGACAAAGCACCACTGGACTCAGCAGGTCAGAGCACAGGACACAGCACCACTGGACTCAGCAGGACAGAGCACAGGACACAGCACCACTGGACTCAGCAGGACAGAGCACAGGACACAGCACCACTGGACTCAGCATGACAAAGCACAGGACACAGCACCACTGGACTCAGCAGGACAGATCACAGGACACAGCACCACTGGACTCAGCAGGACAGAGCACAGGACAAAGCACCACTGGACTCAGCAGGACAGAGCACAGGACAAAGCACCACTGGACTCAGCAGGACAGAGTGACAGGACACAGCAGCACTAAAAAAAACAACCTCCCTCTTCCCTGATCTGAGCCCGACTGAAGATGGCGGCGGAAAGCGGGGAATTTATAGAATCTGAGTCTCGCGAGATCCGACGGCGGGATTTGGAGCTCAGCCTCGCTTTCAGTGTTTCTCCCCGCCGGAAATACCCGAACAGGGCTCGGATCACCGTCGGATCCGCACTGTTCGGGTGGGCTCGGATTGCGATAATCCGAGCCCGCTAATCTCTAATAGTCAGTGCTGTTAAAAAAACAAACAGCAGAAACAACTAGGTTTTACACTTATTAAAGTGCTTAATGAAAAAGGGAGGCTGTTGTGAAAATAAGGGTTATTGGTGCAATGGACAGAAAACCTACAAATGTATAGCAAATCAGTGTGACAACTAATTACTATGGTGTAAAATGTGAGTAAAAAATATCCAATCCGGCACTGTTGCCGTACTAGTCAGGCAGCTATCTACTAAATGCAGTTTGCACACAAGTGTAGAAAAATCTAGGCCATTTATAATCACAGCTCAAGTCACAAGTCACAGACAGCATTCACAGACGTTTTCCCCTAATTCAGGAAGAATGATCTGTAGGTTTATTTCATGAGGCTATTGTTAAGCCTTAAGCATTGTTGTTTTACAATACATATGCATTTATTGCTGTGTAAACTCCACCTAGTGGTCAGCCTAGTGTCAGCTTAACTGAACTATCAGGGTCTCTGTAGTTAGTTCTCACCTGGATTAACTTTTGGTTTTGGTTTTGGCAAAACCGCCCTTGCGTTTTTTGGTTTTGGTTCTGTAACCCAATTTTTTCTAAAATCCCTATTTTTTTTTTGCTAAAAACACAAAAACAACAACACATTTTTGCTTTTTTTCCCCCTACATTATTATTAACCTCAATAACACTGATTTCAATTCATTTGCAGTCAATTTTGACCATCTCACAGGTCACAGTATGCTTTCAGCCAAATACTGCAGCGATCTGGCTGGATGGTAAGCGACAGAGCAATGACTCAAACACACGACAGTTCCTAGCACATCTAAGAAACATTGCAATGAGCGCTTCATGTGTTTCTTGGATAAGTGAGGTAATTCTACAGGTAATACATGGCAACGATCGATCGTTCCACCTGTTTCTTGGATAAGTGAGGTAATTCAACAATATTATTTTCATACACATTCAAACAAAGACTGTAGAATTAGAAGACCAAGCCTGCCAGACCTATTCTTTCTATTTCAGCAATGACAATTAGCAATGGAGCAATGGAGCTCTCCTCTTGGTATGTTACCAATATATAGCAGTACAATGTGACTGCATATTTAGAAGACCAAACCTGCCAGACCTATTATTTCTTTTTCAGCAATGACAATTAGCAATGGAGCAATGGAGCTCTCCTGAATGTCACTGGAGGCTTTGAAGAACACTGCTACCCCTCCTCTTTCTATTCTACCTATGACGCTGCCCAACTGCTCTACAGACTGCCAAGAACTGTGCTACCCCTTCTGTGTCCCTCAGTGAAATGGTGCTGGATCGCTGTGGGGGGCAGTACTTATAGAATCCAAAGTTTGCGAGATCCGAAATCTGACGATGTAACAATGACGTTTTGCCTCGTTTTCAATTCCGAGGGTGTGCGAAAGTACTCGGATCTCCTAAATTCGGGTGTGTTTGGTTCTCAGGGACCTGAGCCTGAGCAACTCTAGTAAGATATTCTGTCAAGTTATGCATTTATGCCATGTTTTTATGTTTGCATTGCATTATGTGTTTACATATTGTGATTGCACTCACATGTCCTTTACTACTTGGATAAACACCATTCTTCAGATTATCACATCTAGACTGGATTATTAAAGTAGGAGTGGTTATGCTGTCTGTCTGATTATACTCAGGCCAAAGGGAACTTATAGTGAGGACAGAACAGCTGTAGACATGTGATACTTGTTAGTGTTTGCTGGGTTATATTTTATGTTCGTGCTCTGTCATTGGGCAGTTTTTCTTTGGCAGACTTTTGAAGGCCTGTGAAATATTATTGGCTTGTGAATTAGTTTGCTGATGACAAATCGCTGACATTTCCTAATCATCTGAATTGATTTACCCATCTGTTATCTGGACAAAACCTGACTGGGATGTCTCAAGATAATTAGACATCCTGTATTACTAGACCTGTGTCTTTTGTGAGTGCGTCCTCCACGAGGACCAATGATCTGCACCATGTGGTGAATGGAACTCAGAAATGACTATAGCCCCATGGAAAACACCTGTTTGTATGAACCCTCACACTAGCCATCTGCACAGTATTACTTCCCATGTTCTGTTTCATGGATGCAGTTCTCAGTAACTCTTCTAACCAGGAATATTCTACAAGTTAAGATCATACTTACCTACTGCCGAAAACTTGTTTTCAGGAGAGGGGCATGACTGGAGGAAGGGAGGGGACGGGGCGTGGACAATTGTGTCATTTTGGCCACGCCCCCACAAAACCATAATTTACGTCGAGGGGGCGGGGCCAAAATGACACTATTGCCCGCACCCTCCCACCCTCCAAAAGGGCGCGATTCGCCGAGAATCGCGACAAATTACGCGATTCTCTGTGAATTCCAGGATGCGGAAGAAATGACAGATCTCGCGGGAGCCCGGGAGCCTGACCCGAATTTCGGGAGTCTCACGGATTTTCCGGGAGCTCTACTGAATGTCACTGTAGACTTTGAAGAACACTGCTACCCCTCCTCTTTCTTTTCTACCTATGACGCTGTCCAACTGCACTAGAGACTGACAAGAACTGTGCTACCCCTTCTGTGTCCCTCTGTGAAATGGTGCTGGATCTCCGTGGAGGGCGGTACTTATAGAATCCAAAGCTCACGAGATCCGATGATGTAACAATGACGTTTTGCCACGTTTTCAATTCCGAGGGCGCCCGAAAGTACCGGCTCGGCTCGGTACTCGGATCTGCTAAGTTCGGGTGTGTTCGGTTGTCAGGGAACCGAGCCTGAGCATCTCTAAAATATATAGATAGATAGATAGATAGATAGATAGATAGATAGATAGATAGATAGATATAGATATATATAATGTCATTTCTTGTTTTTCTTGTTTTATGTATGAATTTAGGCTATGGGATTGTAATGTAATTCTCTGGCTAAGTCAATGAATGGTACCTCATATTTGTCAGGCCTACCAAGGCCTAGTTATATTTGATGTAAAATATCAATGCCATGTTGAAAGCTCAATTACATATGAAATAAACAGAACAAGCGCGTTTGATAAGCACCATGTTTATCATCTACTCCATGAGGGCAGCTGAATGTCCAATATCACTGTGGATCTGACTGCTTGTTTTGACATATTTCCATATTACATTCCTTATTGTACTCATGTTGTCAGAATGTTTAAACCCACTGTGTTTTTACCACAGAATAACGTCCACAGTTCTTTCATCAGTATTCTCATGGCGAATGACGAATGTGAGGCCTCATTTTCCCAGTGAGAAAAAATAAACAGGCCAACCATTTATTTATTAGCGTGACGCTGACTTCCATTATTGCTACCTCATGCTCCATAAAAAAAACCACAGGGTTGATCGGTATTCATCTCATGCTTCAAGTTTTTGCATCATGTTCAATAAGGTCTCTCTGCATGGCCCAAACAGAGGAAGCCAAGCTTCAAGTAAAGTCAATTCATGCATATCTCTATGCAGATCAGAAGGTGGACCACCGGCTAAATTAAAGTACATGCCTCTTTGCCTTCTTGGGATTCCATATACCAAATCCTGGCTGAAGTTCCCCTTTAGATCATTTACAGTCTCAGCCAAGAATTCAAGCATGTTGTGTGTGTCTGAGGTTTACCTGGAAATTCGTTGGCACTTTTACACAGTGCCACCCTCAGGGCAGGGAAAATGTACACAAACAAATTGAGCAGATGGTAATAGTTTGTTTTTTGTGTTATGCTATATGTGAGACATCTGTATGGTACGAGGACTCACACATGTGGTGTGCAGTAGCCACAGTTACAATGTGTTGCCTCTAAAGAGATAATAAATAGCAGGATTACAAGGATTTGAAGTGTGTCTGTTTCGTGTCTTGCATTAATTCGCTTTGACTACACAGATCTTAAAAGCTGACTATAGATGTTTGTTACCTTTACACATTTCCATTAAAGTGTAAAAGACTTCCATTTAAGCCACACCAGCTGCTCAATACAAGAGAGCTTTTTTTTGCCAGTGATATACATGTGCTATTCATACTTGGGTAGTTTTTCCAATGTTAAACATATTTTCAGATTATTACTCACCTGGGACCTGATTCATTAACCAGTTTTTTTGTTTTGTTTGAATCACGTAATATGTTTTCATGACACTGTAGAAGCCCCTGCGTGGGCTAATTAGAATGTTCAGTTAACATCAGAGATGTTCAGGCTTGGTTCCTCGGGAACCGAACACACCTGAGCTTAGGGGATCCGAGTACCGCTCGGTACTGTCACGCACACTCGGAATTAAAAACGAGGCAAAATGTCATCCTTACGTCATCGGATCTCGGATCTTGTGAGTTTTGGATTCCTTTTTAAGATCCAAAATAACAATGGGTGGGAGGGAGGGCGGACCCCCATTTTTCTTTTCTGCCACTGCTGTGTGTCAATGTATCCTAGATGTGCTAGGAACTGCCGTGTGTTTGTGTCATTGCCCTGTCACTTAGCATCCAGCCAGGTCGCTGCAGTATTTGGGCCGAAAATGTCTGCAAATCATATTGTGACCTGTGAGGTGGTGAAAATTGACTGGAAATGACTTGTAATTAGTGTTATTGAGGTTAATAATAATGTAGGAACAAAAAAGGTTCAAAATTATGTGATTTTAGCATATGTTAGGATTTTTTCTAAACAATCCAAAACCAAAACCAAAACACACGAGGGCGGTTTTGCCAAAACCAAAACACGAAGCTAATCCAGATCCAAAAGCAAAATCAATTCACGGGGGTCAGTGAGCATCTCTAGTTAAGATGAAAAACTTTGCACAATTTAAATACAAATTTTCTGATTTAAAAACAAACAAAAAAAAACCCAATAGCAAAATGAACGTAATCTGTTGATTAATACGGGACTCGGTCCGCTGTGCTCTAACACACAATACACTGCAGGATACGTCCAATACATATGTGGAACATCAAGTCACAAAAGAACGCACAAAACATTAAAAAGCTATAAATATTATTTCCCCCCTCCCATAAAATACATGTTCATTAAATACATTATTACAGTTGCTCCTGAGTGCAGACACAGCCGTCATCACTATCACTCAGCTCTTACACCAGACCTGTAACTGGTGCAAGTGATACGACTGAAAACCACGTAGCTTTCAGCTGCTTCAGGCTTGAACGGGATGCTGCTGTGTGTGCTCGAGCCTGGCATGCCCTTACTGTACATTAACTACATGCATACACCACTCACCCCACCCCGGTACACTCTTGGAATCGTAAGCTGTCGTATGGGTTCTTTTCACTGAAAGAGGGATTGGAAGCTGTTGTATTCTGTGGCGTCTGGTCTGCTTCTGGACATGTGCAGCGCGATTGTGCTCAACATATCAAAATGACCTCAATTCTCTCCTCCTTGGTCAAAGCCATCTTCAGTTACCTGCGACAAAAAAAGCGTTGTAACTTTTGAACCACTGTTATTACAAATCTGGTTACAGAAATGAACTTGTCAGAAAATGCTGATGTTATTTGATATATCACACGACCCCCTTTCCATTTAAAAAAATTGACTGAGATTCAAGATGGCCAATTTCAAGATGGCACCCATGTTTGGTACATACCGTAAAAGATAGACCATGTCACCCATACCTTACTGGAGTATTCAGGTTTCCCAATTCCTGTAGAGTTTTTGAAATAAAAGGGTGTACTGCGACTTTTGACTCACCCTGTATATATATATATATATATATATATATATATATATATAAGTTAACCCGTGCATGATACTCATGCATTTTAGTCAAATCAAGCTACTTAAATGGTTAAAAAGGTTCTTGTCATGCATTTGGGCCTTGCCCAGGCCTCCTCAGAGGAAGAGCGTTACTTCCCGATGCAAGCGCCCTTTTTTAACGTGGTTTTGTCCACATGTTACCACCTCATCATTTTTCTCCATCACCTCATCCTTCATCTTCATCGCCACATCCTTCATCAAGCTACTTAAGGTGTTAAAAACTCCCCACTGTCACCCCCCGGCAACCACCAACCACTCCCAACTGTCACTTCTCCTTCAAGAAATATATAGGTCAGTGTATAACTCTGCCCAGCAGGTGGCGCTGCAGCTTTTTTTTTTTTTCACACACGCCACTAGGCATTTATATAGTAGATATATAAATATATATATATATATATATATATATATAAACTTACCTTTCAAGTCCAATCCTCTTCTCTTCTTTTTTCTGCAGTGAATGTCAGGCATGATGACGTCATCACGACCGACATTCACTGCGAGCAAGAGGGGACCAGGGAGGGAGCAGGATCGCCACTTGACCTGAACGGTCAGGTCAGGTGACCGCAAAAGGTTTTTTTTCTACAGGATTTAGGCCTGGGCCCCCGGATACCTGCCCATCGTGCCCAGTTGCAAGGACGGCCCTGAGCACTTAGACGAGAAGAAACATAGTCTGCGTGTTGGGCTCAAATGTTTTTTTTTCAGATGAGACCTCAAATATCAGTGTGCGGTCGTTCTGGGGCCCCAAATATCAGTGTGCCATCGTTCTGGGGCCCCAAATATCAGTGTGTCGTCGTTCTGGGGCCCCATATATCAGTTTGCCATTGTTCTGGGGACTCAAATATTAGTGTGTCATCGTTCTGGGGCTCCAAATCTCAGTGTGCCCCAAATGTCAGTTTGCCATTGTTTTGGGGCTCCAAACATGAGTGCATTATCAAGGGCTTCTGCTTGGTGTTTTATCAGCAGTGCTATTGGTGTGTGGGGCTGTGGGGGGCAGTCAGTATGATTGATGGTAGCCCTTGGATTTTTCTTGGGATTCCCCCTAGACATGATATCACAGCAGGTATGGTGGAACAATAAGCAGATGCGTTGCTCCTATAACAAGTGTGGGGAAGCATCAAGCGCTAAGGGGAATAATCTGTTACCGTAGCAGTGACATCAGCGGAGGGCAGGGACATAACTCAACACAGGTCAGCACTTGAAATAAGTTGCCGAATTGCATTTTATACCCTAAAATGTTTTTTTTAAATTAATTTGTTTGAACCAGTAAGTGTAACATGAGAGGGAAGTCTAACACCCCAAACTTCACAGAAAGGGAAAAGAAAACAAACTCAATGCAATTTACAGATGACCACAGTGGGTTTTTGTTTTTGTTAAACAGTTTAAACCAGGATGTAAACTGGACACACATTGGGCCTGATTCATGTTCGGATGGAAGATACAGTTTAAAAAAGACCACGGAACTTGAGCGTAGTTCCAATCAGATACAAAACGAAGTGGATCTCAAATGCATTTCAATTTGAATCTGGGTGTAAGTACCCTCTGCCTAAACCTCTATGTCTTACGTAGACAGACAGGGCAGACTGCAGTATACACACAAGCGAACGAGCAATATACGGTCATATCAGAACGCATGAGAAAAATATTATTATGTAAAATAAAGGAACCTCTATTAATAGTATAATCATTAATAATATAAATATATGGATTTTCATAGAAAAAAGCTTCAATCTATTTTTTTTACATTCAACACATAAATCATGATAGATTATCACATTTTAAATGCAAAATATATTTTAAAACATTTATACATTACAATTCTTTATTCAAATTTATTCTGCTATTGTCATCCTGAGATGGTCATAACAGAACAGATATTGCGTTGGTACAAGTATTGTTGTAACACTTACTAGCAGTGATCGCAGCTTCATTGCCGGTCGTAACTCTTTGATGTATAGGGCAGAACAAAGCCAGGTTACTGGTGAAAACTCATCTTTTCACTGGTAATAGGGCTTTTCCACCTTTGATAAATCTACCTCTTAGTGTATGCAAAATGTTAATTGAGGAATCTTTGACTGATAGTGTGTGTTAGTGGGGTTTTCAGCTTGATGAATAGGACCTATAATTTATCAAACATTTACCATTTAGACACTCAGCAAAAATTATTCAATTTAGAAGATAGTTACATGCCATCCTCAGGTTCAGTTATGTGGCATTGGTCATGCTTGTGCCTCTATCCGTCCACATCACTTCTGATTGCCATTCACAAAGTCTCTATCATAAACTTTGGCAAAACAGGAGGAGGAAGGTATAAGGTAAAGGAGCCAGAAGTCTAAGAAGAAGAGCGTGGGCATGACAGTGGTAAATATTAGAGATGCTCAGGCACGGTTTTCCCGGAAACCAAACCCACCCGAACTTAGGGGATCCGAGCCGAGTCGGCTCGGTACTTTTGCGCCTATTCGGATTCCAAAACGAGGCAAAACGTTATCGTGACGTCGTCAGATCTCGGGAGTTTTGGAATTTATAAATACCGTCCTCCACGGCAATCTAGCGCTATTTCACAGAGGCACACAGAAGGGGTAGCATAGAGTATAGAGCAGTTGGGCAGACAAATATATAGAATTGAAAGAGGAGGGTGACAGCAGTGTTAAAGGAAGTAATCAGTGACATTCAGGAGAGCTCCATAGCTCCAGTGTTAAATCTCATTGCAGAAAAATACAAATAATAGTGCTTGCAGGGTTGTTGTAATTCTGCAGTCCAATTCTACTGTGTTATATAGGTAACACACAGAAAGGAGAGCTCCATTGGTAATTCTCATTGCAGAAATACAATTACTAGTCCTTGCAGGCTTTTCTTCTAAATTTGCACTAAAAGTGTATTGTGTGTTATATACACCCAAAGAGAAGAGCTCCATTGCTAATTGTCATTGCTGAAATACAAATACTAGGCCTTGCAGACTTTTCTTCTGACTTTCTTTTCTGCCACTGCTGTGTGCCAATGTGTCCTAGATGTGCTAGGAACTGCCGTGTGTTTGTGTCATTGCTCATAATAGGTCTGGCAGGCTTGGTCTTATAAATCTGCATTATTTGTCCGAAAGTGTATGAAAATAATATTGTGACCTGTGAGGTAGTCAAAATTGACTGCAAATGACTTGAAATTAGTGTTATTGAGGTTACTAATAATGTAGGATAAAAAAAAGAGCAAAATGATGTGATTTTAGCATATTTTAGCAATTTTTCTAAAAAATACAAAACCAAAACACAAAGCTAATCCAGATCCAAAACCAAAACACGGGGGTCAGTGAGCATCTCTAGAAAATATATAGGGGACAATCGCAGTGGAGGGACCGGCTGCTTGTGACCGCACTGGACCTGATTCATTAAGGAAAGCACAGTGTAATTTGGACGGAAATTGCACATGTTCAAGTACAAGCGGATCTAAAGAAACGTTTCTAGCTGAATACAGACACAACACACTGTAGGATACGGACAATGCATTTGTATATATAAAGTCCCTTCAGAATGCACAGATTAAAAAAAATACATTAACATTTCTTAAAAGTATCTTTAATAAAAATACAGTAAGAAATATGTTTTTTTTATTAAAAAAATTGTTTTAAAAGAAATACATACATCAGGATGTTCTTAATGCGTACTGTACGTAAAAGCATTTTTACAGTTGCTCTTAATGTTTTAGCATGAATATGTGCCAGTCATCACGATCAATCAGCACTTACACCTGCCCTGTAGCTGGTACAAGTGACACGGCTAATAATCACATACCTGAGTGATGCCCAGAGCAGCTGTGTATGAACTCTACCTTGGCACGCCATTACTGTACATTGCCAAGTGCTGAAAGCTTCCTTTGCTTTTGAAGGTTTGGATGCACTTGCGTTCCCTGGCATATAGTCCATTTCTGAGCATTTTTTTACGCAAAATATGGCACATATTGGGATTTACGTATCTTAACGAATTAGGCCCACTGATTAAACACATTAGGAGTGGCCAGCTATCCTCTGCCTGTCTCTCACCCGCCAGACACATTTACATAGTGTACAAAGTGTGCGGCCGCAGGCAGCCAGCCCCTGCTAAGAGCGAAGAGGGGGCAGGGCCCACCAATCACAGTGAAGGGAACTTGTTATCTATACTGCACTGTGCCCCGGCAATATCCCGGGTTAACAACCCGGGATATTGCCGGGGCGGCAGTATGAAAGTGGTATAATTAGAAAATATGAAGCTGACAGAGGTCTGCGCATGTCTTACAACAATCCTATAAGTGGAAGGACCTTGGCATTGTTAGGCAGTAACCCCTGACCCTTTGTAATACAGTATGGTAATCCTTTCCACAATGTCTGGCTAAAAAACACACCTTTCCATCATAGAAATGCCAGCGTTTTGTAAATCAAACAAGGATATATTTTTCTCTCAAGCAATTATTTCTAACGAAGCATGTACGTTCCATAAAACACGGATTGTTTCTCTTTATGTGCCTAGTACAAGCATGGCGTGAGTCAATGTTTTAGTGCAGAACTCGTCTCTGCCTGTCTGAGGTATTTTTTTTTGTTTCTAAGCATAACATGCAAACAGTGTGTCTGAGACAAGGGTAGCATACAGAACAGAAATATCCAGCAGTATAAATGGAAAGCATTATACCTGCATAGACAACTCTATAAACTGCATTGCTAGTCCCAAACCTGTACATTACTAACTGTGTTATGCAGACTGGTGGGTGAATGATAGTAACCTACACAGACACTGTGAATGTCCCTGGTATAAGACATCGCACTCTATTTATATTATTACCTACACTATTTACATTTACATATTTTAAAGGCCACAATGTTTCAATGAGCTAGGCATGAATTAGCTGATAAAATCCCAGTCTATTCAAGGTAATGCATCAATTAATAGGAAAACAAGATAATTCTTAAACTCATAGGGGGTCATTTAGAGCCACAAAATTGGTACATTTACTTGTTTATTTTGAATTGCACCTTAAGATACGTGCAACACATAATACACGTAGGAAAGGAGCCTTCACTTGAAGATACGTTTAAGGCGCATCAAGTTATGCTTTAAGCATATCATGAAGCAGCAGCTTTCTGGAGATGTGATTCATCATCATCAACTTGATGATGATGACAAATGATGTTTTAATGTGTAAAAATCAAAATCAAATAAATAATTAAAAGCAGCATGCCCCCACCCAAACGTGATCCACGCGCTCATAGCCTGGGCTGGTTACCGATAACGTTGGGGGGACGGACATGTCTTTCTTTATCAGAAGTCTTTTGTGTTTTCTAAAAGTATCATTGGTTTAGTTATAACCCGAGACTGGAATGCACAGTCAAAAATGTTGCCACACTTTTCATCTCCTTATTTTTGTATGGAAATTTGCATGTACTGTATATTAGCTTTTTATTATTTGCAGTGTAGTGGGGTATATTGTCTAGTGATTAAAAGAAAACACCAGACAGGGTCTATTAAAAGACACCACTGTTTAAGACAGGTGACTACCCACATTCAGACAAGGGTACTCCCAAGCCAGTTGCTCTATAATGTGTGGGCTCTTATTTACTGTAGTACAGGGGTTTATTGTCTGTAACTCACAAATGATAAAGGACAACGGGTAAGAGTACACTTGTTTAACAAAGAGAACACTGCTCTTTGAAGTGAGCAGTGTTGGAGCTACCGTCACTGCAGGGGGTGCATCCTTTATGTGGTCTGAAGGGAATGGGGGCCCAGCAAAGCCAGCGCTCCCTGCCAATGTCTTCACTATTCTCTGTGAAGTACAAAGCGGGGCCTCTTCTGAGCTTGTGCCAGTCTGGTGCATACTCAAAATAAAGAATGTTCAGAGGAGGCCCCTGCAATTTCAGTTATGTCACTGGCTCCCATCCTTCATCTGGTGTGGAGAAAGGAAATACTCACTGGTTGGTGCTTCGGGATCACTGAGTTCTTCCTTTTCCCCAGGACCCCTGTATACTGTTGTGGAAGAGTTGGACCAATCACAGTCTAGAGGGCAAGTCTTACTCACCCTTAACAGTGAAGGGACCAAAGAGGTGGAGAGGACATATGGCATGGTTCGCTCTACAACTCTGCTTGAATTCTGCACCTCCTCTAAGCTTTTGGTCTTCGGGTCTTGTTGGCCCCCACCCCCCTGATGACTGCCTCCTCCATGCTTCCCACCTCCCCATTAGCTGCCTCCTCTCTCCTTCACCTTCATGGCACAGATAGTAGATCGCTTGACGACTACACTACCAATTGTAGTTGTAGTTCTCCTAAGTAGGTTTCGCTATTGCTGGTGTCATTATCATCCGCTAGTAGCATCTTGCCTTAGACCGCCCACAAGTCATACGACTTGGAGAGACATATATGACTCTGGGTCCTGGTCTGCATCTGTTCGCAATTGAGCAAACACGACCTTACTTAACTCCGCTTCCCTCCCTGTCCACCTCTCCAGATACAAGTGGAAATATGTTCCAGAATTACTTATGCGTATGGTCACTTTTCTGGGCATACACCCAGCGTTTTCACACAAGATTCTCTACGCAAACTGGTGTAGCGCTCACTAGACATCAGCCCCCTAGTGCGCTTGGTAAATGATGCTCTGTGTCAGGATGTCGGGGGGTGGATCTCTTCTTTAACGAGGCCAGTTCTGTTGTTTGGTTTAGTAACTGGGAAATTGTGCCAGGATGTGACTGAATAAGGTTGCCAAACTAGTAGTCACCTGTGTGCTGTCCCATCCAACACATTAAAAACATATCAAATCCTAACAACTAAATCTATGAAAACAACAGATGTTTCACATATAGAAACCAACCTTGAGTAAAGCTAGCTAAATGTTGGAACTACTGGTATGTAATGTTTGACACAACGTGCTTAGGAGTTTATATAGTTTGTTTGTCTTGTTATATGATTGTGGTGCTTTGCTGCAATTGTGTATACATGAAATATCACACTGCATTCAATGGGAAAATCAGAGCAGAATAGCAAGTTAACTCAAAACATAAGTGCGTAAGTTATGGCTGGATTAGACTGCACTGCTGGCTACACATGGCATGCTACAGGCCTAATTTGAGACTAAATACAAAACGCTATGGTACAATGAGTATATTTTGGTTGTGGAGAATGAATAACAGGTTTGTATATAAGTATATATGCATTTTTTCCAAACATTTGGTGTGGTTTGTATGGTAGCATACACTTCTTTAAATATTTATATATGACATTACAAAAATATTTTATTACAGTAACCAGAGTTAATTTGATAAACCTCTATAAGCCACCAGTGGTAACCATTACCCGCTGTGCAAAAATCATTTTCCACTTAGAGATTTTAGGTTGAAGTTTTGCTTAATGTGCAGGGTAATCAGAGTTATATACAGACCAGTATATCCTCAATACATAGGGTGCAGATAATATGAACAAAAGCTTAAAGCGATATTTAAAAATGTATTTGTGTACATCCAAACATGGCGATTTTATTTCTATACTTATATGGCTGCAAAATGGCCTACCCTGCTAATAAATAAATGGAAATATTGGTTATATAAAATAGCTGTTTCATAATAAGTCCATTTTCATAATCAAAGTACCGGTAAATAGACATTTAATAGATAAGCAAGAGAAAATTGTAATTTCTTTGAATACTATGAAAAATCATACTTGCCAACATTTCATTTTTTTCCGGGAGCTGCTAGTAGGAGGTAGGCGTGTAGGGGGCGGGGCCCCAAAAATCGCGTCATTTTAGTCCCGGTGAATCGCGGTGTTTGAACCGTATTCTGCCCACTTCTGGGCAGATCAGGGAGATTGCCACACTCTCTTAGGAGTCCAGGAGACTCACGCAAAATGCGGGAGTCTCCCGGACGTTCCGGGAGAGTTGGCATGTATGTGAAAAATATTTCAAAGTTTGACTAAAAATTGTCTTTTAAATTGCTGTTTTTGAACCATTAAGAAAAGATTTCTGAAAAGACTTGAAAATTTGAACTGTTGGAGCAATAAACTGAACTGAGTATTAGTAAATGTACATTATGCATGTTCCTAGCATACAGCTTAATACGCACTGTTAAACTTGTTTTTTTTTTATTAGATAAAGGAACCTAAAGTCCAAGGGGTAGATGTAGCAAGCTGAGATTTTTCCGGCGGGTTTGAAAAGTGGAGATGTTGCCTATAGCAACCATCAGATTCTAGCTATCATTTTGTAGAATGTACTAAATAAATGAATGACAGCTAGAATCTGATTGGTTTTTCAAACCCACCGGAAAACTCTCAGCTTGATACATTTACCCCCAAGTGTTGCTTCACTGCTGCCCCCTCACATGCTCAGAACAGCAGACAAGAGTCGTAACAGATGAACACAATTCGCGTTCACCCCAAAGTTTTGCGCTATGATCATGTATTACACCCCTGGCACACGGATAGGCCCCCAAATATGCAGCAACCCATACCAACCAATCAGCAATGAGCTTTTATCAATCTAGTGCAGTTTAGACAGTGGAAACACATTTCTGATTGCAGTGGTTGCTTGCACATTTGTTTTTTTTGTTAAGTAATAGTCCTCTAATTGTGCTGTGCATAATTATTCTTGTTTCTATATTAACTGAGTTCAAAGATTTTACGGCACTTATAGAGATACATGTCTGAAAACTGGTACACAGGAAAATGTCTTGTAACCCATAGCAACCAATCATATTCTTTCATTTTTCTAGTGCACATTTCTGATTGGTCGGTAAAGGTCACCTTTCCCTATTCACTATCCATCACCTTTTTGTACTCCCCAGTTTGTCAGAAATGTGATATTCTTGAGAAAACATCAACCAACCCAGTCCTGAAAGTCTGTGCAACATAATGAAGGTCACAGTGTGTTCCGTCCAAATTCACTTTGCTGAACGACAATTTTTGCTAATGAGTCAGGTGAGCAGTCTGCATAATAATATAACGCATAAGCAACATTTATTCATGTGACTATATTCAATTCCAAGAATTTTCACTTGAATGGAAAAGGATGTTTATAGGATCATTAGATGAATGTAGACTTTTAAGATGTCATATGTGTCTGAAATAATTCACAGAATTTCACTACCGTGACTCTATTTACGTTGCGTCATGATGTGGAATATGCATTAAAATTTATCAAAGCCTCGGGAACAATACAATAATGTCTCTTTTACTCAGTTTAAAGAGAACCATAATCAAAATGAGCAAGTTATACCGTTCTCTTCACAGATCACAGCTACCCCAAGGTTTCATATGTTGTGTTTTCTGGGTCTAACTAGCCCATTCCAGGAGTCACAGAGAGGATTGTGTTATGGAAAGGGAATAATTATTTTGCAGTAATGCTGTCTGGTCGTCACAAGTCGCCACCTACCTGCCAGCCTGATGTTTTCAGTGTGATTCTTTGGCCAATGTTAGAATGACACTACGCTTACTTATTGTACTTAATAATGCTTGCAGCTTGGCAATGGGTAATGTGCACATCAGGCCCAGTTGTCCAGCACATACGGTATGTACCATATATTTATTTTTTCCATGCATACTGTGGAAGTCAAATAATTGGATGAAGTCAGCTAAATTAATTAATATTGGTTTACCGTGCGATTGCCATTAGTATGCTACGGTTAATGACGCAATCACAAGGGAATACAACACTATTGTAAATAGTGCACATTTAATGAAGGTCCAACTCCCATCAGTTTATTAGTAAAACTTAAAGGTTATTTATACAAAGATAAATTTACATTACAGGTGTTTATGGTTAAGGTCCTGAGAAATGTCTGGTGTTTGGTCTTATATTATTCCTCATTTCACCAGAAGAAATCCAGTATCAGGGGCTAAGCGATTGCACACTGCAAATGCTAGTTATAAATAATATCAGTTTTTCATACACCAAATAACCAGTAGACAGGGGTAATAAAAAACAATTTATACAAGATTAGAGGCACGAGTCTGAGGAAAGGACACCTGGCAGATTGAAGAACAATGACCAGAGGAATCCACCAATGACACATCGAGTACCTGAGAATGCAAGAACCTTTGAATGAAGACCTTACAACTGTAACTGTATCTCTGTGATGACACTACTGTTAGGACTGTACAGTGTATAAATTGTTGATCTCTGGCTTTGGTTCTCATAGCGTTCTGATTGAAGCTTGCGTTGGTGCCATCTGCCGCATGCGTAATGTATCCGGATATACTTTCCTGTATATTGTTACACCTTCTTATGCATCATCATGGTTTGCTGTAACTCTAATATCTTTTGCTATTAAATCTCTTTGTGGGTTGGAACCACATTAATCGCATCGGACAATATTTATTGGTAGCGACAATGCGATCATAGCAATATGGTTTCTGGTAAGAGTGTACACACAGGGCCTTAGTCATTAAGGAGCGTATCTGGCGAATGTGTGTCAGCGCAAAATACACTGCTCATGCACAGAACTAGTGGCACGAAATAGAACACAGCCATGTCCAAGTCACCAACAAGCTCAGACACTCACTACAGCCCATGATTTAGGGGAGTGAACAGGGTGGGTAATGGGTGGATTCACGTAGGCAATGTGCAGTAAGGGCGTTCCTGTGCAGCCACGTCCTAGTCAAACTCACAGAAGTATGCTGGTTTTCTTCCGTATCTCTTGCTCCAACTTGGGGCTAGTTAAAGTTCGGAATACTAATTCTGACGAGTATACATGCTAGAACATGGGTTTGCAATCAGAAGCAACTGTAAAAATGTATTTTATATACAGGAGACATTAAGGACACCCTAATAAAAGTTTTTCCAAAGAAAAAAACAAACAAAAAGAAAACATTTTTTTAAAGATTTCCATGCAAAGGTATAAATAACTATATTATTGGCAGGTAACATTAATTGCTATTTTTTTTCTTTGTGTGTTTCTTTGAGATTTTATATTCCACATAGGTATTGTACGTATCTGCAGGGTCTGGTCTAGTAGAGCAGAGTAAACCTACATCTGTAGTTATCACCACACGTATCTTTAGATCCTTTCCTTGTTGACTTCCAGAGTATGCAGAACCGAGTTACGTGTGGTTTAAAACAAGCGCACGCTGCGCTCAGTATGCCTTAATGACTCAGGCCCTTAGTGTTCCAATGTCCATCGCATAGAGTTACAATGCCAGAAAGACATCCCTATGCCAGCATACATAGCCCAGTGGTACAATATATAGCAGCATTATTGCATCATGTCACCATAAATCTCCATCTGATCATGCCACCATATTATGGCCCCATGCCTAGGATGGGCTGAAAAGAAGAGTGGAGGGGGTGCAGATTACGTCATGACTCCATAGGCACTTTGACTGCATATCCACCTGGACAGATCACTGACTGACACTTACTGTCTGTTCTAGAATGCTGTATACTATTGTACTACTGCAGAGGGACATTCAGTGATCAGCACTAATGGATACGCAGTTAAATATACATTGGGGGTTGAGTTCCTCTGGGTTGGTATCTGGCTCTCCTTCTCTCTTCCTGGGCAGGACCTAGGCTCTCTCTACCTTTTCTAGCATCTTGCACAGGACCCTCTACAGGCTATGGTCTGGCTATGGCAGACTCACCTATGGGATTGCCTGACAGATTGGTAGCCTTCGCTGTTAGTGCAGATGCTCTGTCTGTTCGTGAGGCAGCTGGTGAGACTGTGGACTGGGAAATAAACAAATGGTTGTGTCTGTGACATCCGGCATCTCAGAATGAATAGTCAAAGCCCGGTGACATAAAGCAGGCCTCTAAAGCATACATCAGAATATATTAACCCCTTGTTTCCTTATACACAGAGATTTTCAACACAAAATCATAGGAGACTGTCAAGTCCGCACCCCTCAATGTCAAAGAGAGAACATTAATGTACAGTAAAACACCTCCTTCTACTTGATGCCTACTTATCAAGCTCTGAGCTGGTGAAGATTGGGTCTGGACCTCTGCTTTTCATGGATTGAATCTTGCACTTTGTCACAGAAGCAGATCTCTAGGAACACTTTGCCCAATGTAAAGCTAAGCTTCAATCACACAAAAGTAGCACTCGTAATAAAGACAGCCGTGATGTCCCTTCACTCTCATTATTATTTTAGAGGCTAAATGGAGCAGTAATTTAGCAGAAAAACTGTAAAATTTTACTTAATGAATGGGGTGGTTCTAAAGCACCAGGAGACTGAAACTTTGATGTAAAGTTTAGACTTTTGCACAGTGCTCATCTTCAGATATTGCCATCCCTCTATATAGTGCAGTAACAGTCTGTGGAGGCGTCTCTTTATAGCAGAGATTAGGCATACTCCTTGATGAGTGCTGGGCGGAACATCTAGGCGCACCGGTACAAACCATGGTGTATTCTACTCTGCAGTGAGTGTACATGACCTCCAGTGCATACGACCATGTATTCTGGACCGGTGGTAATCGTTTTTCTACAAAATGACAGCTAGAATCTGATTGGTTGCTATAGGCAACACCATAACCACACAGAGAACTCCTACAATTAAAAGACGAATCTGTTGCATCCTGCGCCAATTGGACAGCTGCAACTTCGGTATACAGGTAAGTCTGCTTTTCTTGACATCCTTTTTTTTACAGATTCGACTTTTATTTGGAGGACTTCTCGGTGTCAGAATATTCCGCGCCGAAAACGTGTGCCCCATTCTTCTGGATATTGCAGCCTATCAGTTCACTAGGAATCAGTGATGTCACTGAGGCGCGATGCAGTCTGTCAATAGTGGAATGATAGGCTGTAGTCTAATGCATATCGGTTAAGACCAGGAAATATCTGCTTCCACTATGCATCGTATTTAAGGAATATAGGATCTGAATGATATACAATTTATAGTTGAATTAAAAGATTAAGCTTACACCAAATATGCAACATGTTCCAATGGGTATATTTATTATTGCATGTGGCACTCATATAAGAGGCATCATCAGTGATTACAGCACCAACTAAGTATTCTAGATTACTGCTGGAGCTGTGTTGTTCCACCAAGGTTGCCCAGAGTGCCTGAATTAGGAGATGTCAGAGGTGTAATGTGCCTTTTGTTTTCAGAACAATTCATAGAAGTTTTGTGTCTAATAATATTGTTTATTTTAGCTTCATAATGATGTGGTAAGAGTGGAAGACGTCCATGAAGAAAGTCCCTGGTCTCAGGTTTGCACAGTTTTGTATTGTTGGAACAGCCGTGTTTGTTCTGGTGCTGTACACGCTCCAAATACCTGTCGGAATCTAGAAGTCTGGAAGAAGGATCCAAAGCACAATTCACCAGGTCAGAAGTTGAACAGAAAACGAATGGCTAAATGACAGCCTGCATCTGGGATTCATAATATTATCTAAAGCCAGTCGAAGTGCAAATCTCCGCTTTTAGTGTAATGTGCTTGCAAATGGTGCTATATCAAACCACAGCAGATAAATCTTAAAATAATGGTTATGTTCCCTTTTGTTATGTTCATGATATTTTGGAATGATTATTAGGAGTCAAGTTGTCTAGTTAAATCAACAGAAGTAGTAAAAACAATTCTTAACTACGTGTATGCGGATTTCTTCTTGTGTTTCTTGATTAAATAGGGACAAAGAGAGAGAGAACACAAGAGGCAGTCTAGTTCCCTAAAAATTATTGTAGTTATAAGGTTTGCAAAAATAGCAATTATTAATACTTAAACTTTTATTAATGTCTTATTAAAAAGCAGCGAAATATAAAAATGAAAAGTGTTGTGTATTAAAATCACACATATCCGACAGATGGCAAAAGAAGTATCATATAATAATGATACACACACAAGGGAGAGTATCCATCCTGAAGGGTTTAATTCCCACTTAGGTCTCAAAGTTAGGTCTGACTCTGTAAAGAGAAGGCTTTTCTAAACATAGGGGTAAGGTGTAAGGATATCAGGGGCCTACTGTAAGAACCTGGGAGAGTAGATTGGTTTTATCCCCTAAGGTCTCTAGCACATACGCACTGAATTAATATATCTATTGTTATTGTAAAGATAGGTATCGTAGAAGACAATCAATAGCTTATCAGCGTGTCATCTGTAGGTACACCATTGGTTCTGGAGGATCGTATTATAGTGATCCTATATATACCGATTATAATTGTTCCTACCTATCATATGTATAGAGGAAAGTATTATTGTCTCCACTTTCCACACCAGCCAGAATCTCTCAGCTTGATAAATTTACCCCCAGGAGTCATGTAATAACATAGGCCAAGTGAATATACAGTAACCAAGAGCAACCAGACATGTACGGATGTTGCTGTACAACTAGCATTAATAGTTGAAAGCTAAATGCTATTGGTTACTGAACAGTTGTACTATAATTTATATGGCGGATTGTATCGCTCTCCTAAATCTCAGTATCATAGGTTCACATTATTACAAATAAATCATACTTACAGGCACTGAGAAAAGTCATAAACCCCCTCTAATCTGTATGTAATTGTTAGGTATAACTCCTAGTAGTGAGGGGGGAGGGGAGGTGCACCCACATATTAATAAAATTAACAAAAATGGTAGAAGAAACAGAAAATGTGTATAGTGAGGGCACTCATGATTAGCTTTTTTTCAGTTTATGAATTATAAAATATACATTTCTGTTTTATTGATATTCATATTTATAAATGGAGTCTATGGAAGGTTAATATAACTTGATCGGAGTTATAACCAATTAGTATTAGTTCCAATATATGTAACCTTAAATGTAAACACAAGCGTGAATTAATAGAGGAGGCTTTCAGTCAGGACAATCAATGCTATAGGCTGGAATTGCAGTCTTTCAAACTAATACTCCAATGAATGAGCGAATATCAGCCCACACTGAAAGAACCAATAGAGAGTCAGTTGCTAACAAGCGTTTCCAAGGAAGATTGAATATCGAATTAAATGGGTATGGTTTGGCACTATAAATGGCTTGTCAGATCTAACCATCAGTTGGTCAAAACCGCCCTTGCGTGTCTTGTTTTTGGATCCCGATTTTTTTTTCTAAAATCCCTATTTTTTGCTAAAATCACATATTTTTGCTTTTTTTCTCACCTACATTATTATTAACCTCAATAACACTAATTTCAAGTAATTTGCAGTCAATTTTGACCACCTCACAGATCACAATATTATTTTCATACACTTCCAAACAAATACTGCAGCGACCTGGCTGGATGCTAAGCGACAGAGCAATGACACAAACACACAGCAGTTCATAGCACATCTAGGAAACATTTCCACACAGCAGTGGCAGAAAAGAAATGGTGCAAGATGGAAATATCCTTGGATCAGGAAATCAGTTATGATTCATTTGATCACTACTCCCGTTCCTTGGATAACTGTGGTAATTCTACAGCCAATACATGGCAACGAGCGCTGACCCCCCCCCCCCCCCCGGGATGCATGCTTCTATCAGACCCAGACCAATCCAGGGTGCCAGACAATTCACTAAAAAGAGCCATTGTAATTCACAGCAAAAGCAAGTTCATTAGTGAGCTTCGAATTAGCCCCAATTCCCCAAAAATTATAATATAGTTAGGTACCTTTGATGTAAAGTGCAGATTGCAAACACTTTGTGTAATACTGATGAAACAGCAGCAAAGTGGAAGGTAATAGATATAGACATCCAGGTTTACAATATTTCTGCAAGCAAAAAACAAAAAAATTAAAAATAATCCTCCACCATTTTTTGGATGTTGATAGTTACAGGTCTTTTTTTCTTGACCCAAGGTGAAAGGTGTTTTTTTACATTTTTGTTTCCCTGACTTAAAAATACTAGGCACTTTAACATAGGCTTTAACAGATGACGTAGAGGGATTACTATCATCATGACTGGTGCCAGCAGCTGCTTGGTGCTCCTGGTCTTCTGTGTACTGCTGGGAATCCATTTTGATAACACAGTACAATGTGACTGCAGATTTAGAAGACCAAGCCTGCCAGATCTATTATTTCTATTTCAGCAATGACAATTAGCAATGGAGCAATGGAGCTCTCCTCTTTGTATGTTACCTATATAACACAGTACAATGTGACTGCAGATTTAGAAGACCAAGCCTGCCGGACCTATTATTTCTATTTCAGCTATGACAATTAGCAACAGAGCAATGGAGCTCTCCTGAATGTCACTGGAGACTTTGAAAAACAGTGCTACCCCTCCTCTTTCTTTTCTACCTATGACGCTGTCAAACTGCACTAGAGACTGCCAAGAACTGTGCTACCCCTTCTGTGTCCCTTTGTGAAATGGCGTTGGATCGCCATGGAGAGCGCTACTTATAGAATTCAAAACTCGCGAGATCCGACGACGTAACAATGATATTTTGCCTCGTTTTCAATTCCAAGGGTGCGCAAAAGTACAGAGCCGACTCGGATCTGCTAAGTTCGGGTGTGTTCAGTTCTCGGGGAACAGAGCTTGAGCATCTCTAGTTTAGGTGGGTTAATTGCACCTTTGTGGACACATGCTAATATTGCTGGAGAAGCATTGTCCTCTGACAATATATAAAAAATAGTGTCAGCACTAAGGATAATTTTATTAAGGCTCTCTTGAGTAACAAATTGTGTGGATGTTATTGCATATAAGAAATATGTAAACATATCTTCCCGATGAAATCTCTGGGTCTTAGATCACAAAAACACAAAAGATTGAAAATAACTTTATTGTATCATATTCCACAACCCATATTAATGTGAAAAAATAATAATTATGATATATTTCAACGAGAGTAGTGACGTGGCTTGCCAGTAACAGTCTTCCATTTTAACAGTGGTTCCTTAATGCAATGTTTAGTGTTTTCAAATTTCCCATTTTAAATGTTTAGCTAGTGGAGTAATAGTTTGGGAAATCTACAATTTTAAGGTATATCAATAAAGCAGAAATGCATATTTTACAATTCATAAACGAAAAAAAAATCTCGTCATGAATGCCCTGATTATATGTTACGGCTATCAGTCCTATCATAAACTTGTAGAACAAGATGGAGAGGTCTTCACCTATAGCAGCCGCCTTTCCTGTAGAGCTCGCTATGCTCACAGGTACTCGGATGTCCCCAGGTCTTACACTCAGAGTAATACAAGTTTATGAACATACCATAGCGCTGAGTAGCGTAAGATAGAAAATAAAGCGTGGTCAAGGAACAGGCAAGATGTCAGGGCTGGCAGCAAAACAAGGAGGGTCCATAAACGAAGCAATGGTCAGGGCAACAGGCAAAGATTCAAAGTCCAGTAAACAAGGTCAAGGGTCATACAGTAGCAATCCAATCCAAAAGCAGATACAGGGATCAAGAGCAGGTCAGCAAACAGAGACTAAGAACTATAATCGGCAGGGAGGCTAAGCCCTCCCTGCCTTTTATACACATATGGGCCAATCAGAATAGTGGGACTACAACTGCAGTGATCAGCCCATAAGGCTGTTAATTAATTTCCCCCCAGAAAAAGAAAAATGCGTCCCAGCCGTCACCTAGACGACCGGGATGCCGAGGCAGACAGGAGCGAGCCGCGGCGGCCAGCAGTGGAGCCGCGGCTCGTGACACTATACACATTTTCTGTTTCTTTTACTGCCATTTTGTAGCTCATATACTTTGCTCTTAGTGAATTGTATCTCCGTGGACCTGTCCCTACTTCACAGGTTTTTCCCAACAAGCTGTCCATGGCCTACCAGCTGAACCTCTAATAGATCCACGGGATACAATATTCCGTTCCATTTTACTCCAAATAACAGTTTACTATACCAGTAAAAATAATATATATATGTTAAAATCAGTGATTGTTTACTTAACATTGAGAGACATCACATTATTCTTAGTAAACATTTACAATAAACTCAGGGTTACTTGGATAATATTGACAACAAGCAAGAACATATTTGATAAACACTTATATATATATACATAAGAATGTACTTGGTAAGTGAAACATGCTGGCTTTGTAATTATTAAAGTTCTGTAATATTATATGATATATTATACGGTCCTCTACGAGACTAAGGTGCTATAGTCCTGCAGCATTCTTATGCTTTTCATGAAGTTTATAGTTTCCTGGCTTTAATCTATCCCTATTTTTTGTATTTGCAATTTTGTAAGGCATGTGCTTGAAAGCTCAAATAACTAAATGTATCATTGCTAGAACCATGTTCATTTTCATTTGTGGGTGAATACTGGAATGATAAGATTCCAGATAAGATTTCTCAGTCTGTAGTATAGCTATAGTCTTGCATGCCACAGAGTGAATTGAGGCCACCTCAGTTCCTGTTTTACACAGAGTTACCGTATGTCCCCATGTATAAGGCGCTCCCATGTATAAGACGCACCTTACTTTTGGCCCCGAAATTTTGAAAAAAAATATTACGGTAGCTGTCAAAAAAGGCAGGGAGAGTGTAATGGCCGGCTACTCTGATAGTGATCAGAGCAGCCGGGCAGCACACTCTCCCTGCAATCGCTGCCACTGTGCCTCTGTCCCCCTCCTCCTGGATCCCCGCTGACACTCTCTGCCTGTCCTTGCCTGCTGGATCCCCGCTGACACTCTGCCTTCTGCATCCCCACTGACACGCTGCCTGTCCCCGCCTGCTGGATCGCGCTGACACTCTGCCTTCTGCATCCCCGCTGCCTGTCCCCCGCCTGCTGGATCGCGCTGATACTCTGCCTTCTGCATCCCCATTGACTGTCCCCACCTGCTGGATCGTGCTGACACTCTGCCTTCTGCATCCCCGCTGCCTGTCCCCGCCTGCTGGATCACGCTGACACTCTGCCTTCTGCATCCCCGCTGCCTGTCCCCGCCTGCTGGATCGCGCTGACACTCTGCCTTCTGCATCCCCGCTGCCTGACCCCGCCTGCTGGATCACGCTGGCACTCTGCCTTCTGCATCCCCGCTGCCTGTCCCCGCCTGCTGGATCACGCTGACACTCTGCCTTCTGCATCCCCGCTGCCTGTCCCCGCCTGCTGGATCGCACTGACACTCTGCCTTCTGCATCCCCGCTGCCTGTCCCCGCCTGCTGGATCACGCTGACACTCTGCCTTCTGCATTCCCGCTGCCTGTCCCCGCCTGCTGGATCACGCTGACACTCTGCCTTCTGCATCCCCGCTGCCTGACCCCGCCTGCTGGATCGCGCTGACACGCTGCCTGTCCCCCCCTACTGGATCACAACCCCCCCCCTCCGCTGCCCCTGTAACGCTACCCCTGTATCGCTATCCCTGTATAAGACGCACCCAGGTTTTGGACCCAAAATTTTTGGGAAAAAGGTGCGTCTTATACATGGGGAAATACGGTATATGTGTACAAATAGGGCGGTGTATGGTATTACAGCACAGTATAACTGAACAAGGTATAAGACATTGTCTAGACTTTGGTATAGTACAGGTTGCTAGCACAACCTCTAAGCACCTGTGTGAAAGTCTCACTGATTCCTCTAGCTTTCATAGTGAGGATGTCTCAGATGACACCTATCACACCCTGATGAGCCCAAACACAGCAATCGGAGTACCAAATAGAAATGTTGGTTTTGGTTTTGAATCTGGATTAACTTTGTGTTTTGGTTTTGGATCCCTATTTTTTTCTAAAATCCCTTATTTATTTTTTGCTAAAATCAAATAATTTGGCCTTTTTTTGTTCCTACATTATTATTAACCTCAATAACATTGATTTCCAGTTATTTCCAGTCTAATTTTTCTCAAGTGACGAGAACACTGCTACCCCTCCTGTTTCTGTATGAGCAAAGGCACTGAGTAATGACACTGGATACTGGAGAGTGACAAAAACACTGCTGCTCATGTTTCTGTGTGAGCAATGGCACTGAGCAATGTCACTGGAGAATGGAGACTGACAAGAACACTGCTACCCCTCCTGTTTCTGTGTGAGCAATGGCACTGTAGACTGGAGAGTGACAAGAACACTGCTACCACTGTTTCTGTGTGAGCAATGGAGCAGGATCTCCTGGGGAGGGAGGAATCCAAAACACGCAAGATCCGACAATGCAACAATGATGTTTTGCATTGATTCCGGTCCGAGGACGTGTGAAAGTACCGAGCCGGCTTGCGAAACTATTTGGATCACCTAGGTTCGGGTGGGTTCAGTTTTCAGAAAACTGAGCCCGTGCATCTCTAATGCCAAATAGCAGCAATGTAACATGAAATCAGTTTGCCCCATAGCAAAAATATTGGAGTGGGTAGAGCTTCCCTCTGTGGCCTACAAGAGGATGGATACATGTTATCAAGCCCGGGAGGGCACCCAGCGATACATGTCCATCCATTCTACAGGCCCCCTTTAGGCCAGACCCCTCTCCTCCAGACCTCATAGCTGTCATACCCCCTGTGATGGGTATTGTTCTGCCCCTGTCAAATGGGTAAAACATTAACTTAAAGAACTGCCATGTAAATGATATTATCAGAAGTGACAGCTCCTAAGTGGAAGATGCTTCATTCCTGAAGCATATGATTGTGTGTGGTTCACTGTTCACTGTGGCCCCTCCTCTTTTCAAAATTCTGTCAAACATATGGATTGCATTTACAGATGGCAGTGGGCTTCACCACTTTAAGTTTCTGCAGCTGATTTAATTTAACTTTTTCTTATCTTTTCCCCTTTTATCTGTATAAATAACTGCATACTTTTACATGGATCTGTGGACAGGAGAGAGGTTGGACCATAGAACTATGTGGCACTGGTATAAAATCAAAGCTTTGAAAAAATTCCCAGTGAAATTGCAAGGTTTAATTATGGTTCTAATTATATACAACACTATATAAATGTTTTTTGCTATCAATTCCCCATTATGGAAGTTACACTAAGGGCAAAGTATATGCCACTTTGTATTCTGTGAAATAAAAGGCTTATTGTACTGAAAACAATCTTTACATTGTCCTTATGAATAAAGGTGAAGACTGTTAGCTGATGAAAAAGAATATGTAGCAGAATTATTGCTATTTCCTCAAGTCCCTAATCACCACTTTACCCAAGGCGAAAATCTGTGTATTCCTCTTTGCATTAAAGGAGGTTTTTAAATAAATAAATATACGCTTCAAGCTATCACTCTAATGTGCAGGCTTCAGCATAACATTTTTTCTCATAGCCTATGACATTGCCGCGGGAAAGACATCTAACAGTGTAGGGATTTCAGGAACTGCTGCACTGCTCGGAATTGAGGCTGTCTAAGTGGCTGTACACTGATTTCATTTATTTGTAGAATCTGTGACCTGGCTAAAAATGAGGTCATCTTAAAACATGCCAGGAGATTTCTGAGAAGCTGGTAAAATGAAAGATGATCTTAATTCCACAGTAAGTCTAAAGTCTAAGTAACATGAGACTTCTGCCACTTCTAAAAAATACCTCGATGTTAACAAGTATGTTTAAATAAGCAAACAAAACAGCAAGCAAACAAAAACAATATTTACAGCATTGGATGGTTTCATTGCTTAAATGTAGTAAAGAACCAAGTCTGTTATATATGTTCTCATGGATAATAGAGGCATGAGAAAATCATAACATTTGAATGACCTTCGGTAATGTCAGTAATGAGCCAGTAATGGTATAACCCTTTGCCCTTATTCAAACACTAATAATGGGTAAAAATACACAAACAGGTATAATGTGTGCTCCAATGTCATTCATTATTGTGCTACAATTTACGACTGTGACTAATTAGTCTGCTTTGTGCTACTATTTACTTATTTGTGTTACATTCCTTGCAATAACTGTAGTGCCTGGTAAACTTACTTTTCTCTAGGGATTACTGTATAAAGATTGTGAATTATACAATTGTAGTTAAACAAGCATGTTACTGTGTGTTGTGTTTGTAAAAATACCCCGTAAAATTAGCTGAAAGGATTTCATAGGCCAGTATTCCAAAAGGGAATATAATAAATAAATAATAGTGTACTGAATTTAAAGTCATTTCACATTTACCTCTGTTTTATTAATTTGGTATTGCTAAAGCTGGGTACACACTACAGAAATTCCGACCAACTTTTTATGCCGAGCGATTTTACATGCGATCGATGGCCCGATCGCTCGGTCCATGGACTGCATACACACTAGCCTTGTTTAGGACGCTAAAGGGAGGAGCAGACGTCCCTTTAGCGACTTTTTACAGCCATGTTGTCGTGAGCAATGGCTGTAATTTCATACTCACTGTTGTGGATCGGTCGGAAGTTTATACACACTACACAGCGGAAACAAGATTGAAACGAAAATATTAAACGGTACGACCAACCAAATGAGGCGACAATCGTCCATTTGGGCAGACTTTCGACCTTCGTGTCACTGCACACACTGACCCGACTTTTGAACGAGCGGTCGTATGTCGGCTGTTTGAGCCAATTATTGGACGAAAACAGTGTAGTGTGTACCCAGCTTAAGTGTGCAACTTCACTATGGACCTGAGTCATTAAGGAGAGTAAAGCATAAAAAACTGAGTAATTTTGCACCTAGGTAAAACCATGTTGCTTTGGATGGCGAGGTAAATTTAAAATGTGGGGATAGATTTATAGTTGGGATAGTGCATGTCCTAGATCAACTTTAAATTTCAGTGTAAAAATAAACCTATTAAGTATTTGTGTGCTAGATGAAAGTACAGCCAGTATTTAACTTATGTGCAAAATAATAAACTAATTTGCACCCCTTTCATTGTAACATGGTTTGTCCCGGAGAACATTTACTACTTTTTTTTTTAACTTACTTTCCTTAATGACTCAGGACCTATATCTCTACATTGCAGAACAGCCAGGTATCACTTGGTGACATGTCTAGACCTATTATCAAGACCTAGTATTTTATAATGTGCCAACATATTACGCAGAGTTTCCAGAATGTGAAAATTGCAGTAGAAACAGGAAACACTGATACAAGAGGCACGGCGGTCCCAAGAGCTTACACATACGGGGCCTGATTCATCAAGGGACGTAAAAGGTCCATTTGTGCCTACAATCTGCAGAATCACTCTGCACATCCCAGAACCGGACCATATGCCATAGAACGCAGCCACGTTCAATTCAGCTTTGGGTACAAAGGACACTTACTACAGCCTTAGATTTCAGGGAGGGAACGTGACGGGGATGGTGGGTATGCCCGTAGTCATTATACAGTAAGGATGTGCCAATCTTGAGTGCACACAGCAGAGTCCGGTCATCTCTCAGGTATTTTGTTTTTCAGCCGTATCTCTTGCTCCAGTTACAGGTCTAGTCTAAGTACCGATTACTAGTGATGGCGGCTGTTTATACATGCTACAAGATGTGTTTGCAATCAGGAGCAACTATAAAAATTAATTTAATGTACAGTAGACCTTCATAACACACTAATAAATGTATTTTATGATTTTGTATTCTACATATATATTGGATGTTTCCTGCAGTGTCTAGTAGAGCTGATCAGACCTACACCCGTCTCCATCACCGCACGGATCTTCACATCCATTCCTTGCTGAATTCGGGTGTAAGTATACCCGATTTACGTGCATTTTAAAACAAACACATATTGTGCGCAGTATGCGTTCCTTGATGGATCCGGCCCATGGAGTGTGGGGAGATGGTGAGATGAACAGATCAGGAGTAAAGGAAAGTATACATCAAGCAGATCGTTGCCCAGAGTTAGAAGGAAAAGATGCTCTAAAGCATTGGGGTAAAGTAACATGAGACAATTATTGGCAAATTGCGAGAAAGGATAGCCAGAAACCCACGACGGTCCAGAAATGAATGGATTCCTGGGGGTAAATGTATGAACGTGCGGATTCTTCAACACCCGCGTGTTCAGCGTGTTCGGCGATTAAATTTCAAGCGGAGCTGCATTGTAAAGGGAAGTTTCCCTTTACAATGCAGCGCCGCTTGAAATTTAATCGCCGAACACGCGGGTGTGAAGAACCCGCACGTTCATACATTTACCCCCTGGTGAGATCCATAACAAGTAGTATATGGAACAATCCTCTTCAGCTGAATGTTGCTGTTGGTCTGGAAGATTTTCTGGTGGTTCACTTCGTGTAAACTCTGCTAATATCATACTTTTAAGTGGCACACTTATATGTGGTACAAACTTCCAAAAATCTAGTGAGAAGTATATAGGGATATTGGTCATCAAAACGTGTAATGAAGTATTTAAAAACAAACACCTTCCTTATTATCAAAATAAAGAAAAGAAAAACACCTTCCTAACGTTGATTGCTTTAAATAGGATTTACAGAAAAAATAATACAAAACCAAAGCTTAACAACTTTTTTTAACGTCATTAATACACATACAATGGCTGAGGCTAGGTAAACTGGCCACACACATATCAATTCCTTTTTGTTACCCCACACATGATTGCATTCCTAAGCAATGACAGCAGTGTACAACTGAGACACCAATCACTTTTAGTCTATTCACTCGTCATCATCATCATCAGCAGCTATTTATATAGCGCCACTAATTCCGCAGCGCTGTACAGAGAACGCACTCGCATCAGTCCCTGCTCCACTCGTCACAAACGATTGCTTCATACAGGCTACAATTTTGATCTAACAGAGCAGAAAGACATTTTCTGTGCATGCACAATATAGGACATTTGTAGAAACATTGCATAACACCTTTACAATGTTCACACTCTAAACGGCTTCAGTCTCATCTTTTCGGATTAATTTCCACATAATAAAATTGGATTGTCATTTCATGTGGCCGTCTATATTTGTTGCATTTGATCTATTTCCACACACATACACATTGAACCATACACAATTAGCTAAAAAATCATCATATTGAATGATGGGATTGTGATGTGTACGACCACATTGAGCTAAAGGTAAAACTTTCACCCAACTATTTAACCAACCAAAACCAATGAAAGTTAAGTTGCCAAACTTGACCAACCTGAATAACCTGTCTAATATAGCTACATATGGGTGTGATAAGAACAGTTTATAAATTCATTGCTGACTGAAAACACTGACAATTAGATTCTAAGGCAGTCCAGATCAACATTGTTTTGGGCACATATACTGTGGCAAGCGACTATTGAGCTAATTGATCCACCCTGCTGGCTGGTGGCGAGGGAGCAGATTATTGATACAAGAACAGCAGCATATTAGTGCAATCATCATCATATATTTATATAGCGCCACTGATTCCGCAGCGCTGTACAGAGAACTGATTCACATCAGTCCCTGCCTATTGGAGCTTACAGTCTAAATTCCCTAACATACATATACACAGACAGACAGAGACTAGGGTCAATTTTGATAGCAGCCAATTAACCTACTAGTATGTTTTTGGAGTGTGGGAGGAAACCGGAGTACCCGGAGGAAACCCACGCAAACACGGGGAGAACATACAAACTCCACACAGATAAGGCCATGCTGTGAGGCAGAAGTGCTAACCCCTAAGCCACCGTGCAATAGGACACTGCTAATGAACCAGAAATACAAATTGACATTTTACTTTTTTTTTCAAGTGTATGACGTGAGTCGACCTATCTGGAAAGCACAAGAAACGTTGTTAGTTTCAGATACAAATCGCTTTGTGGGAGTCACTATAAAAACACATCATTTCTGTTCTTTAATTTGAAGATTCTGTGACACCGCAAATACTGAATTTGCAGAGTTTTAAAGGAACAATAAATGACCGGAGAGATGGACTATTGCTCCAAATGTCAGCTCAGCGGTACAAAGCTTGAAATTTGAACCTCATAGATTCACACATCTAAAATAGTTCCAAAGCCATTTGTAATTATAACAGTAACTCTGCAGTGATTTACACTTGTCAATAGAAGTAAGGGAAGAACTGTTTGCTTTCCCAGTGTCTCAAGTAATTGTGACACATTCCTTAAGCCATTCATTCCCTAAATAGAGTTATTGTAGGGGGAATTCTTTCTGAAGAAATGCCAATGTGCCGTGCAATAGAAATGATGAACATTACAGGCATCATTTATTTGTTTTACGCATAATGTTTATTAATGTTGCACAATCACATGGCTAGTGATGGGCGAACTTACACACTTCCAAGTGCTGTCCTCTAAGGGGGCAATTTCCGTAGAAATTTTCTGCTCATTTTCCCTCACACCTCTACAGGGTGCGAGGAAAAATGAGCAGTCAAATCTCTGCCACGAAGTGTCTCACGAACGTTCCGAAAACACTTCACAGTTAGTTGAATTCTACCCTAAGCTTCAAAAGGGCCGCACATTCTACATAATCGATAAAAACAAAAAAATCAAAATTAAAAAAATCAAAAAAAGAGAAACCACTCTGCAATAACATATCAGCAGAGGTTTTGTCAGTATTAGCATATTAGTATAACAAGCTATAACAAACAACTGATAATTCAATGTGACTTCTGGGTTAGCAGATTTTACAAATAACTTGAAGATCAGAATGTTCAAAATATAGAGAATTCCAACCCACTAAATCACAAGACAATTATCAAATCTTTATGATCAGTGGAAATTATTTTTTCACCAGCAGAACCCATCCCTAAATATAAGTTCTATTTATTTTATTAAAAATAATAAATTTGTGAAAGTGAAGTGAAAAAAAGGTTACATTAAAATACGGATTAGACAGTATAATCACAAGACATACCAAACATTTATGTTTATTACTCCAATATTACAGTTAATAAAGCAATATTATTTATTGATTCTTTCGCTCATTTATTAGTTATTTATTTTCAATAATTTTCAGAGTAATTTTCAATTTCACTGAATGAATAAAGAGTGTATTTCTTAGTTGCCAGTATGTTACTGATATGATTTGTGAAGCTGGGTACACACTGCAAAAACGTTTCACCAATTTGTTATCAATAACGATCTTACAAACGACTGAAGTTACAATCAGTTTACCAATTCATATGTACACACTGTACACGATTTACCTTCTGATCTGTGTTCTTCATCGGTCATTCATGTCACACTGATTATAACACATGAAGTAAACCTTGACTTCTACTATGTCATTATAAATTTTGTTAGGTTCTGTGACTCTGAAAATAAATATTCAGTCTCACAATGAATGGACGAATGAATCCACCTACAGCACTGTCTACATTTAACAACACAGACACAGTGACAGATTCCTGCTCTCTCTCTCTGGGCAGACAGTCATGTAAGTGCATACACAGTGCAGGATCGGAAGGCAGTTGGAACGAGATCTTTAAATAGAAGGAGCAATTAAATAAAACGACTATCGGTATTTTGGAACAACTCTCGTTTATCCTGTACGAAAACACACACATGCGATATCGGGCTAAACGGTCATTTATCGGGTGTTTGGCCTGATAATTGGCTGAAAAACCTTAGTGTGTACCCAGCCTTAATCTTCTCCTGACAATCTGTATATGTCATGATCGTAAAGCTGGGTACACACCTATGCAATTTCTCTAACAATTTCACCAACGACTTAAAGTCCTGATGAGCATGCTGATTCATGCGTACACACCTACACAATTTACCTTTAGATCTGTGCTCTTTATCTCTCATGCCCATCAGCTGAAAAGATCGTGGCTCCTTACATACTCTACAGATATCTGTCTACACGACTGCAATATGTTGGATGAACGATCGACAGAAGTCTTGGACAGACGGCTGTGAGTGCATACACACTTCCACATTTGCCCGATATCGTTCCATCGTTGATTGTGATTTTTAGGGAATTTAGAAAACCAAGTCAAGAGATGCGATGTGATTTGGTACAATAAAACATGATCGTGGGAGCATACACACTCTTGCAATATCTGACCAAAAGGTCGTGAATTGTGTGGTCTGCACGATAACTACATAGAGGTGTGCCAATCTTTACTGTGCATCTACGTTTCTATCAGCATGCTTGATTCTGGAAGACAATATGAGAGCTTTTATGGAGGACTACAGAATTTCTCCTGCTGATGGACAGATAGCGCCTTCTTTCATATACATTAACCTTTTTGTTTGAAATTGGATAAAAGGTCTATGTGCAAATCATATTTAAATGAGCTCTGCAGGGTGTAGAACAAGGAAACTTTGACATTTCTTAGTACCACAGAGCTTTTGAGGGGCACTTTAATTAGGATGTTATTTGTATATCTTGGGTAGAGAAGTTGTGCTAAGCAGAGTTAGAGCTTTATGGTACTCCTATACTCCATATATTTAATATTTCAGACTTCATAAACATGATAATTTAAATGAAGACAGACATAACATTGCCAAGTTAATTAATCTGTTCTCTAGACACAACTTTCATCCAGTCTCTAGTTCCCTCCTTCAGAACGGTACTCCTCTTCGGGCTCCTGATTGGCAGACCTTATCTATCAGGGCTCAATCATGCAATCCACTGGTTACCTAATTGGTGGCTCTTATCTCCATTTCAGACCCCCTTACAGCAGTGGCTCCATGTTGTCTGCAGATACCAGGATCCACAAAGGATCTCCCTAGAAGAGCCTAATCTTCCAGGGCATTGTTCCTTGATTTGACCCCTGCATTGCTGGTCTGTAGATCATCACTCTCTGGCTGAGTGGCACTTTCCATAGAGTCTAGCTTCACTACTGCATGCACAGCTGGGCTACCTGTCACGGCACACCTGGCTACCTGTGACGACACGCCCGGCTACCTGTCAGCGTTTACGCACCCATGGAACAGGCTGCACTTGTCTTGATCTTGGCAGGATCAGTACTACCCAGGGTAGCTATTGCTCTTTTACAGACTTAGTACTGTGACAAGCATGAAATACAGTTTAAGCACACAATATACAATACATAAGCATACAGTTATGCCTGGAAGGAATATCTAAAGAAAAGTGGATGCCTGTATGCCCAACCTTAATTGAACATACCTGGTACCCCCTTCCAGGCGCGGGCTGGGAGAGGGAAGCCCGGGGGGCACACAGGCGGCCGCATCACAAGAAACGGGATGCGGCTGCGTCATTGATGACGTGACCGCATCCCCTGTCATGTGATGCGGCCGCTTGTGCGCTGACAGATGCGCCCGCAGTGAAAATAGCATATATTGCATCCGGGGGGCGGCCAGCGGGCCTACCCCCCGGCCCTAATAGCGGTCTGACTGAGCGGCCCGGGGGGCCGCTGCCCCCCTGCTCCCTGGGCCAGCCCACCCCTGCCCCCCTCTCTTTGAATCTATGGGAATCTGGGGAGTAAAAGAGGTTGAGGTACTCCTGACCAAAGACCAAACTTTGTGCAAAATGAGGTACATCTGTGGTGGGATAAATTAATTTGTTTCATCACAATGATCATGAATCTGATGCATTTTAACATAAGACAGGTGCTAAGAATGGCATCCTGCTGTACATACAGAATAAAGGAATGGTGTGGAATCTCAAATATCCTAGTCCTTTTAGATGGATAGTGAATTTGGATGCAGCACTACAAGTGGCATTTTAATTATAACATTTCTGCAAAAAACAGGTTTTTTTTTCAAAGTACCACAGAGCTTGTCAAGTGTCAGCTTCCACATGGCAGCTTGAAATTCATCAAAGTGCAGTAAGTCCAGAGGTATTCTTGTATAAAGATTAAACCTTGCATGACTCAATCCTCCCAATCTGTAACAGACATTACTATGTGCGTCTGCCATCTTTCCACACTTCTCTCACAATACATCCTGCCTAAAGCTTGAAACCGGCTCATGTTTCTCTTTTTCATAATTAATTATAACCCCTTCTGGACTTTGTTCTAATGTAAAAGTTAGTAAACTTATAGAGGAAATGTATCAGCTCTGACACACGCTGCATACTGACAAATGGTGCTAATCCCTTATCTAACAGGTGCATAAACATTTAATTTTATATTAATATCAAAATACATCACAATAAAAGCGTAATCTCTGTCTCATGGCTGTCTCCCATGTTGTCCTGTTTTCAGCTGAATCCTCCATTACCTCATGCTATTATTGTTAGCACATGACCATCCATGCAGGCGTTATTGTATTCATGTCATTGGGCCTGATTCATTAAGGATCTTAACTTAAGAAACTTCTTATTTAAGTCTCCTGGACAAAACCATGTTACAATGCAAGGGGTGCAAATTAGTATTCTGTTTTGCACATAAGTTAAATACTGACTGTTTTTTCATGTAGCACACACATATCAACTTTAAATTTCAGTATACAAATTAGCTATCAAGTATTTGTGTGCTACATGAAAAAACAGGCAGTATTTAACTTATGTGCAAAACAGAAAACTAATTTGCACCCCTTGCTTTGTAACATGGTTTTGTCTAGGAGACTTAAATAAGAAGTTTCTTAAGTTAAGATCCTTAATGAATCAGGCCCATTGTTATTATCTGTATCTGTCACTATATTTATTGTAGATTCATTATTATATTTATTATTATTTATTATTGTAGTCATGTTTGCCATATCTTGAAGATGATTGTCTGGCGCTATGGAATCTGTGACCCCTTATAAATAAACGATTATGAAGATGAAGCAAATGCAAACAGATGTTATGCAACTGATGTATATATAGTAATTTTGTTAGCTGCATGATACTGGTCTTAACACAAAGACTGACATTAAAGTGTATCTGTCGCTGATTGGAGGACTGTTACAAGTCCTGTGATAGGCTGAACTTTGGTGCAGCCCACAAAATGGCTGCCTCAACTGTGTGTAGACGGCAGGTTAACTTAGTTATCTAATACTGACGTGTCCACAATGTGCTTGAATAATAACGGTCTTGAGAAATTATACTTCTGAAAGGTAACATACATAGTAACATAATTGATGAGGTTGAAAAAAGACACCAGTCCATCAAGTTCAACCTATTTTCGATCTCCTGCGATCCCTCTCTTATATTTGTAATTGATCCAGATGAAGCAACCGCCAATCTGTTTCAATCGGATAAAATCCCTCCTGAACCAATATTTCAGTCCTATTTCTCCCTGTATCCGCTACTATCCTCCACTTTAATTAACAGTCGTAACCCTGGATACCCTTCTCTGCTAAAAATTTGTCTAACCCTTTCTTGAACATATCAATTGAATCTGCCATCACAACCTTCCCTGACAGTGAATTCCATATCTTGACTGCCCTTACTGTAAAGAACCCCTTCCTTTGCTGGTTGTGAAGCTTCCTCACCTCTAACCTTAGGGGGTGACCACGTGTCCTGTGTACAGTCCTTGGGGTAAAAAGTTCCCATGAAAGTTCTCTGTATTAACCCTTACTGTATTTGTACATAGTAATCATATCCCCACTTAGATGCCCCTTTTCTAAAGTAAACATGCCTAAACTGGCTAACCTTCCCTCATAACTTAATGACTCCAAACCCGTTATCACTCTTTCTAGTCCCAATATGTATTTTTTTTATAGAGTATGGCCCAGAACTGTACTCTCTATTCAAGATGAGGTCTTACCAACGATTTATATAGTGCCAAATTACATTGTCTTCCCTTGCATCTATACCCCTTTTTATACATGCCAATACTTTATTGGCCCTTGCAGCTGCTGCTTGACATTGAGCACTATTGCTAAGTCTACTGTCTACGAGCACTCCCAAACCCTCCCTAAATTTATCCCACTTAATTTATAGATTGCTTGTTTTTGTATTTAAGATAAGTTCATCAAATAGCAAAGCTGATTGGCACCTTGGACATTATATTGCTGCTGAACATTGAAATTATAAATTTGTAGATAACATTTAAGATAAAATGTTAGAATTTAAGGAAACTTACAGTTTAAGGTTCACAGTAACATTTACATTGCTGACGTCCAAACTGTTTACAGATGCTAGAGGTCTCAGGAGGCTGATAGAAGTGGAGGAAGCTGACAATGGAGATACATTAATTCCATATTCTATTTAATGACCCTTCTTACCTCTGTTATACCGCTACATTTTGGTTATAAACTGGAGTTAAAAGCAATGGTATTTTCAGTACAGAATTGAGCTCTTTTTTTCATCGTGTTAAAAGCAATTTACCTCCACTTTCAACTCAGGTTTAATAGAATTCCTTCCATTTCTCTGAGAGTCTTTTGGTGGGTAAAGTGATTGACAAAGAAGGACAATAGCCTTTAATGGGGTAGATAACAGGGCACATACATGTTAAACGTCTTAAAGGGACATTATTGTAAAACAATATTTTGTATTCCATGATTTTAAACATTGTATTTTGTAATTAATGTTGTTGCTCTACTGTCGATTTGGAATTTGAGAGTTCAAGTCCACTATGTCCCTGCAACAGTCTTGGAAAACAGTTAGGTCTTGTCCACATGGGCGATTTCTCAAGTTGCATTCTAAACAGAATTTATCAGTTGATCTTTATATAGTGCCACCCACGTGATCCACATGGACAGCAGTGATAGATGTGTCTTGTAGTTTGCAGTAACCTCAGAACTACCTATTTCATTGCTGTCCCAGTGGATAACAGAGAAAACATCAATGGATTTCTATGCTGCGGTATGTTACTGGCGGTTTGGTCGGTGTGGACCAGCTCTTAGTCTCCCTTCTTGCTCCATTCACTCAAGGAGTTTGCCACAGACTATGTGAGCGAATGACGACACTTTCAGGGGTCCATTTATCATTGGTGGGCAGTGAGCAGCAGGGAGAATGATCTTGTATCGCTGCATGCCGCAGCAATACAAAATTTCCTGCCGCTAGAATTTACCGGTGAATTTCTGGTGAACTCCCCCATCTAACCTGACACTGGCGGGAATGGAGGATCTGACCCCAGTGTCTACTACGCATGTGGGGCTAAGAACGCTCATGCGCATTGCAACGGGACCCGGCGCTGGACGAAGACAGACTTCTCCAGCGGCTAACAGGGAAAAGTTTTCCACCGCTTGTTAAATTTGGGTTAGAAGTCTACGGGGACTGCAGTGACCAGTGTAAGACAAGTTAGGGAACGAGAAATCTTGATTCCTCCTGTTTTAAACCATTGATAAATTAAAAGAACAGCTGTGATGGCCATTCTCTGGAGAAGACAGCTGTTTTCTGCAGATTTTTGGCTCATCGCAGCTTAGTAAATAGACCCCATAGTCAATTAAAGCTAATACAGTGATAGCAGTGAGGAGTGATAAATCATTTCGAGTAAGGAAGAAAATGGTCAGCTTGACCATGCAGAAACATTTATTCCAACCATGCACTTATAGATAACAGTGATAGATTAAAATATGTTTCTATAAGTTCAAAGAACATACAATTTTTTTTTAAAGTCTAAGAACTTTTTCATATACATGAATTGATTTTATATATTAGGATTGTGAATATTGGGCAAGGTCTGACCTCTTTGCATAGTGTGTTATGAGCAATGATCTCAGATTGTATTAGACACATGCATGCTCTTATGTTGCTTCTTGGCAATCTGCCTCCTGTGTTTGCCTGGGGACCAATAATTTCCACTGTTTGAGTTTCTTTCTAACTAACATATACAATTGTGAGATCAGTATTGCAGCTTATGATGTGCCAAACTAATTACAGCACTCATGAAAGTATTTACGACTACTAAAGACACTTAGCATTGACCTATTAACTACGTATCTCATAAGCTGCCTTGGCTACAAACCTGACATGCAAACCTATCAACAAACTAAATATGCCGCCCTTTCTGTTGTAGAAGTTCTTCACCGCTACAGCTTGTCATTGTCCTACTTAATCAGCTGGACTCAGTGATGTCATGTCTGGGATTATTTCTTAACTGGAAAGGTGGCGGTCTGAAACAGATTGTTCTCTATCTGACAGTATCTAAGTATCTGGTGTATGATTAAATGGCAGCTATTATATCAATATATTTTCCGTTTTATTGTTAAGTGCATGAAGTGATGATTGGCTAGGCACATATTTGCCGCTATAACCAGCTGAAACAATAGCATTGAACCATGCCACAAGAATACTCTCTTCTGGTCAGGTGACAGGGAGAAAGGGGCCCTTATTTCTATGGGTGAAGGCTTTATAATGAATGGGCTGTCCAAAGTGAGTATTAATTAGAGATGCTCACTGACCCCTGTGAACTGGTTTTGGTTTTGGATCTGGATTAGCTTTGTGTTTTGTTTTTGTCAAAACCGCCCTCCTGTGTTCTGGTTTTGGTTTTGGATTTTTTAGAAAAAATCCTAAAATATGCTAAAATCACATCTTTTTGCTCTTTTGTTGTTCCTACATTATTATTAACCTCAATAACACTAATTTCAAGCCATTTGCAGTCAATTTTGACCACCTCACAGATCACAATATTATTTTCATACACTTTCGGACAAAGACTGCAGCGACCTGGCTGGATGGTAAGCGACAGAGCAATGACACAAACACACAGCAGTTCCTAGCACATCTAGGACACATTGGCACACAGCAGTGGCTGAAAAGAAAAATGGTGCACGATGGATTTGTCCTTGAGCCCTCACTCCCTCCCACCCGCCGTTATGTTGAATCTTAAAAATGAATCCAAAAATCGCAAGATCCGAGATCCAACGACGTAACAATGACATTTTGCCTCGTTTTCGGCTCGGTACTCGGATCCCCTAAGTTCGGGTGTGTTCGGTTTTCGAGGAACCGAGCCCGAGCATCTCTAGTATTAATGTGTGTAAACATTCTCCAAATTTCACAATTCAAAGATACTCTTCTTCTTTAAATTTTAAAAAAATGCAACAATGAAAACATAGAATGGAATGCTTGGAAATAAAGGTTTTCCTGATTATATTTATCCCTTTCTTTTCACACACATACTGCTCCTGGAATTCCTCTGCTTATTAAATTGTAAAACAGTGCTCCTCACAGTAACTATAAGAGGAGACCTGATCATGCATGTATGGCATTACCATTAAGCAATTTTTAACTTTTATTTTATGTTTCTTGTTGTCAGAACTTTCTTTATAATAGATCCCGATCCTTTATTTGTTTTTAATGTTTGTTGGACTAGGTTTAGAACACCTTACTGTATTTAGTCTTCATCTCCTCTCTGTCTGAGTTTTCCCCTGTTTATCAGCCAAACAGATCATCTACATTGTCACATCAGCAAAAAGTATTTCAGGAGATGAGTGCATTGATCTTGTATGAGGCAGTGACTTGTCCATTCATGTGATTGTGCTAGTGAGGACAGGGCTGCATGCCAGAGGTGCAGTTTCATGAAGTGAGGAGGGAAATGGACACAGACCGATAGTCCAATAGTGAAAGCAGCAGGGTCCTCCAAAAATACGTTAGTAATGTTAGGCTCCGTTCAACCTGCTGCCGGAAAACTGTGGTATAACGCACCTCTATGTGGATGAAATATATAAATCGCTAACGGTTTCTGGTGGGTACAAAAGAGAAATTATGACAGCAACTAGAGATGAGAATAATTTGACCTATTCTGAAATTTGGTAAAATTTCAGATATTCAGAGTTTGTGAATTCATTTGCGAATTGATCCCTTGAACCCAAAATTTTACTGAATAAATAATGCCTGTTGGAGGTGTCAATCAGCAAACATCAGCAACTTGTCTATAGCCCTCTAAAATGAACTGCACTATTGGATCAGTATATGTTGTCTGTGAGGCTATATGTACAAGGCCTGATTAAGGATTCTGGCCCCCTAGGCTAATATACTCCTAGCGCCCCCCCCCCCTCTCCCTCAAATCATTAAAGGAACATTCAGGATTATTATCCAGCAACCAAATTTAGACAGATTCTCTTACCTGTTCTTGCTGTTCTCTCTTGCTTGTTCTTGTAGCGTTGTTGTTGTTTCGCTTTATCCTCATGAACGCCAAAAAATACAGAGATCACCCCCCCAACAGCCATTTCATCACACCCCAGTGGCCAATTCATGATGCCCCTGGCAATTTCATCACCCTCTTCCCAAGTTAATTCATCACCTACCCCACAGCCAAGTCATCATCCACCTTAGCTTTCCCACATAGCTTCCACTTGCTAATTTATAACATTAGTGAAAAGGAAATATAAATAAATGTCTCTTAAAACACAATGGCCAATTCATGACCCACTTCCCCCCAGCCATCAAATCACTGTGCCCCTTATCACATGGCCCCCTCAGTACACTGTGCCCTTTATCACACTTTGCTCCCCTCCATCGCACACTGCCCCTCAGGACACTGTCCCACTTCATCATACTTTCCCTCTTACAGTCCACTCTGCTGTCCCCCTTTAGGACACACTGTCCCCCTGCAGCACACACTGCCCCCCACTGCAGAGCACACTGTCCCCACTGCAGCACACTATCCCCCTTGCAGCACACTCTGCCCCTCAGCACACTCTGCCCCCCTGCAGCACACCATCCCTCTCCCCTGTACACCATGCTTTCCTTATTTGACACTTGTATTTGGGCTGCTGTTCCTCTCTGCCGGGCTCCTCACTGACACTGTCGGAACATGATGATGACAGCGCCCATGCTGCAGCCTGATGAGCCTATTGGTTGCTCAGACCCTGTTTCCATGGCTACTTATTAGCAGCCAAGAGCACTGTAGACTGGTGTGCATAGTGCACCTACTTGCTGTATAACTGTGTAAACATTACCGCAGTAACCCTAACTGCTTAGTTCTACTGTCACAATATATACCACATCTAGAAAGCATACATCCTACATACTGTACAGTAATAGTGTTACATGCAATATATTTGTAGGTCTTTATTCTATTTTACTATTTGTCCTTATCTTTACACTCTTATATTTGATAAAACGTTTGTAAATTATCTATAATTTCGGTTCTGACAGATTTCTGTTATTTCAATATATACGCTTTCATTGGCAGTGGGGACTGTACACTGCACTAATTAGCACAGTAAGGGGTGTCTCTGTTTACTCTGAGCTATCTTTAAAAAAAATAAAATAATTTTTTGCTTAAGTGCCAATATAACCATCAAAAGAATTTTAACAACAAGTTGTCAATTTTTTGAAAATACACCCAAAATAATTTTTGATGTGCAAATCTGTTAAGAGGCGGTCTCGCTTTGTGCATTTTCCTGCTATAGCCACCATCTCCCCACAAAAGAGATTCTGCAGCAGCTCAAAGCTGTCGGAGATGGGTCTCACCCACACACTTTGAATGGATGCATTTTGCACCATCCATTGGTAGTCCTGTAGAGTCCTGTTCATTGCTAGGGGCACTTTGCCTAGTGTAATAACAATACTTTCTGATTCACCAGCACCAATTTCCCAATTGGGTTAAATTTAGTTATTCTTGTTTATAACAAATGATATAATCTCCAAGGTGCAGATTGCACAGCATACACACACTTCTTATATGTAAAAATAAAATAAAAAAGTCCAAGCACTTGTATTTCACCAGTGCCGTGCTGAAAATGTAAACATTTACGACAAAAAATGTATTTGCAGATTAATATCTTATGGAATCTAGTTTATACTTGTGGAATATTTCTTTCTTCCAAATAAGTTAAATGTTACACCCTTGTAGCTGGATCCAGCAGAGTTGTGATTCAATAGTTGTCTGTTTTCTTGGATTTTCTTGTTGTTATACATTCTTCTTTCTCTGTTCTTGATATTTGATATCTTCACTACATCTCTCATCTTGTATGTATAACAGTAAACCGTGTGCCATGCTAGTAATTCACATCACCGCCTAAAACAACATCTTCTATCTGTCTTCAGTTCCCATCAATGGTCTGGTCTTGACTCCCGTTATTAATATACTGTATGTCTGAACTGCATAGTCATTGTCATCAGTTGCCTGTTCACCATGAGCACACATGTGGCTTGATGATTGTACACATTTGTTTTGTTGTATTGAAGAGAGCAGTAGCTTGTTGCTCGATTACCCTCATCACCCTGCCACATATGGCTTCACAATTGCTCTAACAGGAAAATGAGAGGTAAAATATAGATAATTTCAAAATTGTCCCTGCAAACTTGGTCAGCTCATCAAAGGGGCATGGCAGATTAGAAACGTGTCCTCCATTAGTTACCATGACCTTTAGTGACAGTGGACATTTCCCACAAATGTTAGAAGCGCACCATAACATAGTCCTTGATGGTTTTTCTTTGCCCATGCGGCTCGTAACCAGAGGCAAGCAGAGCCATCTCTTCCATTGGGCACAAAGGGCAGGTGCCCGGGGGCCTTGCGGGCAAGGGGGCCCGTCCGAGTCAGCACTGAAAAAAAAATCCTGCAAAAAAAGAAAAGAAAAAGAAAATACTTACCTTGCAGTCACGTCAGATGGCGATCCGGCTCCCTCCCTGGTCCCCTCTTCCGTGCTGTGCTCCCAGTGAATGTTGGACGTGATGTCACACCCAACATTCACTGCAAGCACAGCACGGAGGAGCGCAGAATAGAGAGACTCAGCGCAGAAGAAGAGAAGGGGATCGGACTTAAGGGGGCCCCTATATATATATATGTAAAAAAAGTGATATATATATATATAATTTATATTCATATGTAGGGGCCCTGGTGCACTGCATTGCCTGGGGGCCCATAATGTAGTTAAGGTGGCCCTGGAGGCAAGTAGAACTCCGTTCTGTTGAAAGATCTCATATGAGCTGAAGTTTAGGCAAATTATTACGTTTTTGTAGCTTGACAAGAGCATTTCTTGTGCATTTTGAAATGGGCTCTCATCTTCCTTCTCGCGCACTTCACTTATCAATTTCTTGGTAAGTAAAGTGCGTAAGAATCTTTGTACTATTGAGTTAAACAATTCAGTAAAACAGGGGATATTTGGTATTTTACTTAACCGTAAGCCACCGACATTTGAGCCAGTTCCAATCTCTAGTTGTCTGGAGCTGAAGTAGTCAATTTTTAAAATATTTGGGTTGCCATGAGTTCAGTCACAATTTAATTTTGTTGATGTGATTTCTGAACCAAACTTAGTAAACATAAGGTGCTGTGGTAACACTTTAAATGTTCTCTAAACATGTGCAATGGTAATGAGGGTGGCAACACTGATGGGTATGAAGGTGTGGAAAGATCAGCAGGGGATCGCTCATCAGTAATGGAGGGAGAATGGAATCTCTCGGCGGGAACGAACATAAACCGATGGGATAGTTAGGTTTGGAGGTTCTACAGAGAGCGACTATGACTTATGGACATAGCAAGAGAGATATAGTAACCAAGGGAAGGGGTCACAATAAGAGAATAAACAAATAGGCCAGGGTCAGGAGTCCAGTGCGGGCTGTAATATATGTAAGGGTCAAACTGAAACAGGTGGTCTATAAGGCAAAAGTCAATACTAGGAGTCAAATGAAAACATAACAGGACACAAATACAACAAAGGATATCAGACAAGATTGAGGCAGGAATAAAGCAATGATGAGGAAGGTAAAGGTCCTGTTATCCAAGCCCTAGGTCTCTTTCTCTGTATGCTATTGGGTTTAGAGTAGAGATGAGCGGTTCAGATTACTTGAAATCTGACGAAATCCGACGTTTGGGATCTGATTGTTTTTCTCACCAAGCTCGGATCTTAAAACGAGTCGAAACGTCATTTCCGTAATTTTTTATTTTTTGCAAAACTCTTGCAAGATTTGGATCGCCCTCTATTGTATATATAATCTTCTATCGTTCTCTCAAGTGCCATAAAAATAGCGTTAAGCTTACCAGCAGAGCCCTCTCACCTCTTTGTTTGTTTTACCCAGTATTGTTTATTACTGTTTGTCCCCAATTATATAGCGATGCGGAATTTGCTGGCGCTATATAAATAAATGGTGATGATGGTGATGATGAAGGGTAAACTAGGGACTAGGAACGCAGTAGAATCCTGTCATTATTGTAAAGCAGTTCTGTAAAGAATAGTCAGCTACAATAGTTTGCTGATCAAATGCTTTTAATTTCAATCTTAAATGGACTTTGCACAGACTTACTGGCCACTGGTTGTTGTTAATCTATTGCATATAAACAATAATAATAATAATAATAATAGTACTAGACAGTATATACAGACTGAGTAAGATAGATATCATTCTGAACTAGCTAGTATATTTATTTATTTATTTGAGAAATACAGAGTGCTTTTGCTGTCAGACTATTAGCACCAGATTTCTCTCTTTTAAAATTGAAAGTTTTTCTAGCGAAAGTAATCTTATGTGGGTCAGTGACAGCTGAAGTAATTTTGAAAAAAACTGGGTGTTGAGTGGGAGATTCAGCAGCAGCTGCACACCCCAAATTAAGTGTATATATATATATATATATATATATATATATATATATATATATATATATATGTATATATATATATATATATATATATCCTTTAAATTATAATCTTTTCAAGTATTTTTCAATACCTGTCAGTTTTGACAGGCTCATTCAGTGACATTATTTCTTAAAAAAGGTGTTTGTGAGGGTCAGCACACAGCTGCACACCCCAAAAAACACTATATATTCTTATCTTTTCTGTTCTTCTATTTTTCAATACTTGTCTATTTTGGAAGGGTCATACATAAAAATCTATATTTAAAAATGACTGTTTTGTGAGGGTCAGCATGCAGCTGCAGACTTACAAAAAAAACGCTTTATATTCTAATCTGTTCTATTTTTCTATTTTCCAATACTTGTCTATTTTGGAAGGGTCATTCAGTAAAAACTATATTTAAAAAAGTTACAAAATCCTTCACTAAGTCGGGTCGCTGCAGACTTTGGGCAAAATTGGTGAAAATTTGGACCGTTGTGAAGGGATCAATACAACATAGACTGGAAATTACTCGAAATTAATGTTAATGCTATAAATAGTAATATAGGAGCAAAAACACCCCAAAATGACATTATTTTACCTATTTTTCACAATTGTTAATTAAATCCAGCTCCAAAACCAAATCCTTTCGTGTTTGTTCAACAAAACCGGTAGCAAAGCCGAAACACAAAGTCGGTTTAGGTCCGACGTCAGTCTCAAAACCTAAACACGAGGGTCAGTGCAAATCTCTAGTTTATAGCAGCCACCTCCCCTAGGACTGCCCTCAGGTACTCGGCTGCCCCTAGAACATGGAATACCATTAGACACATTGGAACCACAACATGGCAAACTGAGGATGACAGGACCAAGATAGAGAAATAAGGGAAGGTAACAACAAAGTCAGAACAAGGCAGACACACACTAAACAATGGGAGAGGGAAAACAGGATACACAAGACAGGAAACAGGATACAAAAGACACTAATACAAAGATGGAATGCACAAGGCCACAAGCTAATACAAAGACTGAGACAAGAATACAGTAAGTTCAGATCCAAGGATGCCAAGCAGGACTGAACACAGACACAGGCCACATAATGCTTCAACAATCTTTAGTGTACTATCAGGCCTTATATGTCCCTGGAAGCCCCTGGGAACACATCAGTGCTGCACTTGTTAGAGCAGAACCACCGGCGGATCCAAGGAAGGGGGCGATCGGGGTGATCCCCCCCCTAGCAGGTGCATGTTGGTGAGTGTCCCATCCCCTTTTTCTGACAGCCACAGTATACATTCATGTGCCTATCGGCAGAGGCCAAACAGAGATCCTGCCCAGCCACTCTGTGTTTTAAACACAATTAGAGCAGCTGGACATCATACTCTGACTGGTCTCTGCCGACAGGCACATGAATGTATTATGCGGCTTCCAAAAAGTGGGGCGGAGCACTAAAACGTTCCCCTACCAAAACAATCTATGTCCACCCCTGACAAGAGCATGAAGAGAACATGTGGAGAGATGGTGTTTGTGATGGTGAGCAATCTTTGGCTTGACATTTTATGGACACTCTATAATCACCCATTGAGCTATGAAAGTCATATATTGACCATGGCTATAGTCATTTGACCCATGAACCTAATTAAAAACAGATTTTTAGGGCAACTGTTGATTGAGCAAAAATACCAACCAGGTACTTGTTATCAATTCTGTAAATGCAGGTTTAAAATGCCTGAAAGGCATAATTTCAAAAGCTATCATTTTGGCTACTTGAATGTTGTGGCAGAGTGCTCCAGGATGCCTTCAGCTATATTTTTCTCTCTAATACTTTCATCAGTGATTGTTGGCTAACTGTCAAATGTTTTCCACACATTACAATGTGGCACTTTTATTTACGTCATTATTCCATTATATTCACTTAGTTTCCTTCACTTTATTATTAGCTTTGCTTGTTTTGTTGTACAACATAGTTAGCAATGTGTATTGTCTGAGCACATTTGCCATTACTAGATTTGGGTTTATAGTTTTATCCTCATCTCTTCACCATTGTGTTACGAACTCACCTGTCCCCGTTCCAGCGCCGCGATCATCTCCTCTTCCGGGTCTCGGCAGCACTGTCACATGACCTGCAGGGCGGAGAATTCAAAAGCTGCAACTACTAAAACCCTGCTCTGACGCCTGGGCAGCGCCTGAGCAACTTCTTCCTGTTCCTTACTTGGCGTTTCTGTGTGATTCCAGTGTACCAGACCTGCTTGCTGACTTCCCAGACTCTCTGCTCCAGTGTACCAGACTCAGGCTTGCTGACCACGATATATATCTGCTCCAGTGTACCAGACCCAGTCTTGCTGACCACGTATATCTCTGCTACAGTGTACCAGACCTTGGCTATTCTTGACTACGTCTCGCTCTGCATTCCCGTATTCTGACCCGGCTATCCTGACCACGGAGTGTTTCATATTATCTTCCAGTTTCAGTGTGATCATGAGCTACCTCTCACATCCTTACCTCTAGAGGCAGACCAGTGGACCGCGACCTGCGATCCTGCGCAGCGAAGCCCATCCTGCCTTGCGGCGGTTCTTGGTGAACACCATGGGGTTTGTTAGACTCTGCACCCCCGGCCAGCCAGCGCTGATCTAGAGTAAGGCAAGTACTCCATATTTTATTACCTACATTACTGCATTGTTACACACGTTGCATAACTGCAGGGCCGGATTAACCATAGGGCTAACTGGGCTACAGCCCAGGGGCCTATGGCATCCAGGGGTCCCTTGAAAGTGCTCAGCAGAAGTATTGATCGGTCGGGGGTGGGGGCACCCCCAGCCCAATCAGTGCTGCTGAGCACTTTCCCTGCAGTACTTCCCCGGCGCGCTGTATTCTCCTTACTGAGGAGATCTCGTGAGTCTCACTCTCACGAGATCTCCTCAGTAAAGAGTGTACAGCGCGCCGGGGAAGGAGGAGAAGGAGGTAAGTGCCGGGGGGGGGGGGGGCGGCTCGGATCACCGGGGGGAAGAGGGGCGGCTCGGATCACGGGGGGGGGGGGGCCCTCACGGGGGAATGGAGGCCCCCTTAGCCCAGGGGCCTCCATTCCCTTAATCCGGCCCTGCATAACTGTTACACATTGATCGTGGGATGAGATTAAATGTTCATCCTCATTGCTCCCCTGAGAATACCTATGACAACTCAATATGACTGTCTCATTATCCTCATTCTCCAACAGCTGTGATTGCCAACTTGCACTGCAAAAGTGGAATTAAATAAATAAAGAATATTTGATCAAGGGAATTAGAGAGATTTGCAATTAGCATTATTATCTCTACCTGTGCTACCAGCTCAAGCCTCATAGCTATAAAACCAATTATTTGGTTTAAGGGAAGTTTGTCACAGTTTCTTGTGTCTTTATTTCTTTTCTTCAAGAAAGCTGTCATTCTTTATATCACAGTCAGTACAAGTAAACTGGATATTGTGGTTTCACAAAAAAAATGCTTTAGTTAGAGTGGTGTGGACAAACTACATGGGTTGATAACCCAAAGCAACGTCAATTTGGCACCTAAATAGCTATTGGCAAGTATATACAAAAAAATACACCAGTTAATAAATTATTGCTTGGTTATTTGTACACTTATAATGCATCTTTCAGTTCTTCTGTGGGAAAGGGCATTCAACCCAATGTAATAAAAAATGTTGAACACACAAAAATTACACCTAATAAAGACTGTCCCGATGTTCCCAAATTCTTATGATTCATTTAAAACATAAATGATGCTAAGCCAAGCAATAATGTAGGATAAAAACAGAAATGTTTAAAAGAATAAATGAAGAGGTCTTAAAGTGTATATAGGTTGGTCTTTGATTTGACATATTTAATGTTACCACCACATGCATTTCTTGGGGCAACTGCCACCTGCAAAGCTAGACAGAGACTGGTTTCACTGGGGTGTTTATAAAGATTGTGAAATGGGAGTGCGCCATGAGATGACCTTGAAAGACAAGACGTCTCACTTGTGCATATTAAAAAAATCATTATAGGTCTGCAGATTTTATGGTTCATAACTCACTATTAGTTAGGCTCTGATCACTTTCCCGATTAAGCTGGCTGTCTGCCAGTGAAATGCGTGGTGTCCAGCAAGATTGGCTAACCTTGCCTTCATTGATATGTAGACTCTGCAACTGAAGGAACTTTTACCATCAAACTGAGATAACATCTTACCAAATGTTAATGTGCTGCACTAATACTTTATTATTCATTGCAGAAGAAAACATTTTTATCAAAATAATGGATCTTGGATGTTATACAACAAAAAAAAAGCCCTGAATTGTTATACCATATGTGACAATTTTTTTTCTTATTTTGAGCACTCTTCACAGATGGACATCCCTGACTAACGAAATTTTCGCTTGCATCAGGTGAGTGAATATTTCATTCACCAATAATTTTCATTTACTACATAGTACACTATTTCTTTGCATTCTTTATTTTTTATATATCACACTTTTGAGGAACACCTGTGTTTATTGGTGTTGGTGATGATATATTTTATACTTAGTGCTATATAATTTGGGGGTCCTAGTGTTTGGGATTTCTTGAAATTCATGACATCTATTGTCCACTGGGTTCACAGCAAGGCACACAGTGGAGGTAGGAATCTAACAATCAGACTGGTTTGTCAGGCTGCCTTGCAAGTACGCTGGGGTGTCATGATCTGCCTCTAGCTGCAGTTCAGTATCTCCTCTCTAGAGGCTGCACCTCCTTCATCTGATCCTGCCTGCAAGGGGTTAAGCTTTCATCATTATTCCTGGATCCCAATCACCTGTGTCTGGCCTTTAAGAGACTACCTTTCCCAGCAGTTTGAGCCAGTCCATCAAGTGTCTTTGCTGTTGCTGATCTCTTTGAGTAACTTCTGTGTTCTGATCCTGACTGACTACCTGATCATCTCACATGCCTGGTATCCAGCTTCAAGCTTTCCAGCTTTTCTTGGACATTCAGACTCTCTGTGCCTGCAGATCACCTCTCCTGCCCGGTAACCAGCTCACAAGCTCCTCAGCTCTGTCTGGCAATCTGGTACTTGTTCCATGTTTAAATAAACCACCTCATTTCATTTACATTACTCTCCAAGGTATTTATACTAGGAATCCTGACATGGGGCTTGTAGTTCTACAACCGCTGTGAAGTTACATGTTACCTAACCTGATATTGCAAAAAAACATTCAGCTACTGGAGCAATCCTTGCACTACATTTTTTCTTATTTTTAATGTATGGAACTCCATCCAGCTTTCCAATGAGCCAACTTTTATACAGAAAACATAACCCATAACAGCTAAGTAGTTAAAGACATTGTATAAATATATACAATGAAAAACCAGTCTGCCAAGTATGTATATTTTTTCTGTCACGAACTGGAGACTTATTCTTCATATGATTTGTAGCATGCATATAATAGTCATCATTTTGCTGTCATAGTTCACAAGCTTTCATCTGGTTAGATTGTGGTTAGAAGTGAATTTAATCAACTAAGACTGCAGTTTCAAGAACCATTACAGGCAATAAAAATGGGGTTCTTGGAAGACCACAAGTATATCAACATTACAACAAGGGCTACTTTGAATAGTCATTTCTTTTCTGCTGACATAATTAGCACTGGATATTTATAGCTGTGATTTTGTGTAGTCTTATAACTCTCAGATCCCTACCTCAGGCTGGCAGTCACACATGAGAAACACTTCTAAGTCCTCGGCCAGACAGAGGAATCTTTGGCCGTCTCTAGGACCAACAATACTTGAACTGAAATAATGAATTGTCTTTGGCCGTTCCGTGCGGTAAACCTGTAGTTATGTTTGGATTAAAAACTAAACAGAAAAGTGACCAGAAGGATACTAATTTGAGGGAAAATTCTGTTTGCACTACGTATGGTTTTTATGACAAAGGGCAGTAAACTTCAACACTTGAGGAAATTAATACTCCAAAGCTAGATGGGGCCTGTGAAGGAACTGACAGAAATTCATATAGTGAATCATTTATAAACGTATAATTTTGTAGCGTGTAAAATATATGTTTCGAATATATGTAGTTATGGTTTTGTGCCTATAAAAGTCTGGTCAGCCTATGCTTTTTGAAATGACATTTTATGAATATAATACCTATTTAAATGTCTCACCAAAACTTTCCACCTTCTTTTCTTAGGTCAATAAGAAAAATGTGAAAAATGTGAAATGGGCCCAGATGATCTAAACTCTCTTATAGAATTTAATAAGACCTTAAGAGTTTGTTAATCCTTATAAGGTATCTTTATTACTAAAGGATAGATGTACCAAACCTTCTAAAATGGAAAATAGGTGTTTCCTGTAGCAACCAATCAGATTCTAGCTATCATTTATATAGTACATTCTAGAAAGTGGTAGCTAGAATCTGATTGGTTGCTATGGGGAACATCTTGACTACCACTAAAAGTTTATGCACTAAGATAAGTAAGGTTCCCCTTAACTGCTGTCTATATAGCGCTTTGACGTTGCTTTAAATTTAAGAATTAAAAGTGATGTCATTTCTTACTGTACTTATTTGTACAAGTCGCATTCACAGTCTTCAGTAGTTTTTCGTCGTGCTAAATGGTGTCGGCATAGTCACTGCCGATAAAATGACTACCACCAATGTTAACACATAAGTGCATACTTACCAACTTTCTTCAGCTCTCTTCCGGGAGCCTGCTGGTGGAGGTGGGCGTGAGGGGGTGGTGCACCAAAATCGCGCCATTTTGGGCCCGCCCCCTGTGACGTAATGACGCAAACATAATGACGCAGCGTCATTTGACAGCAGGGGGCGGGGCCAAATGCTGCGATTCTCCGGGAATCGCGCCGTTTGGGACCTAATTCTGCCCACTTCACTAGGAAGTGGGCAGAATTCGGGAGATTGCCATACTTTCCCGGGAGTCCGTGAGACTCTCGCAAAATGCGGGAGTCTCCCGGACATTCCGGGAGAGTTGACAAGTATGCATAAGTGGTTATTCTCTAAACAATCTTATGCTTAACAGCTCATAAGAGACCTTTTAGTGATACACTCGGTTCACTAAGGCTACCTTATTGCATATTCAGACAAACCGATTTCTGTAAATATATATATATATATATATATATATATAGCATGTGTAAGCCATATTTATACAAGTTTATGAACTACACATTTTGTCCCTCTTCTCCCAAGATTTGCATATATACACTCTTTACTGCATGTATCTCTCTCTCTTTATATATATATATATATACATAGATATAGACCCGGTTGATGGGCCTCTCTCTCCATCCATAAACCCCAGGACTCTTTTCTGGCGTTTGAACAGACCTAAAGCCCTTCAGCAACTCATTGACAATAACATTTTCCTGGGGTTTTAAAACAAGTAGGTTAGGAACCTAGATGAAACATACCTGCCATCATACACTAATCCAGTGATTTTGTCACACTATATCTATATCTATATAAGATCCATAGTTGTTCAACAAACGAACAGACCAGCAACAGCAATAAGAACAATACAAAATTAATAGCAAAAAATCGAAAGATACATCACAATAGTATGCCCTGCCCAATGGTCGTTTTCAGCTATTGTGATCATCATCATCATCACCATTTATTAATATAGCGCCACTGATTCCGCAGCAAAGATACACTGTGATGTATCTTTCTATTTTTTTCTATTAAATTTTGCATTTTTTCTATTGCTGTTGCTGGTCTGGTCATTTGTTGAACAACTATGGACCCTGTTTTTTGAATTATGGACTATGCACAGCTTTTTAAGCTTTGATTTGTGAATTGAGTGCATCCCCATGTATGTATATAAATATATATATATATATATATATATATATATATATATATATATATATATATATAAACAAAGCAGTCAGAACCGGTTATAACTGCATATGTAGTAACCTTGAACCTGTCTGAACCTGCATGACAACCTGCAACATTCTATGACGTTCAGTTGATTGTCATTTAGTTTAGTTGTGTTTTCTGTAGAGTGCCGAAAAAATGCTAAGTTTAAAAGTTCAACAGCATGTCAATTTTTAGCAAAATTGCACAAAACACCAACAGAATGTTTTCAAATGCTTACTACGGCCTATGGGAATGACTGACTGTCTCATGCACGTATGTTTGAGTGGCACAAAAGATTTAGCGAGGGATGTGAGAATGTCGAAGATGATGAACATCCTGGATCTGTGAACATTGACAAAGACACCGTATGGAAAATTTTGCGTGAGGATCTTAACATGACGAAAGTTTGTGCATAGATGGTCCCAAGGGTTCTCACACCAGAGCAAAAAGATTGTCGCAAGGAATGTTGTCTTGACATTCTGCAGCAACTTGACACAGATCCAAACCTGTTTCATAAAGTAATCACTTGTGATGAGACCTGGAGCTTCCAGTGCGATCCTGAAACCAAAAGACAGTCAGTGCATTGGAAAACACCGTCATCACCAAGAAAAAAGCTTATCAAAGCAAATCAAAATTCAAAGCAATGCTCATTGTTTTTTTCAATATCAAGGGTGTAATTTTGGAAGAATGGGTTCTAGAAGGCACAACAGTAAATCAGCATTATTATAAGGAAGTTTGATAAAGCTGAGAGAAAGAATAAGGAAGAAATGGCCGCAACTGTGGAAAAATGGTTTCTTTCTTCACCAGGACAATGCGCCTGCTCACACAGCACTTTCTGTGAAGCAATTTTTGTCCGACAAACATATTACGACACTTGAACATCCTCCATATTTGCCCGATTTAGCACCTTGCGATTTTTAGCTTTTCCCAAAAGTTAAATCAGTGCTTAAAGGGACACATTTTAAGTCAGTTGATGCTGCAAAGAAGAAAACGGCAGATATGTTGAAACAAGTGACAGAAATTGATTTGCTCCATGCCTTCTACCAGTGGAAAACAAGACTACAGCGACGTATTACTGCAAATGGGGAGTATATTGAAAGGGATAAACATTACATTTGTAATGCCAATAAATAAAGGGGAGTTATTTAAGCAGTCACTTTATTTAATAGACATACCTTGTATATACATATATATATATATATATATATTATACAAGTATACATACACACTGTATGTATATGATTGTATATGAATGTGTGTTTGTAGTTATATGTATATGCGTTTTTGTAAACCCACAAGTGTCACCTAAGGTTTATGTTTTATGTAAGTGAAGTTAGTTACTTAGGGGCATATTTAAGAAATAGTGATGGTGCACTATCGTGCACTTACCATACAATCCATGGCCCTCTGTGTGTGTATTTATGAAAGGTGCATCGCAGCAAATATCGTGGATATCTGCTGCTTTGCATTCTGCATTTGGGAGCAGTCACCAATAGTATGGTGACTATTCCCTCTCGCAATCTAACAAGTTCCGAAAAATAGCTGGCGTACATTATTATAAATGATTAATTTTAGTACTGTCAGCTCTGCTCCGAAGAGCAGAGCTGGCCAGCGCATGTGTGGAAGGATCACATGACCCCTCCCTGTCACTCACCGCTCTCATTGCAGAGACAGAGCGGAGATGTTTGTGCGCATGTCCAGTTCTTCGAACTGCACATGCGCAATTGCTGTAAGAAGAGGAGTGAAGAACACCTGGAGGAGATCCGGAGACAGCGCGTTCCAAAGAGGGGGGTAAGTATGATTTTTTTTATCACAGAAACAGCAGTTTATCAGAACTGCTGTTTCTGTGTTCCGTTTTTCATAAATTTGAGAAATAGTTCAATCCTTATCAATGCGATAAGGATTGAAAACTATTTTTCACTTTATGAAAAGATTGGTAAATGTGCCCCTTAGGGAAGTTAATCTGCATACAGCATAGCTGCTTCATTTTTTAGTCTCTTTAACGTCTCTTTTTTAGTTAAATAGGGTGCCCCTAAACACTCTTACGTAGCCAATCTGAGAGATCTGAGGAATTAATGCTTTTCAAGCTGCTTATAAAGACTCTGTCAATTGACCACTGAGTTGAATTTATGTCATTTGAATCCACACTTGAAACAGTTAGAGGGCAATACCTTATGCCAGACCATGGGAGGTACTTTTGCCCAAACTGTAGATTCTTGTCTTTACTATGAATGCAATTGTATAATTCAGTTAACTGAGAGCAGGACACCACAATATGTTTACAACTTAAATTTAAAAAGTATGTCAAATAGTCTGTCTTAAAACACATTATAACAATATTAAAAAAATGAAAAACATTGCTGCAGTAAAAGTCACCCAAGCAGCAGTGAAACTTGAGCTAGGACCCTATTTACACCACAGACGCAGAACCACCCATAACACTACATACACCAACATTATACTCCCACACTGTCTGACTTTCCAGACTGTCACGTGACTGATAATGGGTGACATGGTCACTAGTAGCTTTCCAAAATCACTGTAAACTCTCATCTCTCTAGGGAGTGTCAACTCTGGAGACTAGATGAGATATTACATTGTTTCTCTGATCCCTTGGCTTGTGGCTCGGGTCCCAGTAAAGTCTGGTTCAAACAAGAGTCATGTATTTGCCTCTTTGGTCAAATGTAACCCCTACTGCAATTCTACTGATGTCAGCCTGCAATTAAACAATAGGACAATTTCACACAAATATACAGTTCTCCAAAGGTTCCGTCATATGTTATGTAGGTATTAATTATATAACTTTATACTAGGAATTATAGTTTATTTTTAAATCAAGGTTTTGAGAGCTCTGTATTCCTAAGATTTAGCAGTATTGATACAACTACAGCTTAACTTATAAGTTATTATAAAAGATGACGTTACAGTAGATCTAATGAACAAGCATCTCCAAACTCCAGGACTCTATTTTTTGCATATTAGGCTTGAACTAATTTGGCATCAACAATGTACATATCAATTTGTCAGTAAAAGAACTAAAGAAAAATCAAGAAACTGAACATACCGCAGTCATATACAGTGGATAAATCACTCTACACTGTCTGTATCTGCATCTGTATCAACAGATGGATATAAGACAGGCCAGATCTGATTGCGAACTAAGGAGTGTTGGCCCAGAATGGAGCCACTGCTTGGGAATGGAGTAATGCACATTTCAGCCCATAAATCCTGTATCCAGTTCCAAAAACTACATAGTTGCCAACATTTTACAATGATTTCCAGGGACACTTTGCTGCTGAATTGATGCATCTGAGCACATTACATGTGATACTTTCTCTGCCGACTGTGGAGAGCTAAAACTCACATCCTGTTGTGTTTCAGAACCTAATATTGTAGTTTTAGGTATTTAAAATTGTCACAAAACTTACCTGCTCCCCACTCCTGTGCTGCTGATTCCCTCTGCCTCTGTGTAGAGGTCAGCACTTCCTGGTTCGGGCGGTCACATAATCGTAATACAAAAGGGAAATGTTCCCAGGCGCTTGAAGAGGTGTATAATGTGAATATTGAGAAAAAGCAATAGTAATGTTGAAATGTTGTTTATATATGGTTAAAAACAAAACTTAATTAAGCATATGTATATAAAGAGTGATCACTCCATGATACATTAATATACAGCATAGTCTCAATCATAAATCACAACAGGCCTAAATTGCATCATAACAATATACAAATATCTAAATGGTATGCCAGATTAAATGTCCCAAAAAATAAATAACAAATCAAAGTTTGGAAAAGAGTTAGTAAATCAAACACCAGTTCGGATTACTTTTTCTCAATATTCACTGTGCACACCTCTTCAGGCGCCTGGGAACATTTCCCTTTTGTATTATAATTACTAGGGAGGGTGGAACCCCCTCCTGTTCACTTGTTCCCCTTCTTTGGCAGCCACCTTATATTTCTACAGGGAGCGCAGATACCTGTTTTGGTCACATGATCGTGGCTGGGAGGTGGCATATTCAAACCTGCAGAGTATATAAAGCTCACTCTGACATTTATAGCTGTGTCAGGAAAACAGGTATTCATACCCAGACTAACTCCCTGTTATGCTGTATTGCTGCTGACCTTGGCTTCCCTCGTGATTTCTTCATTAATAGTACTTCTGCCTGTTAACCCCTTATGTACCAGTCCTTGTTTTGACGACTCTTTCTCGGATCCTGATTTTGTATTGCACTATTGCCTGTGTACCAGATCCTGGCCTGTTATTGGACCTCCCTTATGCATGCTGATTTTGCACTTCGCTACCGGGGGACCCGTTAGACACCACGGCTCTGTTTGGCTAGAGCTAAACCAGGCTAACATGCATCAATCACCCCAGTGCTCTCTTCCTGAGACAATCGGTACAATTTGCTCTGACCATACCGCCATGGGTCCTGCGGACAATCCATCTCATAGGGACCTCCTGCAACACTTGGTTGGGAGAGTTGAGAAGCAGGAAGCTAATCAGGAACATTTAATGAAGGTTCTCCAAGTATCCTCCACTCATTTGGATTCGCTTCAGAACACATTGGTGGCATCCGGGCAGTCTACCCCACTAGTGAATACAGTCACACCTGTGTCTGCGGCTCCTCTGCTATGTATTCCTAACCCTCCTAAATTTGACGGGGATCCCAAGTCCTGTAGACTATTTCTTAATCAGTGTGCCATACTATTTGAGCCGCTTCCCAGGAACTTTCCCAGCGAAAAGGCGAAAGTGACCTATATTATTTCACCTCTGTCTGGCCAAGCCCTCGCTTAGGCATCTCCCTTATGGGAGCAAAATAATCCTCTACTCCACAACTGTGCTCATTTTCTGATCACATTTAAAAGGATCTTTGATGAGTCTCTAACGCAGCAGCTGCAATCCTGCGTTTAAATCAGGGCTCACAGTCTGGTGGCCAATATGCTATTTAATTTAGTACTTTGGTTTCTAACGCACGCTGGAATGACAAAGCATTGATTGCGACATTGTGGCAAGGTCTATTTGATTGGATTGAAGATTAATTGGTCTACGTGGAACTTCCCTCCTTCCTCGATGCACTTTTCTCCTTGTGTAACAAGGATGATCTCCACTTCCAAAAGTGAACACTGGAGAAGACTCTGCCTCATCGGTCCCACTTCCGTCTTTCTCCCAACTTCCACACTCCTATCATTTCACCTGAGGTACTGATGCAGTTAGGCCAGTTCTGTCTTTCTAGGCAGGAGAGAGAGAGAGAGAAGGTTCAAAAATAAACTTTGTCTCTATTGCGATGACCGCGGTCACATTCTGGGTACTTGACCAAAAAAGCAACATGAAACAACTGGGCCTAACGGGTAAAGTAGATGTCTCGTTTCTTACTTCCTCTCCAGCATCTTCTTCAAATGATATCTTTGCTTTCTTCTCACCCATGGCCCCAAAGCAGCCTCTCCACTTTACCGCCATTGATGGAAGTAGTATTTCAGGTGGCATCGTTCATGTTCGTACATTTCCCTTAGCTATGCAAATTGGATCCCTTGCATCCCTAGGGAGGACATCTCTTTTCTTGTCATCTGTGTGAGTCCTCATAGCATTATTAACACTCATCTGAGCTACTTATATGTAGTACCTCATCTGTTACTTGCTTCTGTATCAGGTGTTTTGGCACCTTATAAATAAATAATAATAATAATCTCCAAGGCCATCAATCCAGTGGTTTTAGGGCTTCCGTGGCTTCGCTGCATTCTCCCATATTCAATTGGCACAATGCTTAGATTATTTCCTGAAGCCACTATTGTTGTTCTCATTGTATCCAGAAAGTGGTTCCTCCACTCCAACTCTCCAAATCTAGTTTTTCCCAAGATTTATATACCCCTCCACCCCCCCAGTATCAAGCTTTCTCCGATGTATTCTGTGAACAAATGGCAATCACCCTTCCTCCACACTGAGTCTGGGACTGCGGAATATAACTACAACCTGGTAAATCCCCTCCTCTGGGTTGTGTGTACTGGCTTTCCATCCGTGAGACCAATACCATGGTGGGATATATCCAAGAAAATTTAGAACGTGGATTCATCCAAAAATTCTCCTCACTGACTGGTGACAGTTTCTTCTTTGTTAAAAAGAAAGATGTTAGTCTGTGTTTATGCATTGACTACCGTGGCTTGAATGCAATTACAGTGAAGAACAGATATCCCATACCTTTAACTACTGAACACGCAGGCATGCACTGAATCTGGAGGGAAGTAGGTACAGTGGAAATTTGAGGAAAAATTACTTCACAGAAAGAGTAGTGAATAAGTAGATTATCCTCCCATCAGAGGTGGTAGAGGCTAATACAGTAGAGCAATTTAAACATGCTTGGGATAGACATAAAGATATCCTTACAAAGAACTAAGAATCAAATAGTGTTTGAGCTTATACCATGATATACTAGATGGGCCAAGTGGTTCTTATCTGCCGTCAAACTTTATGTTTCTATGTTACTATCCTTAAAGTTTTGTGTAGGTCAGTACTCTGTGGTTGACTACTAACAACATGAAGATAACATTTTGTAAGGCTTGAGCTTGACTGTGACACTTACCTTGGAGCCAGACATAAGTATTTTAGGGGAATGGAGCAGTGAACTTGACGGGAACTTGATGGTATCTTCCCAAAGCTAATTCCTGAGCGAAGTCAATCACAAAGGGCCAGTCTACTAAACAGATGTCAGTCAAAGGGGTGCTACATTAGTTATAAGGCCTAGGGAATATGAACATAGGTTAATGATAGTAATAAAATAATAATATAAATAGATTCTTCTGTGCAGAAAAAATATATATATTATTTTGCAGATAATTAAAAATATAATATAGTTAACAAAGCTGTGACCTAGGGACTATTCCTATAAAATAGGAAACAGTTTGCAACTATGACAATATAGGAGCACTTCTCTGGGAGATAGCATTTCAGCACCTCTAGACACTAAATATCAGTAGATATTGTTACTTGGCTTTACAATTACAGTATTGGCAAACACCAAACGAAAGCAAGGAAAACAAATGTGTGTGATTACTTTCCAATTATGTAAGAGTTATATAGCTGCAAACTACACCAACTGTATTTTGCAGATCATTTATCCATCATTACAGCATTTATCCTATTTGTCTGTGAGCGTTTATATAGGTGCATGCCCCAATTCTGCTTTTGGGAAATGTAAAAAATTATGTGATTTGTGTGATTGCTAGTGCTGAAAAACATGTGTATGATGAATAGAGTAATAACCTCAATTTAAAGTCCTGCCCACAAGCATTTCAGGACCACTTTTTCATTAATTACAGATTTTCATATATGCTTTAAATGATTCAACAGTGTAAAGTGATATTGATTGATTTCATGAGCAAAATTTTAGCACTGGAATTTTTTTGTTACATAACAATTTACTTTCTGGACCAAATGTATCTGCAAGGTAGAAAAGGCCCCCCTTTTGAAAATATACAACAACTCCTGCAGAGCTGTTATGAAAAGTAGGAGAAAACAGGCTCTGGTGTCCTAAAAAGGCTGGTAACCCCTTGATCCAAAAATGAGAGCCTTTTTTTTTAAGTTGTCTGACTTAAGGTGATTTTAAGACCTCCTAGATGAAATTTCAGAAATGAAATAATTAAATCTATAATAATAATAATAACCTAAATGTAACCTATTAATGTGAAATCCCAGTCCTTACATATGCCCAATATGAACCCATGTGAAAAATCTGTATCTACTCAAAACATTATCCTTAGACATAGCATCTAAGTATAAACCTAGGTCATTCTATGGAACTGTCCCAAATATTAACAGATTGGGAGAGATTTACTAAAGTGAATTTTTCTTTGGTGATTGTGAAACCAACACACATTGCTGGCGATTTTGCCCTCCAAGTCACAGGATTTACTATACTGCGGTATGGAGGGCTAAAACTAAATATCGGTGGTGATGTGCAGCAAGGTGTGATCGTTTAAAACCACCACTTTATCAATTCTCCCCCAACAAACATTCATATCCCTGCACCTAGTGATGCCTGGCCTAATACTTAGTAGTCCTGGGCCCCTCCTGGTACCCTTGGCCGGTGGACATCAAGGTGTCATAGTTATGACATAATGCGTGGTTAAAAAGTCTAATATATGTATTGTGTGTAATTTTGGAACTCACTGTGGGCAGGTAACAAAGGGTTTAATTTAACTTTGCTAACATATCAACTGACCATAGGCATCCCTACTGTTCATTTTGCTGTATCATAGCAGAGAGTTATAGCTAGTGGACTGGGCATCTACTTAGCACAGTTATCAGATCAAATGTATTAGTGCAGAACACTTGGTTGGATCTATAATTTTAAATAAGAAATGTAAACATCAAATCAATTTGTTTTATCATTCCTATTTGAACACGTCCCTGTGCATCTTCAGATGCAAGAGAATGAACTACACCTAATAAGTCAAGCAGAAAGTTTTATCTGGATGGGAAATGAAAGAACTAAGTATTCTCCCAAATAATCAATATTTTTTAGTGATGTTTCATGTCTCCATGTAGATATATTTATACTCTGTTGATTGCATGTATTATTAGGATTTTGTGATGTTCGAGAGGAAAGTTATGTGCTGTATAAGAATTTCTATATATTCCTGTATAGGTGAGAAGTTACCCCCTATTAGCCTGAACTGTGACTAGACATTTTAATGCTCTAGGCAAAACAGAACCCTGGAGCACCCCTCCCTGTGCACACAGGAATGGACCTCTAGATAGGAAGTTCTTAGCCCTTTACAAGCACAATGCCAAAACTTCAAAACTCTGCCGCATACTCATAGCTGTACTTGCAGTTATTACTATATGGTGCTGCTGGAGAATCTGATGAGCTGTAATGCAGCACAGCTCTGACACTGTAGTAGGGTGCACAGATTCACAGCGACAACCATGGAGCTAAGACAGGTCAGGCACTTACATCTCTTTAATACCATCGATCTCCAAAGTCCGGCAGGTTTATGTAACCAGACGCAGCAGATACAGGAACATGGTACACCCAGCAACAAAGTACAGTGCTTGATAGCAGCAGGTACTGCTGAAGATAGTTAATGCAAGAATAGAGCACAGCAATAGTTTCTACTTACCTACATTTGAGATCTCCCCTCCGGGACAGAAGGTCTCATGGCCGTGCCCTGCGGACGTGGCTAGAAAATGGAATCATTAGACCACAGCCCCTCGGCCAAATGAACACACTTTCAGGCTATATCAGCAGGGGGGCGGTGCCAGGATGACGTGATTCACTGGGAATCGCATCACTAAAGCCCGCCCCCCAGTCACATCATCAAAGAAACTGCCCTGCTTTCCCGGGAGACTGGGAGAACCCCCAAAATGTTGGGAGTCTCCTGGACATTCCGGGAAAGTAGGGAACTATGCAATAGTTCAGTCCTTGAAAGCAGCAGGTGGCACCAGACACAGCCAATACAGGAACAAAACACAGTCCAATAAATACAGGCTTCAGTTTTAAATAGTATACAAAGTACTATACCAGTACTGCAGCATGTAGTAGCAAAATGTCCAAAGGTGAATCATAATTCCTAGCAGGTTTCTTATATTGCACTTTCTTTATAGCAAACATTACTCTATGCTTCTAGGCAGCAGACAACACCAAGGCTGAAAGCTGATATAGTCCATTACATAACTGGAATACAGGGTATTATTTGGTTGATGATAACTCTGGTTGATTTAAAGTTTTTATTGAAGTTTGAAATAGGGCATGGAGTAACTGAGGCTTCCTGTAAGAGTTCAACTCTCGAAACAAACCAAACTTTAAAACTAATAGTAAGTGTGTGGTGTTAAAGAGGTTTTTAATCACTGCTTGATAGACTAGGTGGGTTATGCTGTGATTAACCCTTTGTCATACACACATCACGCAGGCTTATTAGTACAGTACAATGTCTCTTTGAGACTTTTCACTGAGTTATGTCATTTATAAGCTTTTGGCTAGAGAGTTGCAAAAAAAATCTAAGATGATTAATTGTTAAACATGAATATATATTAAACATTAATATATTTCTTGGCATAAATCGGACTATGTAAATGTATTTAATTTATGTTTTTAATTTAAAATAAATGAAACATATTACTTTAATCTACAATAAAGCAATATTTGCTTTAATTTTGCAAATATAATTTATACAGAAGATTCCATATCCTTACCACTCCTGACATTACAAGGTCCGGTGCAAGCCCCGGGACGACTCCCACCTCCCCAACCACTCAGAAGCAGTACTCCCCCCCCCTTGGAAGCGACGTACACGCTGCTTTGAACTATAAAGCAAGGTACTCATGCAAAGGTGAAGGTGAGGTGAAGATGGGCAGCACGGTGGCATAGTGGTTAGCACTTCTGCCTCACAGCACTGGGGTCATGAGTTCAATTCCCGATATTGTCCTTATCTGTGTGGAGTTTGTATGTTCTCCCTGTGTTTGCGTGGGTTTCCTCCGGGTGCTCCGGTTTCCTCCCACAATCCAAAAACATACTAGTAGGTTAATTGGCTGCAATCAAATTTACCTTAGTCTGCCTGTGCGTGTTAGGGAATTTAGACTGTAAGCTCTATTGGGGCAGGGACTGATGTGAATTCTCTATACAGCGCTGCGAAATTAGTGGCCCCATATAAATAAATGATGAAGGTGTTACTTGTACTATTAAGTTTTAATAGGAAATTTCATACAATCCCAAACTAGCAGTTCAAATTATTAGAATTACCACTGCGCTTTGGCGTTAAATTATTTTCCTCATTTAAAAGTGTTGTATATTGTAATCCTGCAAACAGATGCAATAATGTGCTTGGATTTTATGAGTATGTATATGTACTACAAATATGGGGTTCTCCACTTAGGAAGCACAAAAAAAGTTATATTTACCTATCCGTAGCCGTGGAGCTGGCTCCATGGCTCTGGACAGCTAAGTATCATACGTCTTACATTTTACTGTGTTCAACATTTTAAAAACACGTGTCCCCTTTATCACCATATGACTGTGTACACCCAACTGCATTAAATACCATTAACAATCTCTCCTACAATATTGCAAACAAACTACCGTATTTCCCCATGTATAAGACACACCTTTTTCCCCAAAATTTTGGGTCTAATAACTGGGTGCGTCTTATACAGGGGTAGTAGCACTTACCCTGTCAGATGACTCCTCTGTCCGGTAGAGTCTTCTCTCCGTCTGATCCTGATGCTGGAAACCCGCTTAAGGTCCTCTCTGCGATGTCCGGATGTCCTTGAGGTCCTGAAAGGATTGTCAAGGTCCTGAAAGGACATCCGGACATCGCAGAGAGGACCTCAATCGGGTTTCCAGCATCAGGATCAGACGGAGAGAAGACAGAAGACTTTACCAGACAGAGGAAGCATCTGACTAGGGTAAGTCAGAATTCACTATAGCGTAGTCTCTCCACTGTATAAGCTGCACAAATACTCTGTGAAAAAATTGAGGATAATGTATATCCTCAATTTTTTCACATGATTTATATAGGTGCGTCTTATACAGTGGAGCGTCCTATACATGGGGAAATACGGTACATTTAAAATGGACCACTTGTCAACAAGTTGCCATATCAGTAGACAGTCACCTATTAAAAAACATTAAACAAAAGGTATCAGTACTATCAATATTTGTAAAATCTCTACACTCTGTGCTTGATTCATTAAGTAACGTAAATGGCTCTCTGTTAAAATCTACATTCAGCTAAACTGATATGAATATATATGGCATTTTAAATATCTCTAATACAAAAGAAAGTTAATCGATCCTAGTGACTTCTTATGCAGTGTTATCAAATAGATATCAATATGGCTATTTCAATTAGAATTTCTACAAAGCAATATAACATGTATTTCATATTCAATCCTTTGGTTGTAATGCATCTGTGAGAAAAGCAATTACCTGGTCACACAGGGACCCAGGGGTTGATTCCTGGCACCAGCCCCTTGTTCTCTGCGTCAGGAAGCCACAGATTCCCATCTTAATCCCCTTCCAGGTACGCACACACACAATGATATTATCCATCTGCATTTAGCAGCTGGACTTAGGTTATTCACAGAAAGAGACATTAACAGGGAGATTATAAATTACTTCAGTTCTTTGAAAAACATTCTCTGTCTCCTGTTATTTATGTGGCTTCTTCTTACACTGTGTATTTTGTCTTCACTCTGGATTACTATACTATTACTAAACATTTCACCATGACTTTGGATTTGCCTATATTTTCTTCTCCACACTCCTCTGGATTTGATGTTGCCAACACAGCCTCCAGCTACTTTACACTACAGCAGTCCATGTGCTCTACTGAGTGCCTTCGGTGGTAATAAGCGGTGTTAGTGGGGTTTAACTAGTCTGGGTTTCAGGTACGTTATCCCTGACAGCATCTAACTGTGGGATACAAAAACTTTCTCCATACAACATTTACGGCACAACATCTAGCTGGAACTTGACCTATTACAACTCCACAAAGGTCATGCCCTTGATGTTTACCTAACGCAAAATGTACAGCCACCAGCTGACATGCATCAAATTGTTCTTCAATGGCATTGTTGCTTTTTTTTTAACTCAAAATTTTTATTGCATACAAAAAAAGAGCATGAGTGACAAAAACAGAGAGCAAAAAGAAGTTTGAGCAGAACATTCAGAATACATGTATCCAGTAATGTCACTCTCATAACAGAAATATACATTACAATATAACAAGTTAGAGGTGGGCAGGGGAGGGGGAAGTAAGGCAGTGGACATTGAAGGGGGATGGGGTGGGGTAGGGGAGGGGGAAAAGAACATGGTCGTCTAATGAGATAAGCTAAGAGAAGTGTGCTCTCTCTCTAGAGGGAGCTCTAACAAGTCTGTAAAGTGGCATTTTTAGAGAAGCAATAGACTCAATTTTATGTAGGATCGTGTAAAGGGGAGATTATTTAAAGGAAAACTGACTACGTTACTCTAGGCATAGAGCCAGTGGGCCCAAACCTGATGGAATTTGTCTTCTTTGTCCCGTAATGACGAGGTGATCTTTTCCATGTTGGCTATAAACCATATATATGATCTTAGAGAAGAGATGCGAGGAGGCTCCACCCGCTTCCATGATTTAGCTATCAGGCATTTGGCGGCCGCCAACACGTGTGAGGCTAGCTTCGCAGAGTGGGTATCAAGGTCCTGTATAGGGTAACAGAGTAAGAAGGACCACGGGTTCTTCCTAATAGGGCATTGGAGAAGGGAGGAGAGAAGTCTCACAACCCTGTCCCAGAAGGAGGAAATGACAGGACACGACCACCAAATATGTACGAGAGTGCCTCGGTGACCACAGTTTCTCCAACAGTCGGTAGAAGCCGACTGATTCATCTTTGCCAGCCTATCAGGTGTAAGATACCACCTGTAATTTACTTTATATGCATTTTCCTTGATAAGTGTGGAGATGGAACTAGAGGCCACATTCAGTCTAATGGTCTCCCAGCAGTCCTCCTCCGGGGGAGGGCCCAGATCCCTCTCCCACTCCCTCTCATGTATATTCCCGGTCTTCACCAGTTTCTCTAATAGGAGACTATACAGGGAGGAGATCATACCTCTTCGCAGGGGGGAAGAGAGGCAAAGAGATTCAAATTGGTAGGGGAGGTGGGGCGTACTGTCCGACAGGAGTGACAGGAGGAAATGCCGAACCTGCAAGTATTGGTAGAAAGGCGGATGAAAGTTAGGAACTCTAGAACAGAGAACACCATAGGGTATAGGCCGTCCTCGCTCAAGCAGGCTTCCTGCAAATTGAAATCCTGCCCTGATCCACAACCGGGAAAAAGATAGGGACATACCCGGAGGGAAGGTAGGGTTATGCCAAAGGGGTATGATATGTAGAGGGTTAGGAAAGACAGAAATAAGGCTCTTGCAGGTCTCCCAGATCCGGGTAGCAAATTCCAGGGTTGGAAAAAGTTTGATTAGTGCCTTCCGACTATCAGAAGGAATTCCCCAAAGGCCAGATAAGCCAGGTATAGAGAGATAGGCAGCCTCCAAGTCTGCCCATGAGTGAGATGCAGGGGGAGCAAACGAGGAAACAATTGAGCTAAGCTAGGCTGCCCAGTAATAGGCCTTGAGGTCTGGAAAACCTCTGCCTCCACAAGCCCTGGGTTTTTTGAGTAATGCCAGCCGGAGCCTGGGAGACCTGCCCCGCCACACAAATTTAGAAAGGTGTTGCTGCATAGAGTATATTTCGGCTAGGGGTATTCTCACAGGTAGTGTCTGAAAAAGGTAAAGGAGTTGAGGAAGAATAGTCATTTTTACCGCAATGATCCTGCCCAGCCACAAAATAATTAGAGTCCGCCAGGAGAAAACGTCTGATTTGAGCTTACGGAAAAGAGCTGAATAGTTCTCCTGGTATAGAGATTCATATGAGGTGGTGATGTAGACCCCCAGATATTTTAATTTTTTCTTCTGCCATCTAAAGTGAAAATGGGAGGTGAGATCAGAGCAATCCTGTGAAGGCATATTAAGAAATAGGGCCTCAGATTTTGTTATATTGATTTTATACCCGGATAGGCCACTGTATCTCGTGAGAAGGCAGAACAGGTTAGGCAAAGAAGTTCTTGGCTGTTGGAGTGTGAGGAGTATATCTTCCGTGAATGAGGAGAGCTTACTCTCCAAAGACCCCGTCTCCACCCCTCTTATGTCCAGGGAGGCTTGGATGGTAGCTGCCAAAGGTTCAATGACCAAGGCGAAAATTAAAGGGGAGAATGGGCAACCCTGGCGGGGGCCATTACTAATTGGGACTGGATCGGAAGGAGAGCCATTAACCATAACCTTAGCAGAGGGATGGGAATATAAGGCGTGGACCCCCGACAGGAAGTCCCTGGAGAGACCAAAGTGCTTAAGAGTATGGGTCATGAACTGACAGGAAATCCTGTCGAAGGCCTTTTCGGCATATAAGGATAAGATAATGGAGGGAGTTTTCCTGGTATTAAGTATGTGAATAAGGTCAATAGTTCTCCTCGTGTTATCCCTAACCTGCCTACCGGGGATAAACCCCACCTGATCATAGTGAACTAGCCCAGGGAGTACAGTGTTCAAGCGATTGGCCAGGATCTTGGCATATAGTTTCAGGTCATTGTTAAGCAGGGATATTGGACGGTAGCTAGCACAATTATGGACATCTTTACCCTCTTTGTGAATCAGGGTTATCCGAGCCTCCAAAGATTCTTTGGGCCAAGGCTTGCCCTTCAGTATAGAATTAAAAAGAGTGGAGAGGCGAGGGGCCAGAAGAGCTGCAAACTTTTAATAGTAAGCTGCTGAAAACCTATCAGGGCCAGGAGCCTTACCCAACTTTCTGAGCCTTAATAACCTGCTCTACCTCCTCTTAGGAGATGGGTTCACTAAGATGATCCGCGGCCTGGGGTGTAAGCTTCAGAAGTCGAGTGTTCTCCAGGAATTTATCTATATGCTCCGCCTGATCCTGACGGGCCAAGACATTGGGTGGTTGAGGAAGGTTATACAATTTCAGACAATAGTTCTGGAATTCCGAGCGAATTAATTTTGGATCGTAAACCAGGGCCCCTGAAGAGTCCCTAATAGCCATAAGATTGCGGGCCAAAATTTTAGTCCGCAGCTGAGTGGCCAAGAGCTTATCCGCCTTATCACCTTTTTTCGTAAAAGCGTTGATTCAGCCATTTCAGCTTGTTAGCCACTCGGTGGGAGAGAAGCAGGTTGAGCTCACCCCTCGCAGAGAGAATCTGTTCAAGTACAGCAGGGTCAGGGTTGGATTTATGCTGTTCCTCCAGCTGCTGGAGGAACGTGGTGAGGCGCACAGTTTCAGCTAATCTTGCCTTTTTGGCATTTGCTGCCAAGGCCATTAGGTGGCCTCTAATGACCGCCTTATGGGCATTCCAGAGAGTGGAGTGTGAGATATCCGGGGATTCGTTTGTTTCAAAATATTCGGATATTAGAGATTTAACGTGGGCTACTGTATTCTGGTTATGGAGGAGGGATTCGTTGAGTCTCCAAGAAAAGGAAGAGGGGCGAGAAACTAAGGAGGAGAGGTCTGCCGAGACTGGGGCATGGTCAGACCATGTAATTGAGTGAATATTAGAGTTGGCATTGTTGCTTTTTTAAGGCATATTGAAGATTTTTTAAATAAACTAAAATAAATATCTCTGTATACAAATATTGGATATACCTAACAAAAATGCAATACACTCCTATTTCTTAAAAAGTTGTTATAGGAATGGTTTTCTATCGCCACTTATCACAGCAATAAAAAAATTCCTATCGCTATGATTCACTAAGCTGCCCGGGAGCCAGTTCACGCATGTACAGTAAAAGCACTGACTATATGCAAAAATAGATAAACATCTGACAAAAAAATTAAAAATATATTTTACAAAAATGCTTTATTTAAATTGCAGGAGTTACATCTAGTCAACACCAAAAAAATGTGGTTTGCATTTTCTTTTTCTGTTTAACAGCACATGTATCATGATTTCTAAGCTAATACCTGTTATTGTCATTGGCTGGAAAGTCTTGGATATGTCATCTGTTAATAATTCTTTTACATTTTGTTGACTGCAGGCAAACTTTCTCTGTCATCCAAAAACTACAGGAAAGTTTTTCCCTAAAACAGTTCATCACTCTACTATGCACAATAACCCATCCAATAAAAACAAGGTATTTCTACAACTAAACAAAGTTTCATTACTAAGAAGCTCTTTAAATGTATAAGCAGGATATTGACAGATTTTGTGCCTTCTTGGCTAGTCATGCCATGTTGAACACTACAAGCAAGAACTACTTACAAGCCCAATGTCTTCCTGCTTTTGGCAGGTGCACCAAATTGAGATCAAAAAATCAAAAAATGCTGGTGACAATACAAGACCAATCTGATAGAAGCCATAGCCTCAAGTCAGTACTGTCCCAGGTAGAAGACTCTGCTACTGTGGAGTGACCCCCTCTATTATTACCCATCTGATTCCCATGGTCTAAGGTAGCCTCCAAGGATGGTGCTTAGTTTACAAAGTCTCTCTGGATTGGGACTGCTTCAGTAGAGGGGCTGTCACTGACTAGCCTTCCAAACTCACAGTCAGCAGGTCCCTGCAGTGCTTGGCTCTGGGAAGCCTATTTTGATGTCAAACAATTGGATCCCACTTATCCACACAATGGAGCATGTTTCCTGTAAAATATGGCCAACTTCTAGCAGATGAAGTCCTACAAGATTAGTGCCAGTGGTCTGTGCTAAAGTTCTGATGACCTGGGCATGGTAAAGAACTTAACAGAGCCTAAATAACTCTCCTGCCAACATTTAAGGACAGTACAATCATAACTACTAAATACATATAGAAGTATACATATCAATATAACCTGTTTGATAGCCTAGCAGCTTGGGGCAGCTGCTATGGTGATGTTTTTTAAATATCTATTTTAAATAGCCCCACCCAATGCATTTTGGACAAGGGGGAGGGGGCACTAGCACTCAGGACAATAGGAAGAAAGAAGAATACATTTAAAAATTACTTTTTTTTTTTTTTTACTTAAGTGTTTCCCTCAATGATTACTTATAATACTTACTTAGTGGGGATGGGTGATTTTTAAAAATGCTATGTGACTGTCATCAAAAGGGTTTTCACATGTACATTAGGAAGCCTTCTCTGGTTCCACCACTAACCCCACTGTGAGCTCCAAACACCCCCATCACCACCAACATGACAACTGATTTAGCAAACACTCTTCTATTTATATCCGATCACTAGCTATGTAGTTCCTGCTTCATTGATCTATGAGGGGTGACGATGAAAGGGTTAAATCAGATCTTAGTGGGTTACAGAATGTTTCCCATATTGCCTGTACTTGTAAATCCAAGATAAGTCAATATGAATAATGGATCTGTGCATGTAGTCTTGGGCCATTTATAACGGCTTCAACAAAATGGCATCATAGGGGACCCACATATTTCCTGAAGGCAACATATAAGCTGGTAGTCCTTTCATTACTACCACATGAGATAGCTTTTACCCAAAGCCATAGTTCAATTTTTGTATGTGATATATATTTCCAGATGCCATCTACAAGTCTTATGAGAACCCATGGACCTGGACCTATTGCACCAGACCACATTAATAGGAGATCTACTATGGTCAGATATATACTGGTGGTTTTTCTCATTTCCCATTAATTCGCATTTTATGTAGATGTTTTGTTGTTTCTGGTAAATGCCAACAGAGATGATCAGGTAGGGGGAATAGGTAGAGGGGTAGGTTTTCCTCTTTCCAATGGAAAACCCGCACATAGTGCCCTTAAATGGATGTCTGTCTGGGCAGATGTACTATATTATGGCCTGGCCATACCATCCTTCAGAGACTTAGCTGGACGTCCTCAGTCTGGGTACAAGTGTAAAAGGCAGTATGTGTGGTATGTGTTCTTTCTATGACTAGTGAATGTAAGTGAGACATTTGGCTAAACACTGTTTGTTTAGAGAGGCCTGAATTATACCCTCCATGATTAAGTTTTTTTTCCCCTCCATTCATTCATTAGTGGCAACCTTGTGAAATTTTTATTGGGTACATTTTTGAAAGTGCACCTTGCTGGGCATGGTTTTTTAATTGAGCCCTATGTAAGTCAATAGTAATTATACTGTTATCCAGGATTCTTCACAGTACACTCTGTGTTCCATGTTTCTGTAGCCTTGACTGCTAGTACAACCAACAACACCATCAGAAGACACATCCAGTTTGGCTAACACACTTCAATCAGTCAACACTGATGTTCAAAGCCACCAATGTTGCCTGTTGCTTTATTAAAGTCCTTCATCTCCTGTCACTCATTTTAAACTAAGGCAATATCTGGAGCTGTCTTCTCTTTATCTTTGTTGGGCTTTTTTTTACATCTATGTGATCCTCTATCATAGTTTTTATGCCTAAAAGGATCATCTTCAGACCAAATAACCCACTGGCTTTTGTGAATTTACACTGCTGTCTAATGTCGGTTTCCATACCTTGGATCTATTTCCTAATCGTTCTTCTCTAGGCTCGTTACCTTCTACATGCTGCATTCACTTCCTCCTAGTTGCAGCCTTGGTTGTCCACTTGCTCGCATGTCATTCACTAAGACTCTTTGCCCTGAGTCTGCTGCCTACCACCAGATATATAGGGTTAAAATAATGCTACGTGAGCTAGTTTTATTAAATTTTACATACCAACCGCTAAATACAAATCAAATGGAGATTAGAAATTGAAATATGATCCAAGAACCATATATGTAAAAGTCCAAATGCGGCCTCTGCGTGGACAGCAGTAAAAAGCATAAAGTATTGGCTCTATAATCAGCAAGTAGCAGTGCAAAGGAGAGCTCATGCCACCAAGCATGATAGCTCTCTAAGTCCAATGGGTCTTTCTTGCCTGCTCCTCCAAGTATCCTTCCAAATCATATACTGTAAGTAAACTGGAGCTACAGCTTTCAGATTTTCCTCTCTCCCCAGGAGTTCCACACAGGTTCACCTGGGGAAATCCCACAGTCTCTATTTCTCTGCATACTTTTCATTATAACCACCTTACCTTAAAGGAGAGACTGTTTCCTCCAGAACCTACTGTGAATTAACTCCCACCCATCTGCCAGCTCTATCCTTTTTATATGGTTTTTGAAAAGGCCATAATTATCCCAAGAATCAACTACTGGATGTATCTAGAATAAAAGTGGAGAAGGAATAGGCTACAAAAATGAAGAGAAACTTGTTCAGCTGACTTATAAATTATGGTTATATTATATTTCCGCCGCATTTTCGTTCTTCAATAAGCCTTCGCATCTACAGTTAACAATGTCCACAAACTGGAAGACGGTCACAGCAGGAGCATATGTATAGATTGTAGTCTACAGTTACTCATCACTCCACCTGTTCTCACAGAGGCAAAACTTTAAAACGTCACCTGTTGTTAGAACTTGAAGACCCGAATTGAGAATGCATATTCTACCAAGACACTTGTCAGTAGCTTTACGAGCAGCAAGTGATACCAGTGTACTTACTAATAGGCGAAGACACCAAAGTCCAAAATGTTTTTTAAAAAAATTTGTAAGATTCACTGGCTCTGGCCGTCTGTCACCGGGTGTTCCAGGTTTGGTCTCATCATCCCCCCCTTTCCTTCCTTTCCTCCCGCTTAACTTATACATAACCTGTATATCCTATTGTATGTCTCATTTCATTTGTGTTTGCCTGCTCGTATTTGTGCAGAATATTTGTGTATTGCATACCTAAAATTCTAAATAAAGTAATTAAAAACAAATTTTTAAAAAAAAATCTAGTAAGAAAGCAAAAGTTACGTATGTCAGAAGCTTGGTAGGAATGAACTTTCTCTCCAGCACCTTTGCTGATTGTACAAATTGCAGAAATTGATATTCTCTTTACTTTAAAAAAACGTGAGACCCATAAAAAAAACGCCAAATACCCTTTTTAATGGATCTTGGCCTCAGGTCATTTTTAAAAAAAACGTATTGTTCGAACCCTTCAACACATTTTACTGGTACTGGGCTGTAGTATATTTTAAGAAAAGTTTAATGTACGTGGACAATCTAAATTAAAACATAAAATTTATCCAGTTGGCAGTACTTTCTTTAATCTCAGCTTTCAGATACATAGCACTTTGTGTGCTTTTGCATACTCCTAATCACAGACTTTTATCCCTTTGATAGGTTAATTAGTTTTAAAAAGTATTTTTCTTCTGTGGTCTAGACACAGAAACATCCAGAGCCGTTTCCTTTGAAAGGCAGCCATGTGTGAAAATGTATAGTACGTGATCACTGTTTTCCATGTTTTGTTAAGTCCAGATGGATGAAAACGTATTAGAAGGTAAGGAAGCCTCCCCTTGGGACAGTAGGCTAATGTTTCACTGAGTTCAAAAAAGCATTTTCCAAAACTGAGTATTAGGAAAGTGTCGCAGCAATGGTAAAACACAGGGGCATCCTCAGGGCCGGTGCTAGGGTCCATGGCGCCCTAGGCAAAATCGGCGCCCTCTCCCCCCCATCCCCCGCAAAAATCGGCGCCCTCCTCACCCCGTCTTTTCTTACCTTGTCTCACCACCGCCGCCTCTCTGCTCCGTCTCCTCCCCTCCACTCACTGACACTAGTGAGTGGAGGGGAGGAGATGGAGCAGAGAGGCGGCAGTGGTGAGCAATAGCCTCTTCCCCCCCTCCCCATGCATCTGAATGCTGTGCGGCGGCCTTGACAGGTATGGTCAGTGGTCGCCGCACAGTTTTAAAATTAATTTCCAGTTCTGTGGCGCCCTCCAGGCGCCCTCCAGAGCCCGCCGCCCTAGGCAAGTGCCTAACCTTGCCTAATGGGAGCGCCGGGCCTGGGCATCCTAGAGTCTATCCGCACAGGTGACTTTCCATGTTTGAGTCTCATTCTGCTTCAGTGAATGTGAGACGGATCGCACACAGCAAGTATGGAAAGCAAATACATGCAACTTTAAAGTTACTTAAAATGTGCTGGTTACGTGTGGTCCATTCATACAAGCATGTGTGAAAAGAGGAAATGCACCAAATTGTTACATGTATTTTAATTCTGCCATTTGTTTAAAATTACCTGGAGACCTGACACTAGTTGGAAAACCGTGTTTGCATGGGTTTCCTCCGGGCTCTCCGGTTTCATCCCATAATCCAAAAACATACTAGTAGGTTAATTGGCTACTATCAAATTGACCCTTGTATGTGTGCTGTGTGTGTTATGGAATTTAGACTGTAAGCTCCAATGCGACAGGGACTGATGTGAGTGCGTTTTCTGTACAGCGCTACAGATTTAGTGGCGCCATATAAATAAATTAATAAATAATAATGATGATGATGATGATGATGATGAAAAAGATACAAGCGCTAATGGGTATAAACGGGTGCTGCACTTAACTGCTGCTACAACATTAGCAGGTTAGAAGAGCGCTGGTTAAAGTGAAAAATACATTATTTTTAATTATTGCTAAAATTGTAAAATGATAAAATCACAAATATAATATCATATGCAATAGTCCCACTATATGTGGCAAGTACACCAGTAGGGATTACATTCCAAACATATATTGTTCATTTCCCTCAAGCTCATTCGTGCATATGAATTGTTCTTATTTTAATTGTTCAAACTCTTAGATGCAACAATGCTTGTAGGCAGGTTTATTTATTTCACTGTTCCAAGCTTGATACATTTCTCCAAGAATATTCTTTTATTGCTGCCTAATTTATGATAGGTATCTGGCCTCCTCTATCCTTTCCCACAAATGTTTTCTTTTCCTTTGATTAGCTGACCAATTAGCACATCTGTAGTGTATTCCTAAATTAGACTGACTACATCTTAGTTTCATTCTATGGGGAGACGTATGTGGGGTTAGACGTGTGTAATTTCTGCACTAAGTGGGATTTTCTCACAAAGTGGACGAAAATGCACAGTTAGACAACACAGTTGGACAAACATTGGACTACATTTGACTTGCTTTAACTCCCAGCAATAAGCAACATCTGCCACAGCCTATTTCTGCACTACTTGTCTATTTATATGGAATACTGCTAAGAGGTAATTCTTAAAATATCCTTGCTTTTTGCTTTTACCCCTTTTTTCACAATGTTTCACAAATTGCTTTTCTTAGTCTCATTTCATGGCATGATCTTTAGGACTGTGTCATCTTTCACCCCTCCACCAACACACAAATTTGTTCATATTGCACCTGCATTACTCCACTCACCTCTATTTAACACCCATGAACTGTTGTCCTATTTATTATCTCTAACAAGTACAGCCTCCACCTGTCGCCAGAAAATAAAAGGCCACACATCTTACAATCCCCTTGCCTATCTTTCGCTCACTCTGCTTCTATTAGCTGGTGATATATCACCTAATCCAGGTCCCCCACACTCCTCACACACACATACATCAGAACACTACCGTTCTATAGCAAACCTCAAACACATCACCTGTCTACCCTCTCTTCCCAAGTCCTTTAAATGTGCCCTTTGGAATGCACGATCTGTTTGTAACAAACTTACCTCCGTTCATGATCTCTTCCTCTCAAAAAAACTCAACCTTCTGGCAATAACAGAAACATGGCTCATGCAATCAGACACTGCCTCACCTGCAGCACTTTCACATGGTGGCCTCCATCTCACCCACACCTCCAGACCTGAAGGCAGACAAGGAGGTGGGGTTGGACTACTTCTCTCCCCACAGTGCACATACACAGTTCTACCAAATGTCCCATCACTCACGTTCACATCTTTTGAAGTACATGCTATTCGCATTTTTAATCCATTCTCCCTACGTGTTGCGGTGATCTATCGTCCCCCTGGAGCACACCAACAATTTATTGAGGATTTCTCTGCATGGCTCCCTCACTTCTTATCTTCAGACATCCCCACCATCATCATGGGTGACTTCAACATCCCCATTGATAACCCACCTTCCAAAGCTGCTTCCAAACTACTCTCTCTAACATCCTCACTTGACCTCTCCCAGTGGATTGAATCATCTACTCATAAGGATGGCCACTGCCTTGATCTTGTTTTCTCTAGACTATGCTCAGTTTCTAACTTTATTAATACACCCTTCCCCCTCTCGGATCATCACCTTATCAGCTACACTCTCACCCCCACTGCTCTAACCTCTCTACTGTCTAACTCAACCAAGCCTCCTCATACTCGTAGAAATCTGAATTCTATTAATCTTCAACAGTTTTCCACCTCTCTCCAACACCTTCTCTCCCCTATCTCTACATTCTCATCCCCTGAGATGGCAGTACCTCATTTTCACCTAACCTTAGCAACGGCCCTTGATCAAGTGGCTCCAGCGACACTTCATACTACACGTCGACTTCGATGTCAACCGTGGCACACCAAAGCAACACGAAATCTTCAAAAACTGTCCCGTAAAGCAGAACGTCACTGGCGTAAATCTCGAAGCTCTAATGACTTCTTCACATATACTTCTGTCTACCACTCCTATCGAAATGCTCTGGACACTGCAAAACAAACATACTTTCAATCTCTTATCTATGCTCAGGCTTCTAACCCCAAACGCCTTTTCAATACATTTAATCATCTTCTCAATCCTCCCACCCCGAACCCTCCATCTACTATCAGTGCTCAGGATCTTGCTACCTACTTCAAGGACAAGATTGATAAGATCAGACTAGAAATGGTATCCTCTTCCTCAACAAGCCATCAGCTCATTTCCTTCCCACTACCCTCTGACACCCTCTCTTCATTTGACCCCACAAATGAAGAGGAAATTTCTACGCTCTTCTTATCTTCCTACTCTACCTCCTGTCCTCTTGATCCTATTCCCTCGCAAATTGGTAGATCCCTGTCTTCTGTGCTCATTTCACCTCTAACTCAAATCTGTAATCTCTCACTCTCTACTGGCATCTTTCCATCACTATACAAGCATGCAGTGATTACTCCTATTCTAAAAAAACAAAACTCCGACCCAAACTCTCTCTCAAATTACCGTCCCATCTCTCAGCTCCCTTGCCCCTCCAAGCTTCTAGAGAGACTTGCCTACACTCGCCTCACACGCTTTCTTTCCGCAAACAACCTGTTGGATCCTCTTCAGTCAGGCTTTCGTTCTCAACACTCCACAGAGACTGCGCTGACCAAGGTTGTTAATGATCTGATCACTGCTAAGACTGAACGCCATTACTCTCTCCTAATTCTCCTTGATCTCTCGGCTGCATTTGACACAGTTGACCACTCTCTTCTCATACAAACGCTGCAATCCCTAGGTCTTCAAGACACAGTTCTATCCTGGTTCTCATCTTACCTCTCTAATCGCTCTTTCACTGTTAATTTCTCTGGAGCCACATCTGCTCCGCTTCCCCTATCAGTTGGAGTACCACAAGGCTCGGTGCTAGGTCCTCTGCTGTTCTCTATCTATACCGCTTCTCTTGGAAATCTAATAAGTTCCTTTGGCTTTCAGTATCATCTCTATGCGGATGATACCCAAATCTATCTATCCTCTCCTGATATCTCGACATCTGTGTTGTCCCGTGTAACTGACTGTCTTTCTGCCATTTCATCTTGGATGTCCTCTCGTCAACTCAAACTTAATCTTTCTAAAACAGAGTTAATAATATTCCCACCCGCCAACAAGAGCATACCTGACATTTCTATCTCTGTTGATAACATGACCATAAATCCCACCCCACAAGCTCGCTGCCTAGGTGTAATCCTTGATTCACGCCTATCCTTTGTTCCCCACATTGACTCTATATCTAAATCATGTTACATACATCTAAAGAACATTTCCAGAATCCGCACATATCTCACACAAGACACTGCTAAAACCTTAATTCATGCACTAATCATCTCCCGCATTGACTATTGCAATTCCCTCCTTACTGGTCTTCCCAAAAACAGACTCAAACCCCTAAAATCTATTTTGCATGCTTCGGCAAGACTGATTTTTCTTGCAAATAGCTATTCCTCTGTTGAATCACTCTGTATGTCTCTACACTGGCTGCCTGTCTTCTACCGAATCCAATATAAAATACTTTTACTAACCTACAAGGCCATCAACAAGGCTGCACCAACATACATCTCCTCTCTTGTCTCAAAATATCTCCCAACTCGGCAACTCCGTTCTGCAAAAGATCTGCGTCTCTCATCCACCCTCATTACATCCTCCCATTCCCGGTTACAGGACTTTTTTCGGGCTGCACCCACTCTATGGAACTCTCTCCCTCGCACAATAAGACTCTCCTCTGTTCTACAAACTTTCAAGCGTTCTCTGAAAACCTACCTATTCAGACAAGCGTATAATATTCCTCAACCACCATCTTAACCTCACTACCTTTAGCCTGTTACACAATTTCACACAAGACAACTACCCCCGGACCAACATTATTGTGTGACAGGATCATTTAGCTTATGAGTCACCCTACCTTTGCAGTCTGGCTGGGCCAAGATGCAAAATGTATACTTAACCTCATGTGTCAATCTCCCATTGTCCCATAGATTGTAAGCTTGCGAGCAGGGCCTTCTCACCTCTTTGTCTGTTTTACCCAGTTTGTTTATTAGTTTATTACGTTTGTCCCCAATTGTAAAGCGCTACGGAATATGTTGGCGCTATATAAATAACTGATGATGATGATGATGATGATGTATTCAATATTCAATGATTAAGTATTCACAGCATTCTGAATCAGTCCCTCAGATAATCAAATGGTAATGAAGTCAATCTGTCAGAGAGTGAAACTGCTCCTAAAGAGGTGGAGAAACGCGTCAGTGCAACTATTGTGTGCAAGAGTGGCTATACATCCTCAGCTCAATATCAAGCAGTGTTAATATCTCTCTGTGAGTACACCCAGCATGTAAGTGTTCCAATCTTACATATATCGAGGGAAGCCTTCTTCTGGACTAAGGTACACCAAACAAATTATCATTTTTGCTATTAAAGAGAACTTTCCATGTGGCTTCTGATTGTTGCCTAAAATGGATTGACTTTAACATTTGATTATCTGTTGGACTGGTCCTGAATGCTGTGATAATTAATCAATGAATATCGATTACATGTTCAGGAATATTCTTGGAGAAACACTTATTCCAGCAATTGACCTTGGTTTCATTAAGGAGGTATATACATATTTTTGGATATTCAATATATCAAGTTTGGAACATTGGAACAAATAAACCTGCCTAGTGGGACTATGATGTGATATTATGTTTATATTGTATTTATGATTTTATCATTTTTTTAATTTTAGCAATAATTAAAAATAATGCATTTAGAAGATTCCTAGCAATTGGTTGCCATATTCTTATGGTCTATTCAGAGATCAACTTTTAAAGAGCTAGTGTTTGATCTGTTATGTTCACATTATTATTATTATTATTATTATTATTATTATTATTATTATTAATAATAACATTCAGTTATATATTGCCCCAACAAATTCCGTTGCGCTTTATAGGCATTAGGAATGGAGAGGTGACCATAGTCATCATTGTCACAGCAGTATGGAAACACACCGTAACAGGAGAGTGCTCCATTCATTATTAATTCTCTTTGTTGAGGAGAAAGAACGGACTTCCAATGGGTACCAGTGTGAGCCAAGAGTTAGTTTTTTTCACATCTTACCTCTCCTTAGATGCAGTGCCTCCACCCGAGTTTGTTTTACTCTCTTCTGGATTGTAGCTCTACTCACACGTACACAAAATAAAAAAAAAAACAAGCCACTTGGAACGTTTATTAAAATTGAATATCTTATCTTGCAAAACATACAAACTGCACCCAGGATGCATTAATGCAGGTATTCTCCCCAGATTTGCTCAATTTGCTATCCACACATTTGGTGCCCTCTTCATGCCCTAACCCATGAATGTGGGCAGCACGGTGGCTAAATGGCTAGCACTTCTGCCTCACAGTGCTGGGGTCATGAGTTCAATTCCCGACCATGTGGAATTTGTATGTTCTCCCCGTGTTTGCATGGGACTCCTCCGGGTGCTCCTGTTTCCTCCCACACTCCAAAGACATACTGGTAGGTTAATTGGCTGCTATAAAAATTGACCCTAGTCTCTCTCTCTCTCCCTGTCTGTGTGTGTGCATGTTAGGGAATTTAAACTGTAAGCGCCAATGGGGCAGGGACTGATGTGAGTGAGTTCTCTGTACAGCGCTGCAGAATCAGTGGCGCTATATAAATAAATGGCGATAATGATGATGATGATGTGCCCAAAACATGGGTGCAATTGCATAAATAATTTGCATAGTGCCTCTGCAATTTCCCACATATCTACATAACCTTTTGTACCTAACTTTTGCTTCACAGGTCATTATAACCGTAGCACCTTAATTTACACAACTATTCCAGGATATTGGACTGGTCAAATCTTACAACTGTAGAAAGCAGCTTTAGTTTTCTAAATAAGATGTCTTTTATTGGCTGAGGCAGACTGAAAAGATGACAAGTTCCAGGCCTTCTACATACAGGAAGCCATTGAACAAGGACTGCAAGCAGCATCTACTAATGACCTTTCACTCTCTGTTATCTGCGGATTATCAGCAAACAAGCTCTTGCTTTCAAAATGTTTAGGAAATCTGCGGTAAGTATTGCAGACAAGTAGCTCACACAGAAAAAAGCATTTTCAACACACCATTCAATGAAAGACTTTATGCCTATAGCCACTTTCCTAGAGGCACAGTGGTACATGAGAAAATTGAAATGACATTAGCTCCAGGACTGAAGAGGAAAAAAGCTATTAATAAAACCAAGTAACAAGCTTATACAAACTGTTGAAATAATAATAATGTCTACAGGAAATAATATAGCTAATATTCCCTGCCTAGAAAATTAAAAGGGGTTGGGTACGCTTTAACGATGACGATAAATCCGGCAAAGAGGGGGGCCTACAAAAAAATTCAGATTTGACAAAAAACAATTGCAATATACACAGACTTACCTGAAAACCGAACCTGCAGATTTCCGATTGCACCAGGATGCTGACAGCAACTCAGTCCGGATAGACAGCTCTCCGCCAGTAGACTTTGACATCAGTGCGACCTCCATCAATGTTAATTTAAAGCGTCAATGTCGGGACCCCGCAGGTTAAGTGTTTAAATACTTAGGTGGAATAATTACTGACCCAGAAAAATAGATCAACTCACCTGTGCATCATAAATGAAATCCTTAAAACATGAACTGTTGATAGCGCTTGAGAACTGGGGTTGAGGACAATTGTAAACCCTATATAAAATCCATGTATACCCTGGCAGGGATAATTGGCCTAAAAAATATTGTTACTGACTATTTTTAAAAATATTACAATCGGGCACAAATTTCTACAGATACATTTACATTGTACCAAATTTGCAACACAGCACCCCCGGTCAGATATAACAATGAACCCCAACTGGAATACCAATGACTAGAATTGAGCACACATTATAAAATGACTGACTATCCTTTTCTCCTCTGATAATTCCCCTTGGGGTAGATTTACTAAAGCTTATTAAAAAGAAAAGTGGTGATATTGTCCACGGCGGCCAATCACATTCTAGTTATCATTTTCTAGAATGTGCTAGATAAATTATTGCTACAATCTGATTGGTTGCTATGAGCAACACCTCCGTTTTTTTTTTTTGAAGGTTGAATAAATCTACCCTCTTCTCTTTTACCCACTTCTCACTGACTGCTGTAAAATGTATGATGTGTGAATGGATAAACTGTCCTAGAGCACATGTACACTTTTATGTTTTCTAATATGAAATAAAACTGCTTATGCATAATTACAATTTTCCAGTCACTGGGTCTTATATAATTTTTCAGGCTTGTATATTTTTCGGCCATGTAGTCCTTTGAAGGCAGCCCTGTCATGAATCACTATCGTACATCTTGAAACTCAATTCTACTCAGGAATTTTACGATACGAGCTGTGATAACCACATCACAACTAACAGGGTCTGCAGCCAGTATCAGCATCTAGCAATAAAAGCATGAAAGTTCATACACGTTAGTGCCAAATACCACTTTCAACTATTCATCAAAGTTGTGTTTTTTTGTGTCAATTAAGGATACTAAGTTTAACATTTTATTTACTCAAACACACACATACATGTAACTATATATCCATGTCTGTCTGGAATGCCTCCATATAAGACCATTAACACCATGCTTCACTGCACCAGTTATGTACTTTTTAGGCTTTCTAATTATTTATTAGATCTCTTTCTCCATCTAAAAGAGTGGTTATCTATGATAACTTTTACATGAGTACAGATAACATTTGTACGCTAAGAATAGACCGTTTTGGCAAGTTCACAACGACCTGGCTGCGGTGTCAAGAATTTAAGGAGTCACCCACTTATAGTTCTCTGTTCGTGGTACATATTGCTCTAACTGTATTGTGAAGATGTAATTCTAGTAGTCCTTAGCGAGGGTAACAATCTTAAACGTGGCTCGGATTGGCGAGCCAAGTGCTCTATATTCATAGGGCCTGAGTCATTAAGGAAAGTAAGGCAAAAAGAGAGGAGTAAATATTTTCCAGGACAAACAATTTTACAATGCAAGGGGTGCAAGTTTGTTTGTTATTTTGCACATAAAGAAAATACTGTGTAGCACACAAATACTTGAAAGCTTTACTTTTACAATGAAATTTAAAGTTGATCTAGGACATGATCTACCCCAACTATAAATTTGTCCCCACATTATAAATGTACATCCTCCTCCAAAGCAACATGGTTTTGGCCAGGTGTAAAGTTACTCCTTGTTTTTGCTTTACTTTCCTTAATGACTCAGACCATAGGATCATACCCAATGGTGGGCTCTCATGTCCTGACATCTATGTCACTGTACCATAACCTGTACAGCCTTTTCTCAATATGAGAAATATTTGCTCAAACATCTAAATAAAGCGGAAAAACTGGTGTTCCTTGTGATCCTTCTCGATCTGAACACACCAAACCCACCAAATCAGGATTAGAGGCTCTGCAGACCCCTTTATTTTTGACCACGTGCATCTTTACCCTCAGCCCCATATTGTCTTTGAGGTATTAAATCCACTTGAATGTGTTGCTTTTTCTATTTTAAGAAAATGCAAGGATTTTCTTCTTACCTGCCTTAATTCATCAATAAAGACAGATAAAACCTTTGGAAAATAGAGAGAATCCCTAAATCTGGTGATACATCCCTAGAACTTTACTCTATCTACTGAATAAGCCCCATAGAGAGTGGGGGGTTGTGACAGGATGGACCGCCTATGCCACCCTGTCTGTTGTTGCTGGGAACTGGCTGGGCTTACTTTGCCACCGTTTCCTTACGTTATCCCAAATGTGCCCTCTTGCCACCACTGGACTCCTTACCGGCATCCAGTACCAGGTTTCTCCTGGATGATTGACGCTGCGAGTGTACCCTGGTACTGGTGTACCTGGGCTCGTACTCCTGAACTCTTGCTATGGATCAGGGAAGCTGTGGATGGATCCTCCTGGCCTATCACACTGGAAATCTAGTAGCAAGGTTTTAATTAACCCTTCCTGTCTTCAAAAGGCCTCACACATCAAAAGACCTGATTAGCAGGAGACCTTTTGTTCCAACAGTTGCAGAATACACATTCCCAAAGAAAGGTATACACCTCTCACAAGTCATTTCTCCACATCACAATACACAGCAGACTTCCTAAACAAAGGTTCATTGTATCAGATATATACATCAGAAATAAAGTATTTCCTTTAGCAAGGGTGAAACAGAAAAAAACAAATTTTCTACCATGGTCTCAGAAATGACGATTTCCTATCTCAAAATATACACAATATCAAAAATAAGTGCATTGGCAATTATATAAATAAGCGCCCCCTGTGCTATTTCCTTTAAATAAATTTATACCACAAGTTATTTATATGTGATCCAGTACCAGGAGTCTGTTCCCTTGTGACTTCTTAGGTGCCTCCTTTAGGTGCCTATTTAGGTGCCTCCTTAGGCGCCATATGCAGACGGTCACATACCACCACCACCCCCATCACCCTAGCCATCTGACATGAGTGTAGTGTCTGACACAATGAGAGGGGTAGGGGCAGGAGAAGAAGAAAACGTCCTCTTCCTTTCCATTAGTGTATTCCTCTTATACCATTGGCATCCTTGCAGACTTTCAATTCATTATTTACTAAATAATTTTAACATTTAAATAAAAGGAAATATAGGATAAAGATTTGGCAGTGTTTATGTCTGTCCTATATACAATTACATTACTGAAGGCACTACCACAAAAAAAATTGTTTAATGGGATGTAGGAAAGTCTCTATAGCATAGTAGCAGCACCTTGTTAACTGTCCAACAGTATTCAACATAACACATAGTAAAATCTAGCAAAGGAAAATGATGTGTCTAAGCCTAAAACCTGTCTTGATTCAGCGGAATACTTACCTTGTATTTTGAGTAGCCTGTATGGTAGGATGTGTGCAGCTCAACATTCCACCTAATATAATTTTGCGACCACAAAATTGTGGTCATATCTTTACGTGTACGTTTGGAGAATAATGGGCACTTTAAATGAGGCTAAAAAATGTGTCCCACAGGATCTCCTCACAAATGATGAACGTACAACCTTGCAGAGAGTTAAAGACTGTTTATATAGGAAGATGCCTTGTGCGCTCTGTGAATTATGAAACACGTTGGGTTGACATACACAAGGTTGACTTGCGTGCTGCCAGCATTACAATGCATGTCGATTTATAAGTGTCTATGGGGCATATTCAATTAGGTTTCTGGTCCACAGTAACGCGCGGGCCCCAAAGTCAATCCACGGTACTGCAATAACGTGGATTTTCGTGCGCACCCAATAGAGTTGCGTAGAAAAATATGTGTTAGTACGGTACCGTATTACAGTCAATACTGTGCACTTTCCGCGGTAACGCACTTTACCGCAGACCGTAAACCTAATTGAATATGCCCCTATGTATCAAGACAAAAAATAAGAACAGCATATTCCTAGTCTTTTCTCCATACTGACTTCCAGACAGTGTGCCCATCAGGGGCATGACTGGGGTCAGAGCAGACAAAATCAGACCCGGGATGGAGCAGACAAAATCGCCCGCCACTCTGAGGTGACGGAGGTAAGCTGTGCTCCTGTTTTTCCGGTATATGTAATTCCTAAATATTAAATATTACATATGATGCCGTTCTGTGCTAAAAATAAAGCAACATTAGTACATAGAACCCATCATTTTTCAAACTCATTTTTGAATTTAAATAACAAATTTAGGCAATTTACAAGTTTTCCAATAGCCTGGTCGGATAATTTCACTCATCTCTATTAGTAAGCCTGGTTCTAGCTACCTCTGGTTACACTGTATTGGTCATGTAAACTTACAAAATATTTCCATAACTTCATTGTGAAGAGAGAGAGACATTTCTCGGATTACTTTTCATTAAACAAAAATGCTCTAACTCTTCAAGGTGCTGCTGAAATTTCATTTCAATTTAGAAATTGCTTTTGAAAAAGGTCAATGAAAATTGAGATGCCCTTCTGGATGAATACCACAAATTATAAATTTAAACCGAGCACCTCAGGAACATTATCAAGCCAGAGTGTGATCACGTCCAAACAAATAATCACAAGGTGTTATGTGATGTGTTTATGCATACCAAGCAGCACTACTGTACTTCAGATTATGTGTGCATATTGATTTACAAAACCTGACACCAAAATACCACTCCAGCCTTATTTGGCTTTTCTTTAAAGGTCTACGTCCAACAGCAACACTCACTCGCTCCCTTGTCACTGCTTTCTTTCATTGATCATGAACACTGATATTACCTATGTGGAAAATATTAATCTGCACATTGATCATCACCGCAGTCCCTGCTATTGCAATGTGTTGGATACAAACAGGATTTGTGTAAAAAATAGTATATTATACATTCTGTATAAGGATAGGAAAACATTACTTGTCTTGGCACATTCTTGGACAGTTTTTGGACTTTTCCCATTGCCTGAGTGGGATACTGAATTACATCTTTTATACTGCATGATCAGAAACACCTAGAGAGGGGGAGATTTCTCAACTTGTTTAGAAGAAATGCTAGATAAAAACCCATAATCAGAGTCTGGTTTAGAGCTAAACGTACAGAAGTGACTTTTGCTTTCTAAAATGCATCTGTACACTTACACTTCAGGTGGGGTACAACATGTGGATATCAAGTACCGCGACAAGACTTACCCCAACATGAGGACGCCGGAGGCCTCCTTCCCGACCATCAGCGATGACGACTCCTCTTCAAAGCGACTTCACCCAATCACGATCAAGTAAGAAGCCGACTCCACTTGATGACGTCATTCACCATGGCGACGGTATTATCGCTGTTGTTAAGGAGGTAATGTAAGTATGTACCCATGTACAATGTAGTTTACAAAGCCTTCTACATTGTACATAGGTTCATACTTACATTACCCCCTTAACAACAGCGATAAGACCGTCGCCATGGTGAAGGACGTCATCAAGTGGAGTCGGCTTCTTACTTGATCGTGATTGGGTGAAGTCGCTTTGAAGAGGAGTCGTCATCGCTGATGGTCGGAAGAAGCCTTTCGGAGTCCTTATGTCGGGGTAGGTCGTCAGGGTAGATAAACTTCTACATCTTGAATTGCAAGTATTTTAAGATATGTGTCACTTTAAGCCTAGTGTACAGTATTGAAAATATACATCTGGTGCAAAAATGTGACTTTCATCATCATGTAGTCTGACACCAGTACCAGGTGTACAAGACCCATAGATATGCCTCCTAAAAGGTGTATTTGAAAAATATATGTAAGTAAACGTTGGCCTATCAACGGAGTCATTAGCCAGCCCAAAATCAGTAGTTTCACACAGAACTGGAGTATACAGTAATTGAGGCTTTACAGAAGGAAAAACAGGCATACACTGATCAAATTAGTTAATACTATTTATTGGAACACAGTTATTAAACAGAGAACAGTCCTATCTCAGGAAAAAAATGGGTGTTTTTCGCAAGCATAGATTTGCCAAGTCTAGCCAATTAAACAAGAATTGCGGTGTTACAAGTACTGTTTTATTCATGTGGGAATGATTGTAAATTATATTTAAAAAAAAATAATTTTTTTTTTTCTAATTTTAAATAATTTTTACATTTAGTTCCACTGTACATGTGTACACCATCTAGTCCAGCAAATATTGCTAATACTTAACTGCCCTAATTATTACCGCCTATCACTAATATTTAACTGCCCTAATTATTATCACCTGTTTTTAATAAATAGACCTAATAATGTTATAATCGATAGTCTAATATCTTTAACACCTTTAGAAAGCATTACACAACAGAGTACCTTTGTTCATTGAATATCTAGCCCCACTATTAGCCTAAAATAAAAACCAAACTATGAACATGTTATTACAAAATAATACAAGGGGATATTTAGTGTAAGAATACTAGTAGAGTCACAGATAAATGACTTGTATATGCACAATTCTAGTCTGCCAGCTGACAATCTTTCATTCATCTACATAGAAAAAGTAACAAGTGCTTCTGGAAGCATTACATTTCCTAATACATTCCCTGAACTTTCCAATTCTTCAAACTGCAAATAGAAAATGACACAACCATTTTTCCAAGCTCTGCCTTCTGGACTTTATAAATTAATATTGATATTTCCAAGAAAATCCTAGTTTTATTTTTGTTTTATTGGAAGACACTTCATCATTTCTCTGAGCTATAACCCATCTAGGGAACATCTAAGGTCAAGATTTAGATTTTAATGTTATTGTTTTTAGCATTATGTTCATGTTCTTGGCAAATCCTGGCATTTTGCACTGTGACCAAACATAAGTAAAATAAAATATTTTGTTCACTTTTTCAGATTTTCTGAGATTCAAACTGTGTTTTCACTCCTTCCTTAGATTTTACCGATGGGACCACATCTAGGTGTGTTCTGACTAGAGATGCTCACTGACCCCGTGTTTTGGTTTTGGTTTTGGATCTGGATTACCTTCAGGTTTTGGTTTTGGTTTTCTTTTTTTGACAAAATGCCACTTGTTGGGCAAAAATATAATTTAGCTATTATTTTGTACCTACATTATTATTAACCTCAATAACACTAATTTCCAGTAATTTCCAGTCAATTTGTAGCACCTCACAGGTCACAATATGATTTTCATATACTTTTGCCCAAAAGACTGCCATAGATCCCTCCCAAATAGTTGCCAGGGTTCAGTACTACAACAAAAGTAATCAGCCTTGAATTTATTTTTCAAAGTTTGCACTCACATTATATTGTGCCATAGCATTATTAATAGGCCTGGCAGTGTTCTTTAAAGTGTACTGACATTGTACTGTGCCATCAATATGGATTCACATCAGTCGAGAACAGACCAGGAGCACCAAGCAGCTGCTGGCACCAGTCCTGATGATAGGAATGCCTGTACGTCATCTGCTAAAGCCTATGTTAAAGACTGAGGTGCATAGTGTTATTAAAGTGAGGGAAACCAAAATGTAAAAAAACACCTGTAATCAAGGCAAAGTTAAATGGGTAGGGACTGATGTGAGCTCACATAACTTACAACTATATCTTATAACTATCTACATAACTAACATAACTTATAACTATATCTTATAACTATCTACATAACTAACATAACTTATAACTATATCTTATAACTATCTACATAACTAACATAACTTATAACTATATCCTTTAACTATCTACATAACTAACATAACTTATAACTATCTACTATATAAATGCCTAGTGGCGTGTGTGGAAAAACAAAACAAGCTGCAGCGCCACCTGCTGGGCAGAGTTATACACTGACCTATATATTTCTTGAAGGAGAAGTGACAGTTGGGAGTGGTTGGTGGTTGCCGGGGGTGACAGTCGGGAGTTTTTAACACCTTAAGTAGCTTGATGAAGGATGTGGCGATGAAGATGAAGGATGAGGTGATGGAGAAAAATGATGAGGTGGTGACATGTGGACAAAACCACGTTAAAAAAGGGCGCTTGTGTCGGGAAGTAACGCTCTTCCCCTGAGGAGGCCTGGGCTAGGCCCAAATGCATGACAAGAACCTTTTTAACACCTTAAGTAGCTTGATTTGACTAGAATGCATGAGTATCATGCACGGGTTAACTTGTATCTTATAACTATCTACATAACTAACATAACTTATAACTATATCTTCTAACTATCTACCTAACTAACTAACATAACTTATCACTATATCTTATAACCATCTACCTAACTAACATAACTTATAACTATATCTTATAACTATCTACCTAACTAACATAACTTATAACGATATCTTATAACTATCTACCTAACTAACATAACTTATAACTATATCTTATAAATATCTACATAACGAACATATCTTATAACGATATCTTATAACTATCTACCTAACTAACATAACTTACAACTATATCTTATAACTATCTACATAACTAACATAACTTACAACTATATCTTATAACTATCTACATAACTAACATAACTTACAACTATATCTTATAACTATCTACATAACATAACTTATAACTATATCTTATAACTATCTACATAACTAACATAACTTATAACTATATCTTATAACTATCTACATAACCAGCATAACTTATAACTATATCTTATAACTATCTACATAACTAACATAACTTATAACTATATCTTATAACTATCTACCTAACTAACATAACTTATAACGATATCTTATAACTATCTACCTAACATAACTTATAACTATATCTTATAACTATCTACATAACTAACATAACTTATAACGATATCTTATAACTATCTACCTAACTAACATAACTTTTAACGATATCTTATAACTATCTACATAACTAACATAACTTATAACGATATCTTATAACTATCTACCTAACTAACATAACTTATAACTATATCTTATAACTATCTACATAACTAACATAACTTATAACGATATCTTATAACTATCTACCTAACTAACATAACTTACAACTATATCTTATAACTATCTACATAACTAGCATAACTTATAACTATATCTTATAACTATCTACCTAACATAACTTACAACTATATCTTATAACTATCTACATAACTAACATAACTTATAACTATATCTTATAACTATCTACATAACTAACATAACTTATAACTATATCTTATAACTATCTACATAACTAACATAACTTACAACTATATCTTATAACTATCTACATAACTAACATAACTTATAACTATATCTTATAACTATCTACATAACCAGCATAACTTATAACTATATCTTATAACTATCTACCTAACATAACTTATAACTATATCTTATAACTATCTACATAACTAACATAACATAACTATATCTTATAACTATCTACATAACTAACATAACTTATAATGGTTTCTGCCAAGTTCTCATCTGCTCTGTACAGCGCAGCACAATTACTGGCGCTATATAATTAGCTGCTGCTGATGAGGATGATGTCAGGGACGTGTAGGAGATGCTGTCTGTGGCTGGAAAAATTTTTGGACTTTACGGCCATTCTCCAGCAGCATGTAGGAGATTGCAGCAGCATATACCCAAGTACGTCACATTTTTCCAAAGTAGGCTACTCTGTGCATCAGCGGCTTCACTAAGAGGCATTCAGCTGACAATCTGTTACAAAAACTAAGGGATGTCATTGCAACATGGCTAATCCTGCTTGGACTCTCCAGAGGATATGTGATTTCTGATAACGACACCAATATTGTTAGAGCATTACAGGGGGGGGGGGGGGGGGGAATTCCATCACATTTACTGTCTTGCTCACACAATCAACTTGGTGTTACAGAACTTTTAAAAAATGACATGCAGGAGATGCTGTTTGTGTCCCGAAAAAGTTAGGGTCATTTTCGGGATTCTGCAACAGCATGTAGGAGAATGCAGCAGCTGCAAAAAGACTAGCATTTGAGGGGAATGTACTTTAGTCAGGCAAAGTAGTCACCTGTGAAGAGAGTGCAGACATGGTTAGCTTGAGTCAAGTGATTGCCTTAATTATACTTTTTGAGAAGCAGCTAGAGAAATTTTACGGATGAAATAAAACTAAGTAAATCTGCTAACTATATTGTAATTGTAGATTAAGTACTTAATTCGCTTCGCCAGGATCCAAGAGCTAGCAACATCTTGTAATGACGTCTATTCCTTCAGTTTCTCTGGCAACTGCTTCTTGGAAAAAACTTAGCTTTCCCAAGACACCCAGTGTAGATGCAGATGAGTCAGCACAACATTTTGATATTTGCTCTGCTCTAACAGAATTGCCAAAAATCGTGACAGCTCTGCCATAAAATGAACTACAAATTCCACGAGGAAGGCCATTATCGGCAATTACATCAAAGTACACAGACTTCTATGATGGTGGATTCCAGCGGGGATGAATTACTATTGTTTGAGGAAGATGTACACAATGATGAGGGTGATTATGATGACAGTGTAGATTGCAGCAGGGGCTGAAATCTAGTTAAGAGAAGGGAGATACCTGATGCTGGTATGCCTTGTAATATTTTGGGTAGAATGGCATGTTGGCAATTTTATGTTTTTCTACAGTAAACTTTCACATTTTTTAGAGAGTTTTTTTTTTCTTTAAAAAGGTACAAGATTTTTATTTACATTTTTGTTTCCCTTACTTAACTCTGAGCGGCCCAGGGGGCCGATGCCCCCCTGCCCCCTGGCCCAGCCCGCCCCTACTCACAGGTCACAATATTATTTTCATATACTTTCAAACAAAGACTGCAGATTTAGAAGACCAAGACTGCCAGAGCTATTATTTGTATTGCAGCAATGACAATTAGCAATGGAGCTCTCCTCTTTGTGTGTTACCTATATAAACCAGTACAGTGTGACTGCAGATTTAGAAGACCAAGCCTGCCAGACCTATTATTTCTATTTCAGCAATGACAATTAGCAATGGAGCTCTCCTGAATGTCACTGGAGACTTTGAAGAACACTGCTACCCCTCCTTTTTCTTTTCTACCTATGACGCTGCCCAACTGCACTAGAGACTGCCAAGAACTGTGTTACCCCTTCTGTGTCCCTCTGTAAAATGGCGCTGGATCGCTGTGGAGGGCGGTACTTATAGAATCCAAAGCTTGCGAGATCCGACGACGTAACAATGACGTTTTGCCTCATTTTCAATTCCGAGGGCGAGCGAAAGTACCGGGCCAGCTCGGCTCGGTACTCGGATCTGCTAAGTTCGGGTGTGTTCGGTTCTTGGGAAACCGAGCCTGAGCATCTCTAGTTCTAATCTGCCAAGTCACAATGCCCAACTATGGTGATTTGAAATGTCACATGGTCACAGCATGACTTCAGCTTGCCACATGATGAACCGTAGCCACCTGTAAAAACAATCAAGTGACAACATGTGCATTGTCAGGACCAGAGGCCCAGGGGTGACTACCCTGGTCTATGACTGCTGTGGCACATGAGGCTATAAGCTAAAGTGAGGCTTACAGTGCTATATGATGCTATAAAGAGGCATTTGGGCCATTATGGGGGCAAATAAGGCTATATGTAGTATTGGCTATGTGCAGGTTCAATTCTGACATGAAGCATGGGGTGAGTATCTTGCCTCAAATGGAAGAATGTTAAAGATAGTTAGCGGTACACAGGGCAAGATTTTATTGGTATTTTACAAAAATACGTAATTTACCGCTTCCATGCGACATATTTCCTATCCCACTACCCAAAAGCAGCCAAGCTTCTGTTATCTGTTTCTGCTGTGTATGAGATTCTGTTGTTAGATGTCAGGTTCTGCCATATTTTCCTGTATGAGAGCTCTATGCTTACATCAGGCTGAGCTGCATTGCAGGTGTGTTACCTGTGTTATCCTGATCGGTTCCCTGCACTACTAAAGTGTCCTTACACTTCATTTATGCCAGTGGTAGCGTTCTGCTTCTAGCAGTAGTACCCTGGTTCCTGTGCGTCTGCTTTCTGGTTTTTATTCATGCCCACGTCTGACTAAAATTCTGGTTCTGATCCCTGGCTACTACTGACTACAATTCTAGTTCTGTTCCCTGGCTACTTCTGACTACAATTCTGGTTCTGATCCCTGAATACATCTGACTACAATTCTATTTCTGATCCTTGGCTACTTCTGACTACAATTCTGGTTCTGATCCCTGGCTACTACTGACTACAATTATATTTCTGATCCTTGGCTACTTGTGACTACAATTCTGGTTCTGATCCCTGGCTACATTCTGAAAAAAATCGGACCTTGATACATTTACCCCCAGGTGGTAAATCTATCAAGCTGTAGGTTTGAAAAAGTGGAAATGTTGCCTATAGCAAGTGCAACCAATCAGATTCTAGGGCCTGATTCATTAAGGATCTTAACTTAAGAAACTTCTTATTTCAGTCTCCTGGACAAAACTATCTTACAATGCAAGGGGTGCAAATTAGTTTTCTGTTTTGCACATAAGTTAAATACTGACTGTTTTTTTCATTTAGCAAACACAGACTAATGGAGGAAGTACATGCATACTTGCCAACTCTCCCTGAATGTCAGGGAGACTCCCTGAAATAGGGGTGATCTCTCTCACTCCCTGAAGAGTCTGGCATTCTCCCTGATGCTGAGCTAGTACAAGACGTGGTTGGCTTCGCCATCTGTCGCATGATGACACAGTTCAGAATTGTGTCCTATGTCCATGTATTGATGCCTATGGAGGTGGCTTTTTTCATGGAGACCAAGATTTAATCAAAGACTGACAGGTAAGACAACATGACTTCAGTAATGGAGACAGAAATGTAAAAGACATTTCCGTCTTTAGAGATTCATTAGAATCCCTTAGATTGTACGCTCCTTCGAGCAGGGCCTCCTCTCCTCCTGTTCTCCACCACCTTAACTCTGCTCTCCAGCTCCTTGTCTCTTCCGTGAGGTCCTCCTGCCCTTCTACCCCTCTCTCTACCCCACTGCGGGCTCTCACCTCTCATCTAGCTGTACATTGAGCTTCCGAGTTACTGTGCTTTCTGTTAACTGTACGTGCTGTCTCACCCTGTATCGTGTTTCTGTCTGTCCCTGTACGTTGCTACGGATACCTAGTGGCGCCCTATAAATAAAAAAATTAATAATGAAAAATTAATTCATTAGCTGCTTTTCTTTAGCGCATAGTTGCCTACTCTCTTGGAATGTCCGGAAGACTCCTGCATTTCTGGAAGACCTCCCAGGCTCCCGGGAGAGCAGGGCAACCTTCCGGATCTCACCCCCGCAACAGATGGGGGCGGGGCTTAATGACACATCGTATAATAACATAACGTAACATCTTAGCTCCGCCCCTAGCTGTAATTGGACAAAATTATGACAATCATTTAGGGGGCAGTGCCAAAATGATGCGATTCATCAAGCAGTTAAATACTGACTGTTTTTTTATGTAACACACACATTTCAACTTTAAATTTCAGTGTACAAATAAGCTATCAAGTATTTGTGTGTTACATGAAAAAACAGTCAGTATTTAACTTATGTGCAAAACAGAACACTCATTTGCACCCCTTGCATTTAACATGGTTTTGTTCAGGAGACTGAAATAAGGATCCTCTTTATTTAAGATCCTTAATGAATCAGGCCCCTAGTTATCATTTCTACAAATGACAGCTAGGGGGACTTCAGTTAGCGGGTTTATTTTACAGAAATGAGGAGAGATCTTACCATAGTTACAGTAAAATTACTCAGACTTGATGTTCCTCAGAACATCGTAGCTAATTGAATTCTCCACCCTAGAATCTGATTGGTTGCTATAGGCAACATCTTCACTTTTTCAAACCCACAGCTTGATAAATTTACTCCCAGGTGAGTACCATCTTTCTGTACTTATCCATCTGCATATAAAGGAATCTTATTGCTCTGTCTATAGTACACCTGGGATAGATGGGATGGATGACCTTTATTGTCTAAGTAGGAAATAAAATAAACCCATATTACAATTTGTTACTGACCAGGATCTTCAGAATTATTACCCACTATCAGTGTTATGTGAGTATGGACCTTTTTCTTTTCTCACAGCACCACTCACATGGCCTGGGAATCTGTTCTAAGTCATACAATTAGCAGCTTAGTGACATAACAAGATTCACTCCTTTGTTGAGATTCCTATGAACAACGTGACTCGCACAAGTCGACTTATACATAGCAAATGTCCCTGACTGAGACATCAGAGGTGATTCACTGCCCTAAAACAGAAGTAGATCAGTTTACCTGCTCAAGCAGGGTAACCTTGTCAGTAAAATGTTATTTATGAAACTGTAAAATACACCCCTGCAGGTTGCACATATGCTTCTAATTATCTGCCTCATCCACATGCTGTATTTTAGGAAGTGCCCCTTTCAAACCACTTTGCTCATACTTTTCATTTAATGTACATATGGCTGAAATTCACATGGTAGAAAGAGTAAAAGATTACCGTACTTCAAGTTCCTGCTTGCTACCACTCACTTGGCCCACCACATTCATTTAACGAGAATGACTATCATTTTAGGATCACTGCTTTGATAAATTATCATTTTTGATTTATCTCCTAAAATATTACTTGCTCCAGCCTTTTTATATTAGCTTCACTTTTGTGTTTTTGAATACGTGTTTTTGCATATTACGTGGCATTTGTGTACTTACAAACACCTCCTAAATATAAAAATAAAGTCCAATTGTGGGTTCTGGCCATCCTAAAATTATTGTAACCCCCTCCTCTCCATCCTCCGCCTCACCTACCTCTCCCCACTTCAGTCCACCCTCAACGCCACTGCTCAACTTATTTTCCACTCTTACCGCTCTACGTCAGCCTAATCCATCAGTTACTACACTGATTCCCTGTCCCCTACAGAACACAGCTCAAACTCCTCACCCTCACCTACAGTAAATGCCCTCCTTTATTATCATCTAGAGTCTTGTCCCTGCAATCCAATTTTTGCATGCGAGTGGTATTTGAGGTGCATTCATGAACCCTTCCTGAATTTAGCTAGTAACCACCCCAATCTGCTCAGCAACTCCAATGAGGAAATGTATGATTTTGAACCCCCCTCCCCGTAGGTACTGCTATCTTGATATGTATAATATGCACTAACCATAACATTTGATAAAAAATAGAAACAACCACACAATATGGACTATAGGAGCCCATGTTTTCGCATTCCGAGATTAATCTTAATTACATTAATGAGCGCACTTTATACTTCAACAGAGAGTTTATGCAGATGATGATCAAATTAGAATAAATGATATTTGCAGTAGACCAGAATTGGTAAAATTGTAGTAAGCAACTTAATCTTTTACCAAAAGGGAGGAATCCTAAACTCCACTCCACCTCCCTGGGTTGTTTAGTCAGTTAGTTAGTTATCAGTTAGTTAGTAATTCAGTTAGTTAGCTAGTCAGTAAAATATGTAGTCTCAACTTTAGCTGCTGCTGACTTTCGCCTTCTCAGTTCATAACTTGAGCCCAGTTAGTGAAGTATTGTCAAGATCTGCCTTCACTTCCCCATGCAGCATTGCATCAGCATGCTGCTTTGCAGGGGAAGGCTGGGCCAGGGGGGCATGTGCCCCCCGGGCCGGTCCCATAATGGGCTACCTTGGGCTGGGTCACTGGGCCACCTGCAATTTTTTTCCTTTAAAATATGCTGTTGAGTCGAGTCTTGCCCTCCGGGCTGATATTTGCCAGCCCTCCCCTGCTGCTTTGCATCAGCATCTCCAGCCTCTGGGACTATATTGGACTTTAGATTTCTGTAATTATCCTGCAGTACATCTAATCCACCAGAGGTGCTGCTATTGTGCATTGCCTTGTCTCTTCTCACTTCCAGGAGGGAAATATTAGGATATTTGACGCCACCAAGGAGTTCTGTGATTATATAGGTAACAGAATCTTAAGGCGACCTCTAATATTCTCTTTAATTCACAGTGAGGGGATGTTTAGTCCTTATAACACACATCAATTTGTAAGAAAGTAGTAGAAAGTATTATTTGTATGAGCCGATCCTCCTATCTAGATGTGCTTCACATTCACTGACAGTTATGATTTTCATTATGGAAGACTTTCACAAGAAGCCATGTGACTAAGTGTCGCCACTACTCCAAATATAATATATAGCAATTACATCGCTAAAAAGTTATATTTTACAGGAGTGTTGTGTTGTCTAGAAGTATTGTACAGAAAGAATGAAAGCAATGTTGAATATGATCTTCCTGGTCTATCTGGAGTAATGGATATTGGGGCCTTACCTCTTAGAAATAGGGTTATTATTGGTCTGACAAAAACCCTTAAGGGAGAGGTAATCTGGGCTTCCTGACACATAGTGGAAACTATATCATATCCGTGAGTTGGGTAATTGTCTAGGCCTCCTTCTAATTTAATCATTGAGGGGCTGATGCAAAATTGGCTATAATTGTGCCCCCAAATGCAGGCACAATGTTTTTGACCATTTATTTTATGTGCAACAAATGCATTCATTATTATGCATCAATGATGTAACTCCAGCAAACTCTCTAATTCAACTGTCACACTTCTGGTATTACAAACGGAACCCCATAGCCAGGTAGTACTGTAGTAAACAGGATTTATTTTGATACAGAAATAAATCTTAAATGTCCAGCAAGCAAGTCCAAAGTATCAACAGGATAAATATCCTGTAGAGGTACCAAGTACTTGTAGTCCAAATCACAAGGGAGCAAGGTTCTGTGGACCTGGTTCAGATACAAACACAATACTCGAGCAAAAGCTGCATAACAGGAAGTGCCTTTTCTAGGCCCAAACAGGAAATGAGATCCAAGATGGAATCTTCCTGAGACAGTTCTGGCCATCTTGAATAAGGGCTATTGTAAGGGCAAGTTCATATCAGAGATCCAAGATGGAAATTTCATGAGGCAATCACGGCCATCTTGAATGAGGGCAAATCTAAGGGCAAGAACATAACATCAACAGAAACAACTGCCCATCCAGCACACAGAGCATAATATATGTGCAAGCAATGAGGAAAGCACCAATCAGCACCAGCGGAGCCTACGCAAACAGCCAATCACAAGAGGCTTGCTATTGCTGGCGGCCACTATTATCATCATCTGCTATTTCTACCGACCCTTGGCCACTCGCAAGTAATACAACTTTCACAGGAGAATATGCGCCTGGTGTTCATCTGTTTGCAATTGGGAGAATGCCCGTGTTAGTATGCCCCCATCCCGCCTAGCGCATGTGTCAGAATCACTCTATACCAGGCCCTGTGTGAGTTGTCCTCTAAATCAAAGGCCTGAAAATGAAATTTGAAGAGACTCTCACCTTTTAATTTTACCTAAGTGATTGTCTCCCAGTTGAACAAATTATCAGTTTATCGTCTACAAACTTTAATGCTCATTAACGAAACGCAAGAAATGAGGACCCAGAATGCCTTTCAAGATAGGTGCCCATTTCCTGGTGCTTGGTAAAAGGCGGAATCACCTACATTTCACAGGTTTGCGGATGGTGGAATGAATACCATCTTCCAAACAAATTTCACCTCACTACCATTTTAGGACCATTACTGTCATTAATTTGCATGTTCAAATTTTTTTCCTAAATTACTATTGGCCTCATTTATTTCTTAAATGAACTATGAGCGTGAGGGGACATTGAGACTGTTTTTATTATATTGATCAAAGTGTGTCTAGAAATACACCAAAGTGCAGCTGGAAAGTGTGAAGTCTAGTAAGCCTCCCTAAATGTGTATCCTCCACCCCGCAAAATCATTACAATTGAGGTTTTGGCTTGCTTCACCCTGTGGATTTTCGGAAATTTGGCACACTTGCGCATATGTACGCACGTGATAGACAGAAGAGAATTGAACTTTTGCACAGTGATAAATGAGCGTGTTCTTGTCTAATCATCTGTTATCCATCATTCTCACGGTTATTCCCAATGACAGAAGTATTTATATTGAATTACTGAGAAATAGGGCTTGGCTTACATATAAATGTACTATGTTTATGTTTTCACCTAGCACTGGAGAGGTTAATAAAGTATTGTATGATATAGTGGGGAATGTAAAGATTATGGGCAGAGTTGCTAAAATGTGCGGTGGACCAAACGGATATTATTTAAATCTGGGTTCTTACTGGCAGAGCCCACCTGGCTTGTCCTATGTTTGACCACACACTGTTAGCACTAAGCTGACATCTCCAGCATTATGCTTCTGATATATGTAGGTGTGACATCAGAGGTCATGTGATCCATACATACAGACCTATTCTGCAAATCACACATCAAGTGGGAAATGTTAGCAATGTTTTATAGATTAAACCGAATTTACACCTGGAAAACATTGCCATGAATGACATTGGAACTTAAGCAAAACAGCAAACGTTTCATAACAGAAATTTTTTTCATCAAACATATTTCAGCATCAAGATGATTTCCATGTATAAAATGTGTTGATCTGGCACCCAGGGGGACGTCTATAATCAAGAAATGTTTAAACAAAATGAAATCTCTGGGGAAAAAGAAGTGTTCAGCCTGATATGTAATTATAAAGTGATCTTACACTGCCTGCGTCCGTTTCACACTCCCTAAATCACAAACATATGTACATGAGACAGCATTATTTACATGTATTATATTTATTGCTACATATGTAATGAAAAAAATGGAAAATTGAAATATATTATATATATATAATATAGGTAATATATTATTGATTACATTACATGCCATCACAGACTTTTCTGATTGTCCCTTTGTGTTTTAAATTCCTACTGTAGATTACTTCTTATGACATTATACCACATATTGTTATCTCACTTCCATACAAACTTTCCATTTACAATGTATTAATTAAACATTTTGAATATTATGGAATTGTGTTCTATAAGCAAATTGCACACTATGCGGATGCCATAATCACTGAGGAATACATTTTGACATATGAACTTTATTTAATATACAGGTTCATTTGATACCACAATCTTCCTGCTGCTGGAGTCTCACATCAGTACTCTATACTACACTATAAATGTGTTTGTAACACTAGTACAACACATGGAAACTCATTTAGACATTGTAACCTATTGTTTCCAATGCTGGCATAGCCACTTGCATCCTGACTTTCCCCATTCGGGTGTGTACTGTTATACCGTTGTGTCAGTTTTCCAAATGCCGCTGGTGCCATTCAATGTGCTTAATGCAAGTTAAATTAATTGAAGTCAATGAAGGGACCTCCAATGACTCCAGGGGCGCACACAGGAAAGCCGAGAGCTGTTGCCCATGCTCCGTTTCGGCAGCACTGTACTATACAGCAGCGGCGGCGCTGTCAAAGAAGCGTCCGCGGCTGTGCTGTATACCCAGAAACCCCCCCTGCGTGCGCCACTGGACTCTCCCAGCACAAGTAAAAACGTTAGTTACCAAACTCATGTCTAACACATTTATGTTTGTCACTCCATTGGGTTTAAGTCCTAACTCTCAGCATGTGACCATCCACTCGCCTTTAATTCCCCTCTTCACATCATCACTCTGGCCCTGTCACATCCAGCCCTGTCCTCACTAACACAATCACAGGAGTGGACAGGATGCCACAGAATCAGCACAATCATCTCCTGCTGCTGTAAACATTCTAATGGTTTTGTTGGTTGCAGACTGTTCTATCCCCACCTACTTCAAAGCTGAGTCTATCTGAGAGGTAAAGATTGAATACAATAAGGTGTTCTCACCCTAAATAAAACACTTTAAAAAGGAATCCACACAGCAAAATGAAACACATTGTCCCGTAGAATGTGGCCTCGCAGTCTTCCCCAGCCACTCCACACCACACAGCAGAATGAATTGACCATCATAGTTCCAGTTATTGACAGACTATGAATTCAGCAATTTTACAAACACCGTGAGGATTGGCATTCTGCAAGTGGCGAAGCAAGATTGTATTTTCAGATCTTGGCACTTAATTCCGCACAATTTAGTTCATCTCTAACCAGCATGTTTGAAGTCTATGAAATGACAAATTTAGCCTTCACGTCCTCTCTATTTATTACAATGGCAATTGATAGGCAGGCCCAAATACTGTTAATATTTTATTTTCTAGAATCAATGTCAACTTGACCCATTCCAATCCGGTTTTCGCTGCCTCCACTCCACCGAAACTGCCTTCACTAAGGTCACTAATGATCTTCTCTTCACTAAATCTAAAGGATACTTCTCTATTCTTATCCTACTCAATTGCCTTCACTCCCTCCTTTTGCAAACTCTGAAATCTATAGGCCTCTGTAACACTATCCGCTTCTGGTTTTCCTCTTATCTGACCAGCCACTTATTTTCAGTCTCTACACATGACTCCACATCTCCCCCTCTTCCCTTACCTATCGGAGTTCCCCAAGGTTCCGTTCTTGGCCCCCTGCTCTTCTCCCTCTGCACCACCTCCCTTGGTGCCCTCACCTGCTTCTTTGACCTACAGTGCCACCTCTATGCTGACGATACCTAAATCTATCTTTCATTCCCTGACCTCTCCCCTTCCCTTATGTCTCGTGTCTTCTGCTGTCTCTCGGCCATCTCATCTTGGATGCCTTTCTTAAACTCGTTATTTCCAAGACTGAACTAGTCACCCTCTTCCAGGGCTTTCCCACCCCCCCTCTCTATTTCTGTTAATAATACTACCCTCCCCTCAAGTCCGATGCCTTTGGGTCATCCTTGACTGCTCCCTCTCCTTCAAACTTCCATTCTGTAACTCGCAAAATCCTGCTACTTCCACATCTAGAATATATCCAAGGCCCTTTTTATCACCCCCTTTCTCACCACGGAGGCCACCAAAACTCTTTTTTACTCTCTTGTAATCCCTCACCTTCACTATTGTAACCTCCTTCACTCTGGCCTACCTGACTCTCACCTTGCCCCTCTTAAGTCTATCCTCAATACTGCTGGTTGTCTAATTTTAGTCTCCCACCACCCTATCTCTGGTGTCCCCCTCCACCAGTCCCTACATTGGCTCCCCATGGCCTACAGAATTAAATTTAAACTCCTCACCCTTAACTTCAAATCTCTCAATCAATCCTCTCCCCCATACATCTCTAATCTCATCCCTACCTACACTCCTCACTGAACCCTCCGCTCTGGCAATGACCGCCGCCTCACTACTTCACTGATCATCTCTTCCCACTCCCGCCTCCAGGATTTCCCAGCAGTGGAATGATCTCCCACGCTCCATCAGGTTAGCCTCTACTCTTGAAGGATTCAAGCATGCCCTTAAGATTCATTTCTTTTTTCAAGTCTATCAGCCTTCCTCCTAACTCCCTTGTCCCAGCTTTCACCACCACTCCCCCAGTCGTACCACCCTATTTGTGTCTCTCCCTTTCATTTAGGATGTAAGCTGTCATGTGTCACGAATCAATGCAGGAATACAGCTAAGGAGCCACGAATAAGGTGAAAAACATTCAATGTTTATTTGCTGAAGAGTATAAACAAAAGGTGTAATAATGAACTTTGCAGTAATTACCAGGTACACGGCTGTTGCAGGTAAACAGGAGGTATGGAGATATCCCAAGCTGCAAGTGCAGGGAAATGCAGAGGTAAAAACCAGGTTCACAGATGATGCAGGTAAGCAGAATGTATGGAGAGATCCCAAGCAGCATAAACCCAAGAGCACAGCAGAAGGAAGTAACAACAGGATGTGACAACAATAACCAGCAATGTATTCTGGGAGTGACAAGTATACATAGGTGAAAGGAATAATTAGTTCCGCAAGGTTAACTCTTAAAGCACAAGAAACAGGCACAATAGCAGCACCTCTGGTGATCAGAGGTACTGCTGCTGACACATAAAATGAAACACAGAAAAAGTCCAGGAGGCAGGGGCTGTCAATGCAAAGCAGCTAACTTGTAGGCAGGTCTTACATCATGAACAGGGCCCTCTTTCCTTGTGTTCTCCTTCTAATATTCTGTCATCCTCTGTACCTCTTGGCCTGCTTCCCTAGCCCTGTTTTCTTAAGTTTAGGCTTACTTCTCACTGGTTATTACCATCACTCTCACTGTCCCACCAATAATTTGATCTGCATTACCATTTTACCTGTATTTGTATTCATTCGGTATGTCTGGTCTTTGTATTTTGTTCTTCATCTATCATGTTGTGTGTTATGGATCACTGCTTTCTGCATGTGCCATGTACACCGCTGTGGAGCCTTAGTAGTGCTTATAAATAAAAGATAATAATAATAATAATAATAATAATAATAATAATAATAATAATAATAACTGGTAGTGCTGCAGAAAAGTCTATGGGGGAGATTTACTAAACAGTGGTTTTGTTTTTTTCAGCTTATAGGCTATGAGGTTTATTAAAGGCAACACCGTGCATGTTTTCAAAGTGCTAGTTCTCAAACCGCCATCCTGATATTTTTTTTTTACAAAGAATACAAATGAGGCAATGTATAACGCTATGGTTAGCAAAACCACACACTAAACCACAAGAAAAGGCAGACATTTTAGACCTGGATCTGATAGGCAAGAATTCTCACACAGAATATTGTTTGAGCTATTTGGCCTTTCAGAACAGAAGGGAGACGACATTGACTTACTAATTATGGGAGCAATAATTATTTATATATTAACGAGGTAAAATTAATTTAGACTTTTATTAAGGGTGTAATATTATTTTATTATTAAAACAAGATTGTATTTATACTGAGGGCAATAGCAATTTTTTTATTATGGGGTAGCACTATTTTATTTCAAGATGGGGACACCACTTACAGGGGTAAATGTATCAAGCTGAGAGTTTTCTGGCGGGTTTCAAAAGTGGAGATTTTGCCTATTGCAAACCTTCAGATTCTAGCTATCATTTTGTAGAATGTACTAAATAAATGATAGCTAGAATCGGATTGGTGCCAAACCCGCCAGAAAACTCTTAGCTTGATACATTTACCCCATAGTGTATACTCAGAGTCGTAACTTAGAATTCTAGCGCCTGGGACAAGAAAGACAAATGCCGCCCCCTAGCCCTCAATTTTAACCAAATGAACCTAAAATATTCCAAAACTGTGCCCCCCTTCAGCATTGCGCCCTGGGCGGTCGCCCGTATCGCACAGCCCTAGTTACGGCCCTGTGTATACTACAAGTGCCAGCATGCACATAGGTGCAAGTGCATGCTGACACTTGTAGTGCACCTGGGGCTATTTGATATAGATATATGATATACTGGACAGTTGGGTCTGATGTGTACAGTGTTTAATTTTCTTACATACAGTACTGTTTACTGTAAGTGTTCACTATTTTGTTGTGCTATATTCAGGATGTCCTCTTTGCCATTGCACACATGCTAAGCAATCCCTTTTACAGCACAGTATGTCCTTTTATACCAAGTAATTTTGTGGAATCTATTATTATCCAGAATGATTGGCACTTTGGGTTTTCCGGAGAAGGATTTTTGTTCATATTTTATTATTATTATTATTATTATTATTATTATGGTAGATTTGTAAGGCACCACAGTGCTCCGCAGCGCCGTACAGTAGGGAAAACAGGACATACATAAAACAAGGACATACATAAAATAAAGACATACAAAGCAAACAACATAAATGGAGACATGAAAACAAAGGGTATGGAAGACCCTGCTCATTAGAGAGATTACATTCTAAATAAAAGAGGGCACAGCTGAAACAAATTTTTATGTACCATACCTAAAATATATGCAATAACATTTAAACATCCCTCCCTTGCTTTCCCCAAACTGTCCCTGGTATTCCCCGTTTCCCTCTCTGAATAACAGTAACAACTTCCTAATTCTCTCGCTGGATAATGTGTTACCAGATACGGGATCCTATATCCGTCTTTATTTTTTTTATAATGGTAATATAATTAGAGCTAACTGATGAGCCAGTCAACAAAAGAACTCCATCTGTGACCACATATAAACATGGAAAACCTTGATTTCTTGCTATTCCTGTCTTTTGTCTGTTGGTCCTCTACACCTTTGTAATATCCTCTACTGCCCCACTCTACGGTGCTGTGGAAGTTTGTTACTCAGTGTAAATAAGTGATATGCCAATAATAAGAATAAGAGGAAGAACATTATGATTAATCTTTTACTCCAACTCATTTATATTTTTGTAATTAATGATTTGCAGAGAAATCATTTTTTATCACTAAGGGGTATATTCACTAAACTGCGGGTTTGAAAACGTGGAGATGTTGCCTATAGCAACCAATCAGATTCTAGCTGTCCTTTTGTAGAATGTACTAAATAAATGATTACTAGAATCTGATTGGTTGCAATAGGCAAATTCTCTACGTTTTCAAAGCCACAGTTTAGTAAATCTAGCCCTAAGTGTCTTTAGGAACTGAATTTGTTTCTATTTTTAATTTCCTGAACTTTCCAGCAACAAGTTTCTGCAAACAATTTCTTAGAGGATCTGTGAACACAAAACCATAACACTACTGATGACAACTAATAGTAAATAATACTTTTCAGTATAACTACTAGCCTAATGCGCCAAAATAAATAAAAAGATGTTTAAATAAACGTTTTATACAATTGTACAAGTCTTCTGCCTCACAGTACTGGGGTCATGAGTTCGATTCCCAGCCATGACCTTATCTGTGTGGAGTTTGTATGTTCTCCCTGTGTTTGTGTGGGTTTCCTCCGGGTGCTCTGGTTTCCTCCCACACTCCAAAAACATACTAGTAGGTTAATTGGCTGCTATCAAAATTGACCCTAGTCTCTCTCTCTCTGTCTGTCTGTCTGTCTGTGTGTGTTAGGGAACTTAGACTGTAAGCTCCAATGGGGCAGGGACTGATGTTAATGAGTTCTCTGTACAGCGCTGTGGAATTAGTGGCGCTATATAAATAACTGATAATGATGATGATGAAGTAATGCCTTAACACAGCATTCTGTAATAAAGTAATGTGCCTAAGATTTAAAAGCCAGCAACCGCCTAAAGTATTTAGTGCGAAATACTGCCATGGACGGCCAGTACGAGGGGTTCCCATTGGAGCACAATCATGTATAATGATATTCTGCTGCACTAAGGCCCACTTCAGCAGCATGTAGGTTATTATTATTATCTTTGACTTATAAGGCGCCACAAAGGGTCCGCAGCGCCGTACATTACATATACAGAAAACAGAACCAAGACACAACATGATACAAAAATATATACAAACACAGGTGACAGGGTAAAGCAAATCAGAATAACTCTGGGACAGATAGTGAAAGGGATGGTAGAAATCAGCAAGAAGAAGGCCAAGGCTTAAGAAAATAGGGAACAGGCCAGGAGGTGCAGGGGGTGAAGGAACAGTAAAAAGAGCACACAAGGAAAGAGGGCCCTGCTCATGAGAGCTTACAACCTAAAGGGAAGGGGGAGACACAAAAAGGGTGGTACTAAATGGGGAGAGAGCCAGGACAAGGAAGTTAGGAGGAGGACTGATAGAATTGAATAAAGAAATGAGTCTTAAGGGCACGCTTGAAGCCTTTGAGAGTAGATGCTAACCTGATGGAATGTGGAAGATCGTTCCACAGTAGGGGAGCAGCCCGGGCAAAGTCCTGAAGACGAGAGTGAGAGGAGGTGATCAGTGAAGTAGTGAGGCAGCGGTCAGAGGCAGAGCGGAGGGGGCGGGTAGGAGTGTAGGTAGAAATGAGATTGGAGATGTAGGGAGGGGAAAATTGACTAAGAGCTTTAAAGGTGAGGGTGAGTTTAAATTTAATTTTGTAGGGTATGGGGAGCCAATGTAGTGACTGTTGGAGGGAGACAGCAGATACAGAGCGGCGGGAGAGAAAAATGAGGTGGGCAGCAGCATTGAGGATAGACTTAAGAGGGTCAAGGCGAGAATCAGGTAGGCCAGAGAGAAGGAGGTTACAGTAGTCAAGGCGAGAGATAATAAGCGAGTAAACAAGGGTTTTTCGTGGCTTCCGTGGTGAGAAAGGGACGTAGCTTAGATATATTCCGAAGGTGGAAGTAGCAGGTTTTTGAGAGGAACAGAATGTGAGGCTTGAATGAGAGGGAGCAATCAAGGATGACCCCAAGGTATCGGACTTGGGGGACAGAAACGAGGGTAGTGTTATTAACAGAAATAGAGAGGGAGGGAGGTGGGAGAGTCCTGGCAGGGGTAAAGACTATGAGCTCGGTCTTGGAAATATTAAGTTTAAGGAAGCGTTGGGACATCCAAGATGAGATGGCCGAGAGACAGGAGGAGACACGAGACAGAAGGGAAGGGGAGAGGTCAGGGGATGAAAGATAAATTTGGGTATCATCAGCATAGAGGTGGTACTGGAGGCCAAAGGTAGATGTGCCAAGGTCAAATTTTAAGGTTTGGTCAAATGCCAAACCAACGCAAAGTTTTCTTATTAAAATTATGCATAACAAAGCTTAAATGATGCAATTTTTTGTTTAGACCATAACTGTGTCCTGCACACTAACATTACTGATAAATCAGGATTTAGCATCATAAGGATCCAGCTGGACCCAGGTCTTAGGTTACATCAACATTAGTGTTTTTGTCAGACAATTTTATCCAAGTTAAGGATCATATGGGAAGTTTTTAGGACATGAAAAAATGTGTTTGCATCCCAAAGCTACCTACACATGGTGTGGACTTGGACAAATTCCAGATGAAACCTTAGAATTATTGCATACCTAGATGGGTTAAAGAATTAGTAGTATGCACCTAATTAAATGGCAAAGTGAAACCACGTAGTATGTTTATTGAATACGTATTTTACATGGCTGTTCTGGTGAACCTAGCTATACCTACTAATGTTAGCGTGTCTGGTTCAACCACATATAACGTTGCAACTAACTCAGGTCAATGTGAACTACCTGCCATGCAGCAAAGAGCCACGTGAGTCCAGATTTAAATGGCTGATCTGGCAACTACTGTATTCATACCTTCCAACATTGGCCTGCTGCAAACCAGGACAAGCCACCTGGTGGTGCGCACACCAAATGGGGTCATGGTCAATTCTAGCTGGGGGAGTTAATCATATCACACAGGGCGAGCCACTTCCCCAGATCCCACTCCTCTGAAAACACCCTAGGGCAGGTGTATGCAGCGCATGCTCTCTATGGTGGAAACAAATCCCCTAAAGGCACCGGCTGTCAGGAAGGTGCGACAGTCTCCTCAAATTGGGGCTGTCCTGCCAAAATCAGGAGAGTTGGGAGCTGCATGCAATATAATTACAGCCAACAGATTTCCAATAAAAGGAAATCAGGGAACCAGTACACTCTACACTCTACACTTTTACAATACAGTGACTTCTAAGGCTTGGAGTACCAGTGATTTATTAGCAGATGGAGAGAAATAGTTTAATACAGGAAACTATTTAGTGTTTCACCATTTTATAGACATCCAACAGATAATTAATATCCCGCATAGTATTACTGGGCTCATCAGCATGGAGACAACATTCAGCTATTTTCTCCTTTCATTGTTATTTGTTTTCTTTGACCATCAAACACAGCTGTGTGCAGTCAGGGCATTTAATTACTTCAAAAAGAAATGAAAGGGGTCACAGGAATGTTACAAGCTGTTACATCACTGAAGTGATTGGTCAGAGACATGTATGTCTATTCCCCCTAACCTGACAGCACAGTGAGAACCTCCAGCTCCACTTAACAGCACAAAACTCATTTCTTTGAAGCAAATAGACAAAAGTAAATATGATTATTTGTACTAAGAATGTTTGTGTTTCTTCTGTAATATACACAGTGGGCCTGATTCATTAAGGAAAGTAAGCCAAAAAAATGAGTGAATTTTCTCCTGCACAAACCATGTTACACTGCAAGGGGTGAAAATTAGTTTATTATTTTGCACATAAATAAATTACTGGTTGTTTTTTCATGTAACGCACAAATACATGATAGCTTTATTTTTATACTGAAATTTAAAGGTGATCTAGGACATGTCCTACCCCAACAATAAATCTGTCCCCACATTTTAAATTTATCTCCCCCTCGAATGCAATATGGTTTTGCCAAGGTGCAGAGTTACTCCTTTTTTTGCATTAATGAATCAGGCCCAGTATGTCTCTTAGAAGTGTACTTCAACAAAATTGCTTAGAGACAAAAAAAAATAAATGCATGTAGCCTTCACCTTTTTTAGGTAGGGACATAATTGATAACTAATATGTTCATGTTTTTAGGATCAACATGTGGTTAAAGAGATCTCTCAACCTAAATGAGGCGATTCAGTTAGCCGCGAGGTAGCCTCAGCGTGAGTTGCAGCAATCACGGTAGTGATCAAATTGGTCATTTTTGCTCACACCGAAATGAGGTGTAAGCAAGAATGACCGAAGGTCATCGATGGGCACATAATGCACGAGGCTCAAGTGGAACCTAACAGCATATTGAATCACCCCCAAAGTGGTAGTTCATTTGTGGTTTCTTTGGGAGAATGGGGTGGTTACATTAACTGAATGGTAGGGGTTCCTTCTATTGTTTGGTTGCTTATCCAGTCAGGTGCCTTCGATACCCTTACACACTTCTGAGTTTCTCCTGACTCCTTCTGGGGAATAGAACACATTGGGTTTGCTTTATGGTGAAAAGTTTATTTTGTAAAGTATAGAGGGAAAAGTCAATTGAACAAAATATTTTGTACAACACACAGAAAACAGAATATGTGAAGTGCTGATTTTGCAGTGCCAATTAAATTAGATGGTTGAAGAACAGTGTAGTGGTTAGCACTTCTGCCTTACAGCACTGGGGTCATGAGTTCAATTCCCGACCATGGCCTTATCTGTGAGGAGTTTGTATGTTTTCCCCGTGTTTGCGTGGGTTTCCTCTGGGTGCTCCGGTTTTCTCCCACACTCCAAAAACATACTAGTAAGTTAATTGGCTGCTATCAAAATTGACCCTAGTCTGTGTGTCTGTGTGTGTGTCTGTGTTAGGGAATTTAGACTGTAAGCCCCAATGGGGCAGGGACTGATGTGAATGAGTTCTCTGTACAGCTCTGCGGAATCAGTGGCGCTATATAAATGGATGATGATGATGATATGTGAAGTGTATGTTTAATGCATATCCAGTTCCATGCAGGCAGTTTTCATAGGGGTTATATTGTACGTCTAACCTCCCTTGTGTGAAGCAAGTGGACCAATATCAATCATGGAGACGGCAGCTTCTAACCAACAGAGGTGCTTTCCAATAGGATGTATTGCGTTTCTGGAATTCAAGCACCCAAAACCCTGGATTCTAGATCCTTTCTGGGCTTCCATCTCATAGGTGAAACAAAACATACAGCAGGTCTACTGTGCATAAACACAGTCTTATCTCAATCTATTTGGTTTTAACAAGTTCCTGCAACATTATCACGTATTTGTGAATGTTGCTAGCAATTGTTTAATGATAGAAAAAAGAATAAACACCCGCACTTTAGGTTTCGTGGTTCTTTAAACTAAAAAGAAAGGTTAGAGCAGTCACTTTCTGTACGCACCATATATCTGCTTTCTCGTTGCTTTACATGCCTCTTACAAGTATTCTAAGGTCACCAAAAAGATCTCTCCAAGCATTCCAATGAACTCGCAGGTAGGTAAAGAAAACACAGCTTTATTCTTATATTATATTTTGGTCTGATATGACCTCAATTCTTCTTTTGTTTCCCAGGCTTCTGAGAGATGGCAAGTCATACATGTCCTATTTACACAGTGCATCACATTGTAAATTCCGCAAGTAAATAATATATATGGTATATTGTTACAGAGTGAAATACAGGTTTTATTGATCTCCTGTTCTCCCTTCTCCAGTCTGTGTTAGATCAGAAGTTACAAAATTCCATTCTAAAGAGAAGCTTTTCAAGGCACATATTTGGAATTCTTGATATCTTGGCAAGGTTCTTGCTGAATTTAGTGGACAGAGTGATAGTGATTGCAATGTTAGGAACTTCCGGTGCTAGATCTCGGAGTTTGTCATTTCCATATTAGTCTTTTCAATAAAAGAAGAAAACCACCGAATAAACTCACAGTTTGAATTCTTTCGGGCGACTGTCTATATGAAGCAAGCTAAAAAATGAATATTTCATTTGCTATGTACCAGCTCGATGAAGCTGGCACAACATATTCTAAAAATTGCTCTTTAGGTTTCTTTCAAGTTGTTCTCGTCCTTTACAATAGCTGACAGCTTTACTGTGCAATGAATAGGATTTATATAATGTTCTGCTCTCCCTTCCAGATGAAGAGGGCTAAGCCAATTCACAGTTATGGCATTGGTTTACCTGTTTAGTAAAAAAAAAACGATGACTTTTTTGTTATTGTCGCCATTTATCCATAAAATATCACCAGGGCTGCTGAGTGATACTGGCCAGGCACATCACTCAAACTTAATGTAGCACTTTGCTGGGCCAGTCTCGCGGGTTATGCACATGTGTGACTTGGCTAGCCGGTTTGCGCATGCGCAGGCGAACTGAAAGCGCAATAACAGAACACGGATGGAAGCAGTACTTGTACTGTCCCCATCCTTGTTTAATAGATGAATCTCTAAACCAGCCCATTTTATCGTTGGCTTTAGCACTTCAATAGGGGTGCAAAGCCCTATCGTTAACGATATCACCCATTTTTCGCAAAAATCTTGAACCGATAGGCATTATTTGATGAAAATAACAGAACAAAATACATACTGATGATTTACCTTAACACCAAAAAAATATTCGGTTTATCTTGGTTTAAAGTGTTAAAATGATTAAGTAGAAAAGGTAGCAAAAATGTAATTAATTTCAATGTTAATTAACACATTAATAAAATGTACTTTTCATCAAAAAAAACTTTTTGTATGGAAACTTGATGGTCCCTAAAGATGAGGTCTATGTTAAATATTTTTTCTGACATCAAAATTAAGAAAACCCAACTTCACTATTGTAGACGTTTTATAGAATATAGTGTAATCCTCACTACAACAAAATCTTTCTTACTGTAAGCCATGTTTATAGAATCCCCCTATGCATTGTTGGAGGTAGGGGCCTCTGTCAGACAGGCAGGAAGAATGTTTGTCCACAGGTTTTTCATCTGCCACCACTCTGGTTTCACAGAAACATGTAACTTAGATGAAAGCTACGAGACAGCACTTTAACTTCTGTTTAGTGCAGTTTACAACTATCAAGACCTTTATTAAATGCATATGGTACAATATGTACCATGCACTATTATTATTATAATTTATTTATATATAGCACCCCTAATTCCACAGCGCTGTACAGAGAACTCACTCACATCAGTCCCTGCCCCATTGGGACTTACAGTCTAAATTCCCTAACATACACACAGACAGACAGACAGACTAGGGTCAATTTGTTAGCACCCAAATTAACCTACTAGTATGTTTTTGGATTGTGGGAGGAAACCGGTGCAAACCCACGCAAACACGGGGAGAACATACAAACTCCTCACAAATAAGGCCATGGTTGGGAATTGAACACATGACCCCAGTGCTGTGAGGCAGAAGTGCTGACCACTGAGCCACCGTGCTGCCCACAAAGCATATGCTGTGCTTTTAACCATAAGCCAGCAAAGCAAATCATAAAAATGTTTGCAAATCATCTGAATATTGGCTTGATAATATACTATATATATATATATATATATATATATATATATATATATATATCTGTATCTCTCTTTTATATATATATATATATATATATATATATATATATATATATATATATATATATATATCTTTATGTTATTGTTATTATTATTATCCTTTACTTATACAGTATCAACATATTACACAGCTCTGTATAAGGAGGTTCTCTTGCCAGAAACAAGTGCCATACAATGACTGAAACAGAAGGTAATGGTGGTCCTTACGGTACACACTGACACCTACTATACTGTGTGATGGGGCTATAGGGGTGAAAGAGCAGATTTATTGTATTACTTATGTAAAGGATAATCTTTAAAAAAGCATTATGGAAAAACTACAAGCATCAAAAATGTTGTTTATTACTTGATAGAAGGTGTAATATTGCCTTATTTGTCCATTGGGGTAACTTCAAAAACACGCTAAACCAAATATTTTTATAAATCCAGGCAAAGAGCTCTATAATACACATCGCTTAAATGAGCACATTCTTACAGGATGACTCCTCCAATCTCCTCATATCATGGTAGGGAGGTCTTTATACGCTGCATGTGTTTTATACAAGAAGAAAAACTATATCAATTCTGTAATAAAACAGGGCATTTACACCATTCCTAAGGAAGAGCATCACGGTCGGTGTCCAATGGGGCCACTTCAGAGATTTTGTTGGAAGAGTTTGTTCCCCATTTATGTGGTATGTTGAGCACACAGAAACCTCACCGAAAAAATAATCTTTAGATGCATTAAAGGATTATTTGTTATTGTCACCCGAGAAATGATTGTAGTAGCAGCCTCTGCTGCAGAATTTTTTCTATGTATTGTAAAAGCTCTGCTAGTGGGGGCGAGAGCAGCCAGGACTGCGAGCAGTCATTGTGGCAATAAACTACAACTCCCATCAGCATTTGCAGCCATACATCCAAGACCATCTTTGCCCTCAGTTTCATGTCATTGTATATAATATGTTTGTATCATGACCCCACCAATATATAGTGCTGTGTAATATGTCAGCAGATTTATAAATAAAGAATAATCACCAGCTATACAGCACCACTAATTCCGCAGCGCTGTACAGAAAACTCACTGACATCAGTCCCTGCCCCATTGGAGCTTACAGTCTAAATTTCCTAACATACACATACACAAACTAGGGTCAATTTGACAGCAGCCCATTATCCCACTAGTATGTTTTTGGAGTGTGGGAGCACAAGGAGAAAAAAACAAGGAGAGAACATACAAACTCCACACAGATAAGGCCATGGTCGGGAATCAAACTCATGACCCCAGTGCTGTGAGGCAGAAGTGCTAACCACTAAACCACTGTCCTGCCCTGATATAATAATACGAACAATAAATGCAGCATGTTACATTTCCAGGAAAGCACCACTACATAAATGCAGAATTGGCATTAGACTAGATTGGGCTCATGGCAAAAATTGAGCAGAAAGTCAAAACAAGTCAGAAAAGATAACAATATTTGCAAACAGAAAGGATTAGCACAGCATACATCAATGTATACATTTTATTTGTACATAGTACAGAAAGTCCATCATGACACATTTTACCCAGAATGCTCTGCTTCCAAACATCCTACTTCACGTATTATTGCAGTTATCTGGGTTAAAAAGAGGTGTTAAAAGTCGATCAGTTCAGCACTGGAAATGTAAATGAAGTGGAAAGTTCGGATGGAAGGAGTCTGTAAGTATAGTAGAGAAAGACACAATTTACATCATTAAAAATATATTAAAACAAACATGTACCTTTGAAATCCCACCAATTAAATCGCAGTAACTTTAGATACAAATAAGCATAGTGCTACTGTATAAACTGTGTGACATTACCTTCTGGCTGAAGCTAAGCTTAATAAACTTAAAGTGTGGTGTAGGTTTGTGCTCACAGAAGGTCCTGGGCCCTGACCAATTGTCCATTCCTTGCTGCATTCTTGCATGTACATGGTGGAAAATAAAATACAGAAGGAACGTATTGGTTCCATTAATCTGGATACTTGAGAGTTTGGGGGTTCCAAATAAGGAGTTTTACTGTAACACTCCCCTTCTGATTACTTTGTTTAGTAGTATGCTTTCCAACTTTTCGTCTGCCTCTGGTGGTGGCAAGTATGGGAAGCCCGCCCCATTTTCGCTATTCTTGGCCTTGGGTGCTGGCGGCGGGGCCTAATGATGCGAATCGCACCCCTAAGCACCGTTCTCCATCTGGGTTCTGGGCAGGTACCTGATCTTCCGGGAGTTCGGAAAGACTCCCCGAAATTCAGGAGCCTTCTGGGCATTCCTGGAGAGGAGGCAAGTAAGGTTTAGTAGAGCTCCTCATAACAACTGCACAAAGAAATACTCTGCAATCATAACTGTGTACAGTGTCGGACTGGGGCATGAAGGGCTAGGGGCCCACCAGAGGGGGTGTGGCCAGCCATCAAAGAGGCAGGAGCAGACACTAGAGGGGGAGTGGTCAGCTCACAAAGGACAGCTAGCACCTTAGTGTAGTACATAAAGAATGCAGTGTGTATATAAAGAGTGGAAGGGGTAGTTTCTAGTTAGAATCGGAGATTGGGGGTGTTTCGTGGATGGTATATTGACACGGGTGGTGCATAAAGTGTGCGCTAGTAACTGTATTAGGAACTAGTGGTTGATGGTAAATGATGTAATGTTACAGTCGTTTGATATTGAGAAACAGAGGGTAGTGGTGTGAGAGACCGTGCCTGTGGGTAGGGGGCAAATGAGTGATTGTGCAGAAATATGTAGAAATTTGCAGAAATGAGCAGATATAAGCAGAAATAATGTCTCTGAAGTCTTCAACTCCTCTTCTTTGAGAGCTTTAATTGTGCAGGCAAGACAGTCTTCAGAGTAGTGTTGTGTAGAGAAATCATACAGATGTGACAATCGTATGGATCTGGTAATGTTATGAGGGTAACAATCATATGCTATTACCTTCAAGCGGTAGTGAGTGCGCTCCAAACTACCATTATGGTTGGTGCTCCGGATCTTGTGCGTGGTCTTGTTGTGGCAAGTGGTCAGCGGACGTGATGTTGATTCGTCTGGCAAATTAAATGTAATGAGACTGGCACCGAAGACTCCCTTTTTTCAACGCCGGTGCACCGCCAGCCTCAGTTTGTAAAACTTCTCGGATACTTCCTCCCCCTTGGAACGCAAGCCTGCGTGTCAAAAGACGAACTTCCGGTTTTTGCTAAGAGGCACAGCCGCGTACTCGTGCTGTTGTGTAAAAGATAAAAAATATAACGTTGTCGCGTTTGGGCTCTCTGCAGCTGGCTTTAGGTGGGGGCGTGGCTTACCAGCATTGGGGCCTACCGGTGGATAGTCCGGCTTCCCGGCAGGCCAGTCCAACGCTGTCTGTGTATGCAACATTTGTATCGAGCAGCAGAAATAATTTTCTTCCTTTTCCTCTTTGGTTTTTGGGAATTTATGGATAAAGGGTTTCCAGATAAGGGTTGATTTTCAAGAATTCAAAACACATGAAAGCTAGATTAAAAACACAGTTGTGAGTTAACCATTATGTATAAATCTTAACGTTATATGACTATAGTCTTGCAGTATGTTTCTATTACTATACTCAAGACAGAGGAGCGCAAATCCAGTCCTCAAGAGCTACCAACAGGCCATGTTTTCAGGATTTCTGTCTGTAGAAACAGTTGGGATGACCCAGCAAATAGAGTAACTCACCTCTGCATGATTAAAGAAATCCTAAAAACATGAACTGAGTGTCACAAAAAGGGGCATGGCCATGCTACAATGGGGGGCATTTCCACCTCAGAATGGGGCACAACCATACCCTCTAGGGGTTGGCCTAGCACTTCTAAAGGCCTAACCCACCTTAGAAGCAGTTTTCAGGACACCGCTACAACATTTCCCTTATTCCCCAGAATATATTAGAAGAGTACACTGAAAAGGATGGTATTACCCTCAAGTATTTTCTTGATGATAATATGTACAGGAAATGAAATATTGGTTACATTTAGGAATTTTCAGTTCATCTACATGCTTTTTGGGTGTAGTACGTTCCTCCTATCTGCAGGTGTCAACATCAATCAAAATTTAAGTTCAATAGACAGCGATTGTCTTGATCAGTGGGGACTGCCCTTAAACATGTTGTTCAAAAACATTAATATACAAAACAAGATTTTGTGTTTTACCAACAGATGGGCAGCACAGTGGCCTAGTGGTTAACACTTCTGCCTCACAGCACTGGGGTCATGAGTTCGATTCCTGACCATGGCCTTATCTATGTGAAGTTTGTATGTTGTCCCTGTGTTTGTGTGGGTTTCCTCCGGGTGCTCCGGTTTCCTCCCACACTCCAAAAACATACTGGCAGGTTAATTGGCTGCTATCAAAATTGACCCTAGTCTGTGTGTGTGTGTGTGTTAGGGAATTTAGATGGTAAGCTCCAATGGGGCAGGGACTGATGTGAATGAGTTCTCTGTACAGCACTGTGGAATTAGTGGTGCTATATAAATATATGATTAAGATGATGATGAGATTCTGCAGCCATTCTAGAAACTTAAAAATAAAGATGGAACCTGCAGCTTTGTGGAAAAGAATAACATTGATTTCAGTTATGACACACAGTAAATTAAAAAATATAATTGAACTCAAAAAGGAGTATTTTGTAATTAACTCTTTGTTAACTCTATACGTTCATCTTTTTCTAACAATCAACGTTAATATATCCATTAATGTGACAAGGGAAACACTTAAACCATCGGTCTGATGAAGATTGCTTCTCTTGGCCAATCAACAGGAGAATATGTTTCATAGCTTAGCCTCAGATAACACAGCCCCATGCCAACCTTAGGCATTATATGGATTCAATTGTTTTCCTTTATGTGTGCCCAGCAAATTACTGAAATAGTGAGAAAATGTTCTGCAAACCATGATTCTATTTTAGCAGATTAACATATAAGAACCTCTGCCCAGCATGTTTTATTAATATTATCTTTGAAAACTGGCATGGTCTAAGGACATTTAATATACGGAGGAACAGTATTGAAATAACTGTTCTGTTTCCCAGGATGTCTGCTGCTACATTCCTGGAATCCTTTCGGCTGCATTATGTAATTCAGACACTTAAGTTTCATAGACAAAGGCAGGAATCGGATCATGTCAGTCACTGCACTCTGCGGACGATATTCCCTAAAAAGGTAGACTTGGGCATAACTGGTTACAGGGGAGGGCTCCCAGTTACTGATCTAGGTAGGGAGTCTGTAGGTAAAGAATACAATAAGTGGCCGATATGGCGGAGGTCAAGGAAAATTATTTGGCTTGATTTTAAATGCAAGTTATTTGGTCAGGAATGATGTTTAATAAGTTCACTTCCTAATGACAACGCCTGCATTAAACAAATGGTTAAATTTGAGGCCTGAGCGTCGTTGACCACCATTGTTGCCAACATTAGGCCACGTGCATGACCTTGCCAGACTTTGTCCTGATTAGCCCAAATCATGTCCATTTCTGATGGACAGCACTCTTTAGTGTGCTAAAATTCAGTACTACCTCCTGGAATTTGGGCTTGTTGGCCGGTATGTTAGCTGCCTAATAGGATGTGGCAGAACCACAGTCTTTGCCCATGCCATTCTCAAAGCTCTTCCTTTTGCTCAACACTAACTTATTATGGAAACCGTTAAGCACCATTTCATAGGTGCTTATAGAAAAAAACATTAGTTTAAATAAACAAAATGAATATTAATTGATTAAAATTGTGTTAAATTACGTGAAGTGCTGATTTTGCAGTGCCAATTAAATTAGATGGTTGAAGAACGGTGTAGTGGATAGCACTTCTTCCTTACAACACTGGGGTCATGAGTTCAATTCCCAACCATGGCCTTATCTGTGTGGAGTTTGTATGTTCTCCCCGTGTTTGCGTGGGTTTCCTTCGGGTGCTCCAGTTTCCTTCCCACCCTCCAAAAACATACTGGTAGGTTAATTGGCTGCTATCAAATTGTCCCTAGTCTGTCTCGGTCTGTGTGTCTGTGTGTGTGTTAGGGAATTTAGACTGTAAGATTGATGTGAGTGAATTCCCTGTACAGTGCTGCGGAATTAGTGGTAAAAACAGTGCTAAGAACTGTAAATTCTGAAACGAATCATGGAGAAAACCAATTGAAGGCAGTGGTCATCACAACAAATAGAAGAGTGGGTCCACAGGGAGAGGCCAACAGGAGAGGTTACAGAGAGTCGTTTGGTGGCATAAGGAGAATGTGTATAATCAATCGGTATGTTGAAATCACCCAAGATAATGGAGAAGCCATACTAGCTAATGTCCAAGTGGTGCAAGTTGATAATGGATCAAAGGAGTTGAAAATCCAGGTGATATGTCCTTCAAAGAATGGGAATGTGAGTGATGCAACAGTCGGTAGGACTGTGAATGTGCAGCATGGGGAATGAAGGAGTCCAACCTCTCTTCCTTGTCTGCCTGGAGACCAGTGTGTAAAAGGGTTGCTGTTATTGACAGGAGGTTGAAGTTGTTTAAGAGGAAGATAGAATTAATGGAGGTTAATTTGTTACTAACAGAGCATACATTCCATTGACTACATTTATAGAATTTACAAAGTTATTGGCAACAGTTGATATGTTTTAGGGTTGACTTCTATCGTATGGTGAGTCAGAATTAAGGGAGGTGGGGAGCGACATGGATTTTGACATACACTTCCCAGCTGCTAAAACCAGTGCTTTTTTTTTGTCATAGAACTCACAGAACTGAGTTCCGGCACCTTTTTCAACGGATTTTCCAAGTTTAAAAGTAACTTTTGAACATTTGATGTTTGGTCCACGTGGACTTGAATCGCCCTGTCAAGCGTAGCAGGTCGGCGGCAGAATCATTAAAATGGTGCATGCGGGCTGCTTGTGTGTCAAGTCCGATGCATGCGTACTTTGTTGGTTGTGATGGCCCTGCTTGGCTTGTGGCGCTGCTCAGCTTGTGATTGGTCGTGTGGTCGCTCGCTGAGAGCTTACTACAGGCGGTGACCATTAAGTTTCGTTACACAACTGACGTGTGTGGGTGTGTGTACAGTGACCGACTACGTGATGTGAGTTCTGGCACCTTGTTTCTTACAAAAAAAGCACTGGCTAAAACAATAGGTACAAAAGATTTATTTTGTGTACAACAAGAAATTACTTCTGCATATTATGACTGTAGAACACGGTGACGCTACCACCCAAATGAAGGTCCTGTATATGCAAGTCAAGCAGAAAGCACCATAAATAGAAGACAATATATTCACAAAATTTATAAAATATTTACAGTAGCAGCTAGAAGGTTATAGAGGGGGGTATTCAATTGTTTGTTTTAACGCGCTAAAACCAAAAAAAACGAGCGCTCTAAAAAAACTTCATATTATACGGTAATTTTGCGTGCGTAAACAGTTAATACGGTACAGGGAGCTGCGAGATGAAATTTAGCGAGTAATTACCGTATTAACGGTAATATTTTTAGAGCGCTCGTTTTTTTTGGTTTTAGCGCGTTAAAACAAACAATTGAATACCCCCCAGAATGTCTTCCCTGGGTCTGCACAATGAAAGCTTCCATAGTTTTCTACCATCCCTATATCTGAGATGGCTAGCAGCAGTTCTGAACATGTGACTGTCTTCTTATAAAGTTTGACAACAAACATAAATGAGCTATTTAACTTGTTCTGCTTATACTCTGACTAATGGCTTAGTGAAGCTGTGTTTAATTCAATTCATGTTTATCGCTACTGCAAAAAAACATTAGGATCTATGTTTAATACATCTGAAATCAGTATTCTGCAGACATTACTTGAATTCACAACCCTGCTGAAAGAAAAAGTTACTGCACTTTTGTTTGTTAGTTCTTCTGGTTATACAAGACATTCCGCTGCACATAAGTTCAAGTTTAGTAAAGGAGTGCAGAACTAGTAAGTAGCAATTCTTATCAAGGATTAGAGTTATCAAATATAAACACTCTAGGGGGTATATTTACTAAACTGCGGGTTTGAAAAAGTGGTGATGTTGCCTATAGCAACCAATCAGATTCTAGTTATCATTTATTTACTACATTCCTCAAAATTACAGCTAGAATCTGATTGGTTGCTATAGGCAACATCTCCACCTTTTTCAAACCTGGAGTTTAGTAAATTTACCACTAGGCCTCATTTAGGGGCCTATTTATTAAGCCATAAACCATGTGGAAAAAGCTGTTTAGGCATTTTTAAGTTAATTAGCTATCTAACAAAAGCCTAACTTAAGGTAAGATCTTACAGGTAAGGAAAGTCATCACCAGGACACCTTCCCATCGGATGTGTTGTCGCAGGATGATTTTTTTTTTAATAAATAAAGCCGAAAAGGTCATCTGTCATCATTACGATGATGGACGATAATTAATTATTAAATAATGAATAGGCTCATTAGAGCTAATATAGCTAAAGGGCTCAGATTTGCACCTGGACAAATCATGTTGCGATGCAAGGGGTGCTAATGCTGTTTTTATGTATGCAGGGTGAATACAATTGCAATTGCAAACAACCACTGGTCAACTTTATTTTTACACCTCAATTTAGAGTTCAACTTGGATACATCTCTGTGGCCATCGGTTGCCTGTTAAGTGGTATAGGTGCATTTTTCATGGGCACATAACTGTAACAGGGTTACATCACTCATTAGGTCACCTAGGCCCCTGCCTAGGGCCTGTTGATGTTCTCTAATTGCCTGGATTACCCAAACAAGTCTGTTCGATGACATTCTGCTCACGAATCTGGACTCCCTCAGTCTTAGCGGAGCCTGGATTCTGAACTATAGGCTGCACAGTCAGTTTATTTATTGTTGTTGAAAGGCATTTGAAAGGGGGCACAGGGCACCTTTGATCACAGAACCATATGGATGCTGCTGATACTACAGCTCCTTTCAATTTATATACCATAATAATGTGTCAGTAACAATTATCATCGCTCAATAATGTTTTGTAAAATTGTCCAAAAAATTTTTTTTTAGTGTGGCACCCGTGGGCACTGTGGTACAGTAAATGCATATACTGGCACATAAACACATTGGCACTGCTGGTATAATATGGGCTCCAGGGGCAGGCTGCGCTGGGGGGCAAAGGGCCGGTCCCATAGTGGGCCACAGAGCCGGATTTAGACCTCATAGGGCCCTAGGCAGGATACTGTTTTTGGGCCCCCTCCCTGAAACAATCCATAGCACTATATTTTTGCAGCCTACCATATACCCCTATAGTTACGTAGAAGTGAAAGCATGTGCTGCTGCATGCCTACCATATACCCCTATAGTTAAGTAGATATGAAAGCATGTGCCGCCGAGTCGGGGGAGGGGGTGGGGGGATCCGGTGCCGCAAATCGGGGGGGAGGGGGGGGGAGGGGGAAGCGAATCGGGTCCCGGCAGCCTCTTCTCCTCTCAGTGTCTCAGTGATAGAGAGAGGAGGAGAGGCTGCAGGGACCCGACGAGCGATCACGTGACTTTCTTTTTTCTAAAATCTGGACTGACCGAGGAGGAGCAGCGTGCCGGAGAAGAAAGGCAGTATAAAGGTAAGTAATACAACGGAGGGACAGAGGTGGTGATGGTGATGGGCACAGAGGTGGTGATGGGCACAGAGGTGGTGATGGTGAAGGGCACAGAGATGGTGATGGGCACAGAAGTGGTGATGGTGAAGGGCACAGAGGGCACAGAGGTGGTGATGGTGAAGGGGCACAGAGGTGGTGATGGTGAAGGGCACCACGTCCAAACAGAGAGGCGCTCAGGGATTTGAAGAATAAATGTGGAGTCAAAAATCCGTTTTAATCCATAATACCATGGATTGATTATGGATTAAAATAGATTTTTTTTACACCATATTTATTCTTCAAATCCCTGTTCGAGGTGAGCACCAGAGTCTGTTTGTTGTATTTTAGTTTGTGTGCCAATCTACGTTATATAACAATATATACACACCCACACATATACTGTATACTATAATTCATTTAACACCGCCCATCAGTTAAGAGGGCTTAGAGAACAAGCTGTGCACTAGTGCACCTAACCCATATTTAGCAGTGGACATCCTATGCTGCCCCTTCTGTATTAAATTATAGGGAAGATGTGGAAAAGAATTCGGCCTATGAACTCTGCAATTCTGTGCCTTTATTTAGGTTCTTCTGCAGTATTGATCCATAAGACAACCAATGTTGTTTCTTCTGAGTAAAGTAAATGGAGAATATTTATAGGAATGGGTTGGCAGAGTTCCCAGTGGTGGGTGGTAAGGAAACCCCCAACAGTATTCAACAACCCCCTCATTGTTTATTTGTAAGGTGCCACATAAGCCTAAAACACCAGAGGCTCAGACATATCATGCAATATACAAATCATACAATCAAACAGAACACATGAAGTTGAAGGAGGAGGTGCGGACATGAGACACAGGGTAGACAGGGCCCTGCTTATGAGAACTCAGTCTACTTTTACTCATGGCACCTCTGCCATCTAGTTCTGCCACTGAATGTGGACATATTGATCAGTAATTTTTCAGAACAAAGTTGGGCCTAAACCAACGGGTGCAAAATAGCAGCCTTTACATGTATGTTTTGATTTGCACATATAACTTCAAATTGTCCTGCATTACCTTCCAGTGACCCATATTTTCATGTTAACATGAAGCCTGGCCATGAGTTGTCGCAATGTTTGCCTTACAATAATGTTTATTTGTCAGTTCTTCTTGTGGATGTCCGATTATCATACGCCATAGAATGTACACTGTCCCCCTTGCTGTCAGCGATGGTTCTCTGGTAGACTTTTATAGTCCCCACTTCTTTTTAACATTTCTACCCAATTATTAATTTATTCTCCTTTACTGAAAAATAAGTACTGTCCAGAGAAAACAGTGAATGGAACAGCAAGCTAATTATATTGGTGATGGTAAAATGTTCCATGTGTGTTTGAATGGGGAACCTGTGTTAATTTAGTACACCATTCATAGAATTTGCTAATTTACTTGAAAAAGACCTTAAGGGCTAGATTTACTAAGCTGCGGGTTTGAAAAAGTGGGGATGTTGCCTATAGCAACCAATCAGATTCTAGCTATCATTTTGTAGAAGGTACTAAATAAATGAAAGCTAGAATCTGATTGGTTGCTATAGGCAACATCCCCACTTTTTCAAACCCGCAGCTTAGTAAATCTAGCCCCAAGTGTTTCTGGGATAAAACACTTTGTAAAATTACTTAAATAATATTATACCAAGAAGCTTAAGAATCCTTCAAATGCCCTCCAATGGTTTAACTAAAATAAGTCTAAAGAATAACTGGAACTCAGTAATTAACAGATGTTATTTTGATCTAATTAGAATCTTGATTCATGAAAACCGTTGAAGCACAAATGGAAATGAAGTTAACCAATATCAGCACTCTATTACACTCTCAAACTGATTCCCAACAATTTCAGGACTTAAATAAGGGTCTTTCACAATGATTAACTAAATTGGAAAAGTAAATAATTGTTCAGAAACAAGACAAATTTAATAGAGACAAAGCAGATAATAAATATGGATGTCACAGAAATTGGAACCAGGTTAGTAAAGATCACACTTCAGGAGCATCTAATTAATATCCTAATAAATTCAAAATCAGGCACACAAACACATCTACATTATCCTTTAATCCAACGTTCCAGAGAGCAATACATTGGATTCGAATGAAACTAATACTAGTAGAAGGTCCTGGTCCTAAAAATGTGAATGAGATCCCTTCTCCTCATATACCTGAGAAATACAGCATTTTAATGTGTGTTTTTGGGGCAGTAGACTCTTAGTTTGTATAATTCTGTGTTTACTATTTCAATTGTATATATATATATATATATATATATATATATATATATGTCAGGGATACTCTGCACTTTTTGCCTTTTTATCTGGGCTAAAGGCTTACCTACACACAGCTTTTAAAAGCAAGTTTTTCCCAAGCACTAGCAGCCGTGGGAGACCTGGGACTCACCTGACACAAGTTGGAATTAAGTAATGTAAACAGTGGGGAGCAAGAGTGATGGCACTCACCATGTACAAGAGGGGGTTGCCCGCATTGTAGAAACAAAAACCAGGGATACTCTGCACTCTCCAAACACATAACTAAGGCTCTTAATTTGTATAATTCTGTGTTCACTATTTCAATTGATATATATATATATATATATAGGAATTAAACTCCTTTTATTGTAATTGTCTTTTGTATATATTCAATTTATTACTTGAAGAATACTTTATAGCATTAAAGTACATTTTCATTATTATACACATTATGTCCTTGTGATGTTTGGGGATATGGTAGGAACAGTTGTGTTTGCATGATATCTGCCACAATTATAAGGGAAATTTGTATTTTTTAAAGTCTTCACATGATCATATGATAGCATTTGTATTCTGTCTAGCGCGGTCCGCCACTGAAAATAATCTATGTACACAGAACGCAGAGTTGGACTTTGGGATACCTCCAGTGGTGGGATTCAGCCGATTCCCATACCTTATTTTAGGCTCGGTTCGACGAACCGGTGACTACAGACTGAGTCCACCATTTTCATTGGTGGGGGTGCAGGCCCTGTAAAAAAAAAAATACTCACCTGTCCGCAACGTCGGCACTCCTCCTCCCTGCTCCATCCGCACTAAATGTCGGGCGTGATGTCATCACACCCAACATTCAGTGAGGAGCGGCGCAGAGAGGAGTTGGCAAGAAGCAAGAAGAGAAGAAAAGAGAAGAAAGAAGCCGATAGAAAAGGTAAGTGAAGGAACAAAAGAAAGGGGAGCAAAAGCAGCATGGCAGAGTGTTCTGTTCTCTTCTCTGTGGATACCTCCCTCTCACCCTGAAGAACTGGCAAACTTATGTAGACACAGGGATGGATATAACAACTGGAGTGGCATTACAAAAAGTGAGCCCAAATATCTCTAGATTCTAGATTCCTTGTCATTTCGGACTTATGTCTTCAAAATTTGACTCCCTAACTGTTAAGGGACTAAACTCTCTCAATAAGAGTGAGCTAACCCTTAAGTCATTTAAAGATTTGCAAGTGGACATTATTAACCTACACTTTTCCTTCAATAATTCCCCCAAGTTTTACAATTACAACTTCCCCAAGTTTATGACCAACTGTACTACCAAACACAATAGTTTGGCTTTCCTTCTTCAGAAGGACATCCCTTTAAGAAAATAAAAACAATCCTAGATAAAGAGGGGAGATACTTTATATCTATTGGAGAGATAAACTTTCAGTGGTTTGGGACAAATCTCTTGATTATGATGAGTATTCTACTCAATTGTGTCCAATAAACAAGGTTCAGTAATAATCCTAGGCTATATTAATTACTCCCCAGATATAGCACTAGAGAGATCCTCTCTACCCAGTTCCAACGTGCAAATAAATGCCAGAATGAGCAATTACGGGTTCACTAACCAAGGTGGAGATGACCCCCAAACTTGGGGAAGACACTGAGGTGTGCCTGAATTACAGACCTCTATCTCTTTTAAACACAGACTTGAAGACATATGCATAATCTCATTTTCCCCTCTTCAATCAACCCTGAGTTATGTGGGGGGTGTTTTTAGACATAGAGAGGTCCCAGAAAACACTATGTATCACTAACCTGATAGTCTTGCCTTGTTAGGCTAAAACAACTTTTCTGTTGCTCTTGCAAAGACCTTTGAATGTCTACATTAGGACTATATGAGTCATATTTGGTCTGATAGAGAACATCTTAATCTCTATATTACCTTTTTACTCTTAAGTATTCAACCAGAGCTTTTAATGTGAGGTTCTCTAAATTCTTCCTAATAACCATTGGTATTAGACAAGGGTGCCGCATGTCTCCCTTGGAATTTTCTGTAGCCATAGAGCCATTAACGAAGCTAAAAGAATCTCCACGGAGATAGAAGGCTCCACTGCTCATGGCTCCATACGTATAATATGTAGGGGTGTGCACCGGCCACTTTTGGTGTTTTGGGTTCTGATTAGCTTGAGGTTTTGGGTTCTGATTTGTTTTGCCAAAACACCCCACGAAAGGTTTTGGTTCTGATATTGGGTTCTGATTTTTTTTTAAAAAAAACATAACAAGTGCTAAAATCCATATTTTGGTTTTTTTTTCCCACTCCTACACTATTATTAACCTCAATAACATTCATTTCCACTAATTTTCAGTCTAACGTAGTTTAATATCTGATACTAATATTTCTGCACTGCAGGAACAGTGAACGTAGGTATTGCAGTAGTAATATTTCTGGACTGCAAGAATATATTGCACTCAAATTTTTTTAGACTTTTTAAATAATTTTTTTATATATTTTTTTAATTATTTTTGTATAATTTTTTTACAATTTTTTTAAATTATTTTTCTATAATTGTTTTTTTATTTTTTTTTCATTTTTTTTAGGAATTTTAGATAATTTTAAAATAACTATGGACTTAGCAGAACAAAGCACAGGACAAAAGCACCACTGGACTCAGCAGGACACAGAATCTGGAATGACTTTTTACCTTGTAGTGCTCTGTATAGTGATTGTAACATGGGCACTCCTGCTGCTGGGAGCTGCATCCTTTAAGCACACAAACACTATTTTACTAATAGCAGGAAATACAGACAAGTAGCATTTAATCATGTGTAAATGGGCATTTATCTGCCTGCAGTATACTCTACTTCTTCCCCGACAAAAAGACTCTGTACAACCCACTCTGGATTCCTGACTACTAGCACTCCAAGAAATACATTAATTGCTTTTTCTTTTTACTCCCTAATAAATTTCTGCTTGTTAGTAGCTCATTTATGTCATTACACTAGAATCTGTCAGCATACCTAATAACTATGCTGGTTCCTGCATCAGATGTACCTAAAATTGTGCAAAAGGGTTCTCACTAAAGATATATATACAGGGGCTCCCAAACCACAACCTCCCTCTTCACTAAACGCAGGCAGAAAGAAGATGGCGGCCGCGAGCGGTGAATTTATGACATCCGAGTCTCGCGAGATCCGACGCGAGACTTGGATGTCATAGCCTCGTTTTGGATTAATTTGGCGGGCGGAAGTTCCCGTCGGATCCGCACTGTTCGGGTGGGCTCGGATTTGCGAAATCCGAGCCCGCTCATCTCTAATAATATGTCTGTTTGCAGATGATATTATACTTGCCATAACTTGATTACAGTCCTACACAGACTGCTACATGACTATAACTCAGCATCTAACTATAAATAGAATACTTCAAAGTGCTTAGCTTAAATACACTGAGGGATACCTTGGCCTTCATCCAAGATTCATATAAATATTGAAGGCTTAGATCCTTCTAAAAATTGGCTTCCACTGGGGATCTCGTGACAGATTGGAAATGCTAAAATAAAAATCCTCCCTAAAATATTTTATATTTTTTGTACCATCAATTTCAAGTATCAATTCACAATCTTAAGGAATTGCAGTCCCTTCTAATTAGCTTTATCTGGAAGAAACAGCAGTCTAGAATTTCGTTTAAGTTACGTTAACAGTGCAGGGGATACAGGAAGGCTGCCAGATAAGGATCCGAAGATTCCTCTCCAGCGATGCTCTCGCCATAGGATTGAATGTTTAATGCCATCTTCAGAGCTTTTTGGAGCTTGATAAATGTAACTAGATCGCAGTCCCCATTAGAAATTATGAGGACTGTGGTTTTATGCAAATCTTTGCCTAATGAGGGAGAAATCTTCTGCTTTAGAATTTGCTATATATATATATATATATATATATATATATATATATATATACACACAAATACTTGACAATTTTTTAAATCTGTACTCCGGGAGATCGGTAACAGAGGGTAGGGGGGGGGCGTGAGGGCATCATTAAGTCACTATAGCCCCGCCCCTACCATAAAATACAAAGTTTCACATTATTGAATAGTGGGGGCGGGGCATAATTATGTGATTAAGCCTTGCCCCCGTTTTTCAATGCTGTAAATTTCTGCATTATACAGGGTCCGGGAGGTTTGCCTCCTCTCTCCGGGAGAGTAGGCAAGTATGATAGATATATATATATATATTCCAGGTGAGGCAACGCTCAAGGATTTAAGACAAATTGTAGTTTAAATCAAAAGGGTGTATTTAATCTATTCCAACGTCTCAGTACAGTACTTTCCTCAGGGACATCATGATGGTTAATTTAAAATATGGATGAAGCTAAACCGGAAACGTATTGTAGGAGAAAACCAGTTTAAATGAATAAGGATGATGTAATGTGTTCACTGTTTGCACCATGTATATTTTTGTAGGCTTACATCAATCCATAAAACTAGGTGCTGACTGAAATTACAGAGATTGAAAGGTGGGTGTGCACCTTGAGACAGTCTTGTACTTAGGAACAGGATCGACATTAGAACCGAATAGTAAATTGTACCCATACCATACCAATTCTAGAAGAAATGGCGGAGACAAGGTGGGGTTTGGGGTAACTATGTGCATTGTGTGGTGTAAAGTGCATCATTTATCCTGTGTTTACGGGACACACTGGGCTCTTTCTCCAAACTGACTGGTCAGACCTAGACAGAGGGTGAACAGGAGACATTCAGACATTTTGTTCTTTTAACCGACTGCATAGTAACACCACTCTGCTTATTTATATATAGGCTGAGGTCACAGCGACAGCTCGGAATTCAATGAAAAGGTTTCATCGCACATGAAAGCGTCAGAATAAACAGGGAAAAATATGGAAGGTTTAATGCTATGCTTAACACATAGTCCCTTAATGGCAGTGTCGCATGTCCTCCTAATTGCTGTTTACAAGAGTAGCTGATGTCGCTTAGTAAATAGTTGCAGTTTATGGAGAGGTGTCTGCTGCGTTCAATGTATTCCAGTCTTCTGAAATAAAGCACTATGTTCCTGACATGGAAATACATCACCAACAGAGCTTCCTGCTGTAATAGTAATGCTAGACAGGCAGATTATATAAGGCATTGATTGTGTGTGTGTGTGTGTGTGTGTGTGTGTGTGTGTGTGTGTGTGTGTGTGTGTGTGTAGCTTATATAGTACGGGTGGACTTTGCTTGGTTATCAGAACAGATAGGGGGATATTTAATTGACCGCAAGTTGGTTTTTTCACCGCAGCATTAAAAAAAGAAAAAAAATCACACGTGGGTTTTTAACTGCTATAGCGACCGTTTTTAGTTAGCATTAAAACTCGTGCAATTCAATTGAAAAAGAGGAAACACTGCCCCTGTGTGTTATTCATTGGTGTTTGTGAGTTTTTAGGGGAGTGAAGGGGAGTTTTAACGCTGTCATGTATAACACAAAACAAACAAAAAAAAGGATTGGCATACCTCTTCATGCACTAAGGGGTTAGGGGTGTTAGAGTTAGGAGTTAGGGTTAACCCCAACACCCCTAAGATAATACTTACAGGAAATATATAACAGGCGGGTCCATCCAGCGCCGCTTTAAGTGAAGTCGGTGTTTTTAATAACGTAATTTTTAGCAGTGTACAAGACAGCCAATTGGGATATGAATCTGGATTCGGAACAGTAGTTTTCTTTGGTGTACTAAGGTTGGTGTACTAGGTCATCACACTCCTCATGCCGTTCTGTCCTCTGTCGGGGTAATCAGTATCGTGAAACTGACTACCACCGAAATCCCTGCGTCATACTGAGCAGTATACTACAGTGGTCGCTGACTATAAAAACGCTATATGCAATAAAGGAAAGATGATTTTATAAACAATTAGGAAAATAATGCTCTGTTACACAGCTGGTTGTCATCACTGCTTTGTTTAGCAGGAATACACTGTGAAGTTGGTTTACAGCCTGGCATAACCTCTGTTGTGTCTGTGAGAGTCTGCATGCAAACACGTATCTGTTTTAGAGCCAGGTTTTCTAACGAGCACCGTAATGTCGCTTGTATCGTTAGCGTGTGAACCAATCCTGTGCTGACGCACAGCACCAGACTCGGGGTTCCACAGTAACATCACTTCCTACCTGGTTTGCACTAAGATCTTTTTTATATTATTAGACGGATCCCTATACTCTTTCTTTCTAGTCACAGTATCTCTATATATTTACTATGTTAAATAGGGAAAAGAAAAGAGTTTAATAGTACATGTTTTGGAGATAGAAGAATCTAAAATCATTCTTTATAAAGTGTAATAAACACATATATGTGTCTGTGTGTGTGTGTGTGTGTGTGTGTGTGTGTGTGTGTGTGTGTGTGTGTGTGTGTTAGGGAATTTAGACTGTAAGCTCTAATGGGGCAGGAACTGATGTGAGTTCTCTGTACAGCGCTGCGGAATTAGTGGCGCTATATAAATAAATGATGATGATGTATTAAAATGTGACTGGGATAAAACATATAGGTATCTAGTGGAGCTAAGTGCTCTTTTCTCAAATGTTTTATTAGATATCAATAAAAAAATATATAAATATATTATATGTACATCAATTACCACCTGAAATATTTCCTGGGAACATATTACATTAACCTAAATAAATAAATGTGTTAAAGGTAAATAAATAAATAAATAAAAAAATATATAAAATATATAAGTCAAATAAGATGTTCTAAATTGTCCATGTAGTTGTTATCACTTGTTGCTGTTATCACTGAAGTGGCGCAGTTATTGCAATTAGGACTATGGAGCCTATTTTATCAATGGATTTATCAATGGAATCCAAAAATATACTGGTAGGTTAATTGGCTGATATCAAATTAACCCTAGTCTGTGTCTCTGTGTGTGTGTGTGTGTGTGTGTCTGTGTGTGTGTGTGTGTGTGTGTGTGTGTGTGTCTGTGTGTTAGGGAATTTAGACTGTAAGCCCCAATGGGGCAGGGACTGATGTGAGTGAGTTCTCTGTGCAGCGCTACGGAATTAGTGGCGCTATATAAATAGCTGATGACGAATGGATAAAAAGCCGCACTGCCCACAATATATAAAAATGTAACCCTTACTTCAAATTATTTAGCAATAATTTGTTTTAAGTTGCAGGGAGAAGTGATTTTTATTTTATTGCTAATTTACTGGCTCCATAATGCTGTGACATAATTATCACCACAGCAACCCATGCTTCTGCTACGGCAATAATTATGTTACTGTATTAACGATCCAGGTCCTATTGAAACTGCAGCCCCGCCTAATCAATAAATCACAAAGTATTTACATGGGGGCACTTACAACATTTTGGTATGGGGTCCACAAATGTCTAGTTATGTACTGGCTATATGCTTGCCGTGATCTCAGAGTCAATAACCCAATTGTGTTGATCAGCTATCTTTACACTCCTAACAAACATAGGATAGGTAAATTGTTATCATGTTTGGTAATATTAGGTCAAACACAAACACTGTTTACTGGAAGCCAGAAGGTCGCTTCCTTTGGAGTCTATCTCTAAAAGTCCACTGCATCCATCACAGAGAAGACAGCGCCACAACTGGATTCACTGTCCAGAAATGTTTTCGGGAGGCTCTCTTCTGTTGTTTTGGGGTTGTCTCATGTCTCAAGCACCAAGCAGTAGCAAATGTTGGTTAAATAAACTTTTTTAGTAAAGAGAAACATTTTCTTTCTCCTACTAGCCCATTATGGAGAGTGGATTTATTAAAATGTTAATGTTTACATGTAATTGTTCCCCTTACTAAGCTTTTTCTGTGACTTGTCACCAGCATTAAGTATTGAGCATTTTATGGGTTGATTGGAATCAGGGGTGGGCTGGACCAGGGGGCGGGGGGCATCGGCCCCCTGGGCCGCTCAGAATTACAGCTGTAATTCCCCGGAAGCAATATCGCCGGTAAAAAACGGCGATAAATGTGATACATACGTGTGATGCGGCCGCACAGGCGGCATCCCGTGTCATGTGATGCGGCCACCTGTACGGCGTGCGCCCCCCGGGCTGACATCTGCCAGCCCGCGCCTCATTGGAATAATGTTTTGTAGTTTACAAGGTCTGGTGTTGGCTATGTGCCGTTTTTAAATTTAGAATTCCTCACTGATCAATGAAAATTATAGGAACAAACGCTGTTACTTACAGTTGTACCTTTGTGGTGAACTTTTTTAAAAAGTCAACAGTGTTTTTCTATAGTAAAGAATTTATTTTGCTGTGATTGTTCAATTATCTAAGCAAAAATATTTCTTTATCAGTTAGACAAAGGTAATAATACAATAGTGAGCGCTCGGACAGCCTTTACCTCACACCACTTAGGTGACACTGATCAGAAACCTTAAAAAATTAGAAATGCTGTCAAAGTCCAGGAAATCCAGAAGATGAGCACAAGTCTACTGGCAGAATTCACAAAATGACAATAACATACAGCAAGACAAAAAAAGTTGCAGACTTAAAAACGGAGGGGCTGATTTTTCAATGAAGACAAAAACCTTATTGCCGGCAAAAACATTGAGTGCTGGGAAGAGATTCAATGGAACAGAAACTTCTGGTCAGAAGCAGTCACTGGGCACCATCATTTTGTGGGCGGAACCTGTAGTGAGCATAACAATTCACTAGGAACTAGTGAGATCACTGACATATAAGGCACCAGGTGATGTCACTTGTTCCGAGCAAATCTATAGGATGAATTTTAGTCCAGCCCACAAAATGGCTGCCACCACCGTGTGTAGGCTAGAGGCGGAGCTATGAAGCTGTGGGCCCCGATGCAGTGAGACGGTGAGGAGGGAACTGGGGGCCCCTAACCTTTGCATCTGACATGCAGCGGGCCCCATTATCTCCATGGACCCCTGTGAACGGCACCTGACACACCCAGGGCCGGTGCTAGGGTCCATGGCGCCCTAGGCATTTTGTCAAAATCGGCGCCCCCCCGCAAAAATCGGTGGCCCTCCTCCCTCCTCACCCCGTCTTTCCTTACCTTGCCTCACCACCGCCGCCTCTCTGCTCCGTCTCCTCCCCTCACTGACACTGTCGGGCCGTGATGATGATGTCACGGCCCGACAGTCAGTGAGTGGAGGGGAGGAGACGGAGCAGAGAGGCGGCGGTGGTGAGCAATAGCCTCTTCCCCCCTCCCCGTGGATGTATCTGAATGCTGTGCGGCAGCCGTGACAGGTATGGTCAGCGGTCGCTGCACAGTTTTAAAGTAATTTTCATTCTGTGGCGCCCTCCAGGCGCCCTCCAGAGCCCGGCGCCCTAGGCAAGTGCCTAACCTTGCCTAATGGGAGCGCCGGACCTGGACACACCAATGGTAGTTCCGCCACTGGTGTAGGCAACAGGTATACTTTGAATTCTACAAAATAAATAGGACAGTTAATAGGTAGCATGCAAGTGGAAAGCCACTCCGGACCACATTTGCAGTGTTGTTCCCTTAACCAGTTATATTGCCAGAACCATCACCAAGTCCCACTTGTATAAAAGAAACACATAGTTCATACCAGTAATTAAAATTATAAAATAATATTTTTATATTGTCAGCCAGGTGAGCCCCAACACAACAGTTACCTCACACACAGCCAGTCAATATACATATAAAATAAGTAAAAACTGTAAAAGATGATAAGACCGGAGACTGCCCACCGCCACTGATATTATGCCATCCTAGGCCCAGGCCGATGCGGCTTATCACAAATCTGGGCCCGAGGTGGACATTTTAAGCATTTCCTTCAGAAATTGTGTGATTCCAATAACCCTGGAAAGTAATGTAGATGCTGCGTGTTCCACCATACAAAATATGTATACTATTTTTGGCTGTTGCTTTGGGGAGTAACAGGCATTAGCTAAGGAGAGATTCTAATAAGGAATAGTTAGTACATTTATCATAATATTATATGGACTTAAGGAAGAGTATTTCATCACAGTAATTTGGCTGTGTAATCAGCAGCACGTGGGTATTTGTAAAGCAGACAGAAATGTTACTGATCATAAATGCATAAAGGAACATTCTTAGCTGCACATTATGTAGATGGGTCAAACTAAGAAAATATAAATGACCATAAATGGGGTGATATTAAGGAAAAAGTGTCCTCCATGTGAAATACTCAAGGCCAGGAAACTAAAATGTGTGTAGACTGGTTTGAATTAATGTAAATTCTCTCAAATAAGTCCATTTACAGATGTACACAATGGACTTAAATACAAAAAAAAAAAATATGAAAAATATTAACCAATGACTTGGACTTACGGACTGAAGCACATACCATGTTTGCGTCTGTTGTTATGAGAAGTGCATCTATCTGCGTTCCTGGCTGAAGGTGAGCTGGACTTGTCCAAATTTGTATTGTTCCCTATCGCTCCCATATGCAAAAACAAGATTTCACCTGCTGAGACCAGTAACATTTTTTTACATAAAGTCTGATGTGCAAATAATTCCCTAATAAAGAGTTTACACTATTTTCGAATCAAATCCTGTATCAAGTGGCCCTCAGAAGCCACCCTGTCTATAATCAGCCCATGATACAACACTGGCCATAGCGGTGGTAATTTAACCATCTTAGAAATAAATTGTTCACATGTTGCTATGTGTGCAGATCACATCTGCCCATATGGTCTGGTGTGATCCAAAATGTTCATAAAACAAATTGTCAGGTGATAGCCCCATCATGTATATAGTTATTGGCCAACCAGAATACACCAGTTCCTGGTAATAAAATGTACTTTCATGTATTCATTCATTCCTTCATTCATTCAGTTCAGACAAGAGGGGTACGCCGTATTTTTAATTGCAGATATAAGTAAAATAATTTACGGATCTCCCCCAATCAAGGGGTCTCTGTTCTGCAAAACAAAACAGAGGACGTTGCCTCATACACTGTAGTATTATTCAGTAAGTGCTAAGAAATATAGTTTGATATGTTTTTTCATCAACAAATCCTCTATGAACTATCTACAATAATAAATTGAACAAATTTACATGATATTAGTAACAGATTTCTATGGTCTGAGCTCTGAACTAGGAAAAAAATAAACTCAGTGTATACAGAACTACTGGCCTAATGCTGTAAATAATTCTGGGAGCCAAACATCAAAAGATTTAGTCATTTATAATTAAATATTTGTGGAACAAGTCTACACAGAGCAATGATTCATAGTCATTATTGTTTATCTGACAAAAAATACATTGTACACAGTGTGGGAAGCATATGTATCATAGCAGTCAGATAAGTGAATCTCTATGCTGAAGTTTCTTGCACTGCTCTCAGTATTTTTCTGCAAGAAACTTCCTAATGTATTACACCTTGTTGTGTAATTTGGGCATGCTAAATTCATAGTTGCCAACATTGGCAGCTTGTGTCCTGGAAGGTCCGAGGGGCAGGTGGGTATGTGGGAGCGGGGCTCAAAGAATTGTGCCATTAGCCCCACCCCCAATGCTGTCACCACCCTTTTCGACCAATAAAACTAGGGGGCAGGGCCACAATGACACGTCCATGACGTCATTAAGCCCCATCCCCTCCATTTACTTTTCCACAGCCGGTCGGGAATCGGGAGAATTGCCCTCTCTCCCGGGAGTCCGGGAGACTGGCCCAGAATTCGGGAGTCTCCCGGATATTGCGGGAGAGTTGGCAAGTATGGCTAACTTATATACCTACATAAGTCTATTCATCCAACATAAGTCACAGAATTTAAAATGTATGTAATCACAGATAAAAAGCAGTAGCACTCCATATGTCATAATAACAAAACAAAATGCAACTAATCTAAATCTCAGGCTGTACATGATGTAAAACTATACATTATATTAATCTTTGTTATACCTAAAACACACAAAGCATTGTACAACAGAATTTGACCATTTATCAAAACCACGGTAGTGAAATTCATCAAGATATGTGTAAATATGTATCTAATGCTAAAAGTTCAGCAGAAATAAATCTATATGATGATTTTGTTTACCAATGATTCTATTTGTCCAGTACTGCCTGTTGCTAACATTACCTTGTCTGTGTAGACAGTGTTATCTGTGACTGTACAATGACACCAACTTTTTATTTTTAAGGCATTCAGTACTTGTAATGATCTTTTCCCACCTGGCTATGTGATACAAATTCCAAACTCCTCCATCTCTAAGGGGGTCTATGTATTAAAACAATGCGGTGACAATAATTATGTATCGCTGAAAATCACAGTGATGTATAACAAAGCATCAATGTAATTCTCCATACCGGGGCTGCTCTAGCAACATGGAGGTAACATATTTAAATAACTTTCTAGATATCATTTCATAAGGTCTGATCTGGCAAAATTCGCTAGAGGTAGTGGAAAATAAAATATCACTATTCCTTTTTTAATAGCAAATGCAGCAGTGCTAGTTGATGAGGAATAAACCCCATTTAATCATTTTACAGTGCTACAGTGCTGGATAGAAGTGTACATAGGGGGACCAGAAACAGGTCTCAGGGGTGTCACTATCATCAGGTTGCCTAAAGGGCCAAAATCTTGGGAACAGCTAAAACATGGAATGAATGACATCATGTCAGTCAGTCAGTGTTTTTTTACATTTTTCTACAATGTGAGCCGACTGCCTTGGGGATTTGCATTAAACCGATGGTAATCGTTTTAACAATTCTGAGAATTCCGACAGCCTAAGGGCTAGATTCACTAAGCTGCGGGTTTGAAAAAGTGGGGATGTTGCCTATAGCAACCAATCAGATTCTAGCTTTCATTTATTTAGTACCTTCTACAAAATGACAGCTAGAATCTGATTGGTTGCTATAGGCAACATCCCCACTTTTTCAAACCCGCAGCTTAGTAAATCTAGCCCTAAGTGTTTAAACACCTAACCTGCGGGGTCCAGACAGTGCCGCTTTAAATTAACATTGATCTAAGTCGCACTGGCGTCAAACTGAACTGCCGGAGAGCTGTGTCTTCGGAATGAGTTCCTGTCAGCAAGCCGGTGCCATCGGACATCTAGAGCTAAAGGTAAGTCTGTTAAAATTGTATTCATTTTTTTCAGAAATCAGATATTTTTTGTAGGACTGAAGACTGTCGGAATTCTCAGCATCGTTAAAACGTACCCAACCCAATTAAACATGACCCCTCAGGCTGATTTTGATGTTTGCTATTTAAATTAAATTTGAGCACAACCCGCACCCCCTCCTACCTAGTACTGTGATGCTAGGAGTGTCACATCACAGTGCCCATAGTAAGTGCCAGAGTGAGTGTGGAGTGAGGGAGCATCTGAGGGAAGGGGGAAAGGTCTCCCATTACCCTTCCACCATCCCTGACAAGCCTACTGTTATTTTCAAATACAGGCCTATTGCATGAAAGAGTTTCCAGATATCTTGCAGCCCCTGTTAAAGGCTTTTGGCACAATATATTAGAAATCACTTGAACAGTTTAAAAACTTTGAATGTGTCAATGGCTTTAAAGAGGGAGTATCAGGGCAACACAAGATATCACAGGTAAGTGTGACCTTGGTAATGTGAGAGCTGCAGGCTGAGAATAGGAACGGGTTAGAATTATTGGGACACATCCAGACATAAACACTTAAGGGAGGATTCAGTTGCCGGCGATGTGTGTGCGGACATCGTGCTGCGCACACTGCCATGAAATTAAGGTAGGAATCTCCACTCCTTGTTCCCCACACCTCTATGGGGTGCAAGGAAAAATCAGCAAAGATTCCAGCCGGAACATCAGCACAAGATGCCTCTGCGGAGGTTTAGGAGCCACCTCGCGCCAAATTGAGTGTCCCCCTAAGTCTACCTTTTTTTAAAAAATAAGATAAAACTAATAGGTGTGTTTGGCATCTGTAGACTGGTCTCCTTGATTAGAGACTGTACAGTCCTCTGCACATGTCCGTCCACACTACCATCTGCCCGACACCAGCAGAGCTGAAGCAACTTGTGCGAAAAGCTTTTCCCTCTACTCATTTTAAACCCATTGATGCTGAGCAGGTGGTGAGGGAGTGGGGACCTGACTTATGTAGAGCGCTGCATACGATCCCACCTGAAGAGGAGGGTCTGTAGACACAGGTAATGGTAACACAATCTGATACACATAGACATGTATTGTGACAGCCCTTCCCAAGTGTATCACAATTATCTGGTAAAAGGATTTGTAAATAAACATCTAATAAACAACAAACTTTCTTGGCAGAGTTTTCTTATTAGGTTCAACCTGTAGGATTTTCTGTCAAAGTAACATATAAAAACACACTCACCACAGAAGTGATTTTCACAGATTCACATTGTTGTTCTGCTTTCTATGAAGAAACTTTTGGTTCCCAATGTGATCATCTATAATGAGATATATTGGAGAAAGTATTTCTGCAATGTATGAGGAGATATCTAAACTAAGTAACAGGTTTCCAACATAACTGTTATCACAATAAACAACCCTCATATATGTATATTGTTGTGGATAACAAACTATATTACCTACTACTACCCTATGACAAATAGTAAACAGTGTGGGCCTCATGTAGAGCTGGATGCAATCTCCATCTAAAACACAGACGGAAATTACATCCAAATAAGAGACACATCTTACACAGTATGTAGTGTCGGATGCATCTAAGCTGATCTCCATCACTATCTGTTCAGAACTAACACTAGTGTTCGAGTACCCGCAGGTTTCCCATCTCCTGACAGACACATATGCAACTGAGCCTCAGGGGGTCTATTTATGAAGCGGCGAAGAACCTAAAATCCGGGAAAAGTGCCAGAAAAAGGCTCTTTCACTGTTTCTTCCCATTTAGCAAAGGCGTGACATGGGAGCAATCAGACATTTTTCCATCTTTAAGCATCCTTCAGCTGTTTAGCACCATTCCCACCGATCTCTGTGTGAAGGGATCACCATGAGGCCCAGCATTCCGTGAGCTCTGTCACGTCACTGTGGCTGCCCTACTATTGGCTGGGTCAGTGAGCCAATCAGGGCTCACCTCCTGGGCATTTGAACTTCTGGCGTGATGTTGGCGCACCCGCAACTATATAAGCCGCTGGGCGCCTCCATCTTTAAGCCAGTCCGATGGCAGCTCCCCAAGGAGAGGACGTTGTGGGCCATCCAGAAGAAAAGAAGACGGCGGTGATGGTGGAAGTGGCAGAGAGCCCTTGTAAGGGCCAGGAGCTACTCTACCAAGAAGGCGTCAGAGGACCACGTGGTAAACAGGAGAAGAGGCGGTGCCGACTGAGGAGTCTGGAAGACCTGAAGACACTGGGTAAAAGTTGAGCATCCTGCACAGAGCAGGTAAGTATAATTGCTCCTTGTCAGGTCGGGCACAAGGCTTGTGGGCAAATCAGGCACTAGGCCCAGGGAGGTGCACACTTAGAGTGCACCTCCCTGGCCAGTTAGGAGTAGGTAGGATTCTTGGGCACTAGGTCCATTGTATTGGGCACAAGGCCCATAGTAGGTATTGGAGAAGAGGTCCATTAGGCTGGACACAAGGCCCTTAAGTGGGCACAAGGCCATTAGTAGTTTGGGCATAAGGCACAAAGGGCAGTTAGGATGGGTACAAGGCCCAATAGGCAGTTAGGGTGGGCGCAAGGCCCAATAGACAATTAGGCTGGGCACATGACAATAGTGTTAGTGGGCACTAAGCCCAATAAGTAGAGGGGCACCAGGTCCATTAGTTAAATTGGGTAACCGGCTCTAGCAGCGGGGCACAAAGCCAGTTTGCTTAGAAGGGCAGAAGGGCCTTAGTTTAGGAGGGCGGTAGGCCCTGGACAGTTGTTTAGTGGGCGATAGGTCTGTGTTAGGAGGGCAGTAGGCCCTGCATAGTTAGAGGGGTGCTAGGCTCTAGTTAGTGAAGAGGACTCTAGTTGCTGGAGGGTACTCAGTCCTTGTGGCAGTGGGACATTCGGTCCCTTTTGAGTAGTGTAGTTGTAAGCCGAGAGTTTCGAGTTCCCAAAGTAGAGGCTTAGAGGCTGGGGTTCCAGGCAGCAGGTGATCATTTGTGGGGTGATCGCAGCAGGTAAGATACTGAACCAAGTGCATGTTGTTTTCTATGCCCCGTCTATCTCCTTTAGTGCACTCCCCTGTAGAATCCAGGCGTCAGACCCACACTAAAGATGGTGCTGAGACGCAGAGAGGCTGGGGTGGATGGTAGGTGGTCCTTCATGAACAAGGTAAGACATCTGTGTGCGTCTGTTCGTCTGTTCCGTTCCCCCACAGGCGTTACATCTGAACCAATTCATTAAGCTGTGAAAAGCAAGGCATTTCATCGCTAACACTAAAAACTTATCATCTCAAAAGTTGACGTACCTGCTCAAGTACAATTAAACATTGATGTATGAGCAGTCAACTTCATTTCTTCAATGGAGCCAGTCCCCTTGACAATGAAATAAGAGTTTTGTTGCAGAGACGGGTTTTTACCAAGGACTGCCAGACAGGTAAGTGTTTTTGAAGAGCAGCAGTGCATGTTTCTGCATCTCTACGATCAGTAGCGATACACCAGATTCATATCCTTAAGTATATGCATAAGTATATGCAGACCAGTCCTCCAACATGTCCTTAGACGCCCCCTCCTCTTCAATTGTAGGGGGTCGCATGCTAAAACTTAACTAGTGCTTTGTGGGCATGCGCAGAAGTAAAAAGCATATTATATGCTGAATATGCTGTTTGTGTCCAACTCCACATGAGCCCCTATGTCTTCATTCACTACTGACAGTATCACTTCATGGCCCAACCCTCAGTGACTCCTCAAAAAACTAGGATGCCGGACAAGTTCATCTCTCACGATTTCCTGGACTTGTTCCTCTTTTTGTATGTTCATATGTACACTGAGCCAGACACTCTCTTTAAATGAAATAGTACCAATCTATATCTACTTTGTTTCACTACTGTATGAGACTGAGAGGTAGAGTTATCAAACCTTCTTAAAAGGAAATGTGGAAGTGTTGCAACCAATCAGATTCTACCTGTCATTTATCTGGTACATTCTATAAAATTATAGATAAGATTTGATTGGTTGCTAAGGACACCACCACCACTGTTTTTTAGAAGATTTGATAACTCTACCCCTGAGGGTTATATACCATTGTAGTATATAGTTTGATAGATATAGGTCATGGACAGTGTTATGATTCAGTCATGACAGTAAATTGGATTGCTAATCCAACGTAGAAAAGGGCTAACTACTTATAATCGCACATAGATCATTTAAACCAAGAGTGTCTACATGACAACCAGTTTAATAAGGAAGTGTCAGGACCATTTGCATACACCCACAAGGACAGGGCTAGGTGGATCCCCGAGTGGGAAACCAGAGGTAAGGACCATCTGAGCCCGTCCGTTCATGGAAAATTTTATTTATTAACTGTTGAGAAGTAACATAAATGTATTAATTTAGAAAGGAGCGTAATGGTTCAATTGCCGGGGATGGAAATGAACCCATCAATTCTTGTGGAAATATAAATATTATTGGGGCTTGTTCACATGATTTGGCACATTGTGTAACCGTTGCTGACTCTGGCATGCAGTGTTCTAAATATATTGGATTTAACACGCAATGAGATGAGATCATCAATCCCAAAGTGGCCAGGCACTAGCTATGTGATCAGTATGCACTCAGCCACAACCGCCAGAAAAACCTGTAAACATGAGATATTTCAGAAAGTAAGAGGCAGCATAAACACATCCAACTGTCTGAGTATTTCAAGAGAGCTTGATCTGCCTGATCTGCACATAGGCAACCGGAATACAAGACCGGTCACCAGTACTCACTAGCATAGAATCTTAATATTAGAACAATAGGCAAAGAGAACAGATGTCTACATGATAGTTAGACTTTACACTTGATTGACTGTATTTCTCTCAATAAAATTATCTCCATAGAGATACATGTATAATGTATTGTTGTACACTAAACCTTATTTAACATTACAGATCAACAGAAGTAGCTCTTGAAGGATTAGAACACTTAGCATTCACCGGGTGATATTCAGATCAAAATAATCAGCTATAAATATATTTGTTGAGTTTATTGCTCCATTACATAAATTGTTCCGTAATCATTTAGAGTGTCTCTTGGATGGATGGATGGAACGTTGACTGTATATATGATAAGATTATTTTCTTAGAAAAAGAGGACTAATTCAAATACCCTAAGCAGTTTACATAACCAAAAACTCATTACAAATGTGCACAATGGGAAAAGCAGAGGGATTAGTACAAAAGCTTAATATGTACTAATAATCAATAAATCACGCTTGAGACAAAAAGAAACATCTGCAGTATTTAAATGTGAAAATTTTATTTTCACCACTTAAAAATATTTATATCTCAAAGATTCTATAATAAACAATCTAAACTGGAAATACTAACACACAGACTATGATAATTGTTTTCAGTTATGCAGAACTATTTACTATTTTCTACATATACTACGTGGAAACTTGGATAATTAGTTGTTATACTGTGAGTCAGGGTTTATTAAAGAGCAAGTAAATACCCTTATGGATGAAAATATATATAAACACTATTCTTGGTATTATCACTTACAATGTTGCTCATTTATTGGTGACTAAAGCTCTTAGGAAATGCACCCCAAAAAATCTTACTATCCAAGTCTCTGAACAGGAGAGGGTTAACAATGGGGGTGGAAGGCAACTGTTCTATATGTATTTCCTTGGCCTCACTGATCCATGTCAAATGTCACACAGAAGATTTACCTTTAAGATTTTACTTAGAAATGGTCATAACTATCCCTCACTCTATAATTGTGTTATATATGTGGGGTGATTCTGCTGTACCAGGGACCAGCTCCCAAATATCTTTCCTTTTAGCTATGCTAGCTTAATTACAGCCAACCAGACCTGTCTAGTGATTCCTAAACAAGTCGTAAATAGATTGGTCCTGTCACTTGGCCCCAGCATCAGCATTCGTTTCCAATTTGGCCACACATGAGTGGTCAGGTTGGACAGATCCGGTCATTCAGCACTCAGGGATGAGCAACCAAAACAGATGCGGAGCCGGCGAGTGCAGCCAACAGATGATCACACGCAGACAGACAGAGGACATCTGCTGATTGGATTTACAAGGATGCTTATAATGATCTCATCTACTGCACTCAGATTACTCTCAAGCATTTCCCTAGCTTTGGGGTCACACATGAAGTAATATCGGGCAGTTTTCAGCTGGCGTGCCCAGTATTAAACACTACATGCGCCATAACAACAGTCTCCATCTCGGTAAGCCAAATACAAACACAACATATTTCACTGCAATCTGGATTCTTACACACATATTGCATTCTCCTACAAGACGGGATCTTTAAAGTGTCATAAACATTTTATAAATGTCTAGATCCCCGATGCCCAACTGCCAGCCCACTGGCAGCATGTGGCACAATAGCGCTTTTCCTAACGATCCAGGTTTTAAGGAAGTGGCAGCTCTGTTCAGGGGCGCACGCAGGATTTTTCCAACCCAAAAAAACGAGAGAGAGCTCCTGCGCATGCGCAGCAGCTCCGTTTCGGCAGCACTGTACTATACAGCAGCCACAGCGCTGTCAAAGAAGCGTCCGCGGCAGTGCTGTGTACAATACAGCAGCGCCGCGGACGCTTCTTTGACAGCGCCGTGGCTGCTATATAGTACAGTGCCGCTATGTAGGGGCACTTCTTTAGCAGAGGGGAGGGGTTTCTGCAGACCCAGAAACCCCTCCTGCATGCGCCCCTGCCATTAGTGCCAGAGATATAAGGGACTACTTCTTTTGTGTCAGCCAGCATTTATAAAATGTTTTAGTGTCCTGTGATGAGAACTGTCAGGCAGCATGGAAAATAGGCAGGGCAATTGGGGTATTGGCCTTGGAGAACCCACACAACAGGGGTGATAGCGAAGCTCTACGTACCGTCTGTATGGCACTCCGACCCCCCCCCCCCAATCTTAATCTGGCCCTGGTTATAAGGTCACAATATCTAGATGCTGTTGTGTGTTTGATATAGTAATTCCCCAATGCTGCTCGGTCAAAACAGCAGAGCTGAGTCTAAAAGCAACAATTAATTGCAGGTGACTGCAAGTGAAATAAGACAGATAGGAAGGACCGGCAGGCAAAGAGCCCTTGTCAGGAACGTGACATTACTTAGTGTACCTAGATTGTTAGGGTTGTTACCGAAAGCCAGATTTTCCACTTTAATCGACATGTGGCCTGGTAGACACTGAGAAATAGCAGTACTGATTACTTACCATTTTCATTTAGCTAAAAAAGATTAATTTGAATTATAAAGCCAAACTCAGCGCCACTTGGCAGGGTTTTAATTTGATGCAGTCGAGATTTCATTCTTAAAGTCAAAAGAATGCATTTCTTTAATGGAAGCCAATCTCTTGGCAGAGTATAATAAACAGCGTTTCTGACAAATATGTCCGGCATTTTTGTTAGGTGCCAAATATTCATGAGACCCCATTTATTATGTAGGAAAAATTTGCCATGCGATGTAAAACTATGGGCTAATTTGTCCAAGTTCCCTTAAGAAAACTATAAAGACCATGCTAATTATAAAGCATACCACCGTTGCCATTTTTGAATGATATATGTAATGATATTCAATCTCTGCTAAACAATTCCTGAAAGTATCTCACTGGAAGAGGGTTATTCAGTCACACAAAGCAGTTTTGTGCTGAAGAATAGTAAGATGAAATGCAGTTCTCAACGGAGAAATGTTTATGCATTGACTGTGTATAGACACTGTGGGGTATATTTACTAAACTGCGGGTTTGAAAAAGTGGAGATGTTGCCTATAGCAACCAATCAAATTCTAGTTATCATTTGTTTAGTACATTCTACAAAATGACAGCTAGAATCTGTTTGGTTGCTATAGGCAACATCTCCACTTTTTCAAACCTGCCGTTTAGTAAATATACCCCTGAGAGTTCTCCATACCTGTATGTCATCTTTCCTTTAAAAGATCAGCTTTGTCGATCCCATGAGGGTCTTGATTTACTAAAGGGTGGTTTGATGTTTTCTGTTTTCAGTATTCTTTCCAGCTGTTTCCAAAATGTCGGATTTACTACAGGCCAAACCTCCAGTAACCCACAATTTAACAAAGTACCACATTACAAATCTCCATCCCGGGTTTTAACCTGATACAAATACAAACTGTTAGATCTATTAAGCTGCAGTTTGTCCAACCACTGGGAGAACCGCCAGCAAAACAGCCAACAACAGAGGTAGTTGTGAGAGGCGAGATTGCTCAGGATATTGTGCCGTTCAGAACCTAAGAAGAGCCATTACTGACTTATGAATTATGGAGGCGAACATTATTTATTGATTATGGGGGAAAAATTAATTTATAACTAACTTATGGAGCAATGTATTTTCTTGCAATATTGGGCAATATTACTTGATTGCTAACAGGGGCAGCTGTTACACTGCACACGGAATTCAATGGGAGCTCCTTTTATGTTCGAGGTAAAGGGGTAGAAGGGCGCGTTGTTAGGGATGTTCCAGTTACACTCCACAAAGGGACTTGTTTAGCACTAGTTTAGGGCTAATGGTCTTCAGGACTTGTCCTATCATTTTAATGGGACCTTTTATAATTGCTTCCATGTTGCACTTCAGTGATGATCCCATTTCTAGTCTCACAGCAGCAATGTGATTAAAAGTTTAACACACACACACACACAACTGCTACATGTAATAAGATGTCCTTTCACTGTTATTATTGAAAGTCATTGGCTAAACCGAGCAGCATTAAGATGATCAGAGAGGTTGGACTTTAAAGTTAATTTAAGGCTTTGCACAGTGCAACTCTTTGTAATCTTCCATCTCTCACCACACACCTAGACGTACTTCTGTGTTGTGGAGTCATCTGACAGTGGAGAGTATGCGCGCACCTTAAAGTGCGGTGGGTGGAACATCCAGGCGCACTGGTAAAACCAAGGTGCTGGGAGGTCAACAGATACAGGGCTTCTTGGAAAGGTTTTCTTATCAAATTGGGCTCTCAGTATTTTGGAGCTGCAGGATCCTTCATCGATAAAGAAATTAAACATGCACATGATTCAGCGTTTACATTAACTGGGTCTGACTACTAATTTTGGGGCAACCAGAGCTCATTTAAAGTAATAGGGTGATCCCCGTAAAATAAACATAAAATACATGTAAAACAGACATAATATACATAACATTGCTTACATAGTTAACCAAAAATAGATCAATTCTAGTTGAAATTAGTGACATGGAGCATTTCATTACTGAAAAAGCCCGTTGGCATACGAGGTACACAGTATGCAGGTGATTGCAACAATGTTTAGATATCCTGTGGCACTCAAACAGTTCCCTTACCTAGTGACCCAACGTGTGCGACAAAAACACACCTCACAATATTGCATTGTCACCAGTAGCTGGTACAGCAAGGTCTATGGACATCATATTATGGTCATCCCATCAGAGTGACAAATCAGATAGCAGGATTCATTCTACCAGGAAATGTTTCCTGATCCTCCAGTGGCCAACATTTGTGTTCCCTGTCTAACCACAAATACACCCACTTGTTTATCTCTGACAGGAGTGGAACTTGGGGGAGTTGTCAACTCTCAAACATCAGTTAGATAGATAATGTACCAATGGTCTGAGCTGGGCACTCCACTTGATGACTGAAGCTTATCCGGCACAGCAGAGATCACTGAACCCCGATGATGAACGTGCCAACGATGCACATGAGCAATCAGCGTAAACACTGGACCAACATGGATGTGGCATGTTGGTCCAGTGGTCTTTCATCTATGTTCCAGCCAGTGCTCACGGTGAACTCATGTGTATTGTCAGGGCTTTCTTCATAGGGTTTAATGAACCATTAGGTTTTTAATGTTCCATGCAGAATAAGCTGAGTTTAGTGCCTATACCCGATGCTGATAGCAAACAGAAGCACAGCCTTGTTCGTGGAAGGAACAAGATCACTAAAGATACTGGTAGCACCAAAATTAATGCTTCACTAACCACAGACCTAGGGACCAAGGACAGATAATCACAGTTTTGAGCAATACTGGTAGAGCTGATCCCAATAACAGTAACTGGCATTTATCAGTAATACACAGTTTTTTTTCCCTGTAGCATCAAACATTCAGAAGGAGAACAATATGGAGAACCACAGATTTGTCATTTTATTGTTGTCTTTCATGGAAACACTTTAGATATATGCAGAATTATAGCCATTAAATACATCCAGCTATTACAATTTACAGACTTATTTTTTAAGTCATACCTTTGTAAAAACTTAACTAGGTCACATGATGAAGTTTTTTATATTCAGCAAGAGCAATCAGCAGGATGGCTATATTCTCCCAAAGACCTATGGGAAATCCCAGGAACACTTAAAGTGGTTCATGGGACAGCTGCCCTAAGGTCCCCCTTTCCACAAATTTCTTCATATCCAATTGTTTCAGACCAGATGTGGATCGATGGATTGTTACTTTTTATCTGAGCCATCAGAGTAATAGACTACAAAAATGATATTATGCATGATATTAAAAATGAGTTTGATATCAAACAGACAAGCATGTGCGTTAAATATTAAGTACGTCAGGCACTCTCCATGTAGAAAATTATGAACATTTATTATTTCCTACATTGTAAATTCCTATATAGAGTGGACAAAGTGGGGGCATACATGTTGGTATGCAGTGGTTTAAGTGGAACTTTAGAACTGGTGGTACGGAAAATTTAATGGGAATGTAAGTGAATGAAATTTGTTAGGTGTACAATGAAAGCAGTAGAAGTGGTGATATGACATACCACCGTATATACCACCACTTCTACCACTGTACATACTGTATATATAATGTAAATGAATGGAATGAGATAGTGTTACAATGAAAGCAGTAGAAGTGGTGATATGACATACCACCGTATACACCTCCACTGTATATACTGTATATATAATGTAAATGAATGGAATGAGATAGTGTTACAATGAAAGCAGTAGAAGTGGTGATATGACATACCACCGTATACACCTCCACCCTATATACTGTATATATAATGTAAATGAATGGAATGTGATAGTGTTACAATGAAGGCAGTAAGAGAAGTGGTGATATGGCATACCACCGTATATACCACCACTTCTACCACTGTATATACTGTATATATAATGTAAATGAATGGAATGTGATAGTGTTACAATGAAGGCAGTAAAAGAAGTGGTGATATGACATACTACTGTATACACCACCACTTCTACCACTGTACATACTGTATATATAATGTAAATGAATGGAATGAGATAGTGTTACAATGAAAGCAGTAGAAGTGGTGATATGACATACCACCGTATATACCACCACTTCTACCACTGTACATACTGTATATATAATGTAAATGAATGGAATGAGATAGTGTTACAATGAAAGCAGTAGAAGTGGTGATATGACATACTACTGTATACACCACCACTTCTACCACTGTACATACTGTATATATATAATGTAAATGAATGGAATGTGATAGTGTTACAATGAAGGCAGTAAGAGAAGTGTCGGTATGGCGTACCACTGTATACACCACCACTTCTACCACTGTACATACTGTATATATAATGTAAATGAATGGAATGAGATAGTGTTACAATGAAAGCAGTAGAAGTGGTGATATGACATACCACCGTATATACCACCACTTCTACCACTGTACATACTGTATATATAATGTAAATGAATGGAATGTGATAGTGTTACAATGAAGGCAGTAAGAGAAGTGACGGTATGACATACTACTGTATACACCACCACTTCTACCACTGTATATATAATGTAAATGAATGGAATGTGATAGTGTTACAATGAAGGCAGTAAGAGAAGTGGTGATATGACATACCACCGTATATACCACCACTTCCACCACATGTGGTATGTCATACCACCACTTCTCCTACTGCCTTCATTGTAAAACTATCACATTCCATTCATTTACATTCCCATTACATTTGTCATACTGCCGCTTCTAAATTCCCACTTTGACCAGTGTATATGTAGAACTAGATAAATGTGCTGCTGAATTTATTTTTACATTTTCTTAAATTCATAATCATACTGGGAGAAGCGATGCTTTCCACGTTTGTGGTCAGTATCCAGCGGAGGATAGCATTAATACTATTATATATTGGGTACAGTGAGTCATAGAGGCAGCATATAACTTGCCAAGAACATCACGAATGTGTCTGAGGCCAGACCAAACAAACATTGACTTTGGTTTTTAGACCAAAGCATTCACCATATTTTAAGAACTATTCTACAGCACCTTCAGCCTGGTAATTGTGTTTTAAAAACACCTTCCTATATTTAAATGGGTTTCACCACAAAACTATAAGAGGCACGGATGACTTCTAATGATGCTATTTATAAAGCTCAAGAGTCTGAACATTTTGAACATTTTTTAGAATGTCTAGAAATATTGAAATGCTTTCAGGACCAATTTTATACAATGACCCTAGTGAGAAGAACAGACCACCGTGAATTATAGTATAATGTGAGACATGTTAGACCATGGACATGGGACAGGCTTTAGGACGCAAGTCACGATCATTATCACACACCAAACATATATGTTGGATAATGTGGATTGTTTTCCATGTTATTGGAAAATATTTCATCCATGATCTGGAGGTGGAGATTATTGTGTGGGTTGATGGGGCTTTGGTCCCATCTTAGATAGGGAGAAAGTTTCTTATTGACCTGTCATCCTGGCTTGTACATACAGCACCAGCTTTTGCCAAAGCTCTGCGCACAGCTTAGAGGAGCGCCCCACGAAAAAGCAATAATGAGACCTGAGATTCCTCTCAGCAGCTGTGGATCCGACAAATGGACATTAAAAGGAAGATAAACCGGTTGTGTTTGACCTCCAGTGCAGTTGGCTGCATCCAAAGCATGGTGGACAAAGCATGGTGGACACAGTTAGTGTGGCTATTATAATTATAAATTCCACTGGGGTAGGAACTGATTATCTGTAAATTGCTGCATAATATATTGATGCACTATAAATAAATAATAATAATGTACATCATTGATCTCTATCGTAAATGTGCCCTCTGTACTCATTGAAGAACAAAAAAGTTACCTTTCTCAAATGACTATCTTAATTAGAGATGGTCACTGACCCCCGTGTTTTGGTTTTGGATTCGGTTTTGGATCTGGATTACCGTCGTGTTTTGGTTTTGGTTTTTCAAAACTGCCATTGCGTGTTTTGGTTTTGGTTTTGGTTTTGTTTGGTTTTGTTTTGCTATTTTTTTTTAAAATCCATGTTTTTGGGCCTAAATTAACCCAATTTAGTGCTCCAACTGTTTTAGAGACAAGTAATCTAATTGTTGAGGTAATAAATCATCCAAAAAAACAGTTTAATTCTTCGTTGGTAGGCCTATTCTACACACAAAACAGATTGTCTTCCTCTCCATCTATGCATATTGGCAATGCAGCCATCGTCTTTGAATGTATATTACACCCTACACTTATAGTTAAATATGTAAAGAAATGGAAAAAGCCAGTTTGGTTTCTGTCTCTCAAGGCCCCCCTCCACTTGTATAAAATACCAAAAAATTCAGCCATTATAGACTGTACAATATTAATTGACATGGAGAAAGCCAGTTTGGTTTCTGTCTCTCTAGGCCCCCCTCCACTTGTATAAAATACTAAAAAATTCAGCCATTATAGACTGTACAATATTAATTGACATGGAGAAAGACAGTTTGGTTTCTGTCTCTCTAGGCCCCCCTCCACTTGTATAAAATACTAATAAATTCAGCCGTTATATACTGTACAATATAAATTGAAATGGACAAAGGCAGTTTGGTATCTGTCTGCATCAGATCCTCTCTCCACTAGGAGTAAAATAGAAAACTATTCAGCCGTTATATAATCTAGAATATAAATAGAAATTGAGAAAGGCAATTTGGTATCTGTCTGCATCATAATCATCAACATCATCATTAGCGCCCTCGTCGCCTACACAAATCTCCCCCTCATCCTCTTCTAATTCCAAAGTGGCATCCTCAATTTGGGTATCACCGGCTACACTCGGGCTATTAAGGCACACATCAGCAGAATGCTCACGATTAGACATCCCACTGTTGGATGGACTCTCCACAGGGATTGTTGTCATTTGTGAATCAGAGCAAATATTCTCCTGTAATGCCTCACTGTTATCTTGCAGCTCAGCTTTGACGCGTAACAGTAGTTGTGCACCAATTGTAGGCTGGGTAACTTTTTGGGATCTGCCACTAATAGCCAAAGGTGAAGGCCTCATTCTCTCTTTGCCACTGCGTGTGTAGAATGGCATGCTTGCAATTTTTTTTTTATCGTCACTTAACTTTTGCTCAGTTACACTTCTTTTTCGCTTCAATACAGTAATTTTTTTTTTTTTTATTTTTTTTTGCACTAATTTTAAAACACTGTTGTTTGACATCGCCTTGGCCAGATGACGTACTGGGAACACTAACATCAGGACTGGTGACAGAACCTGGTTGCTCATTCAGATCATATGTGGACTGCTTTGAATCCATTCTAAGCGCAAACCACTGGGGAGTGCTAAAAATTATTTAGTAGATACTGCTGACAGATATGACTTTTGACAGCCAGAAATATTAATGCACAATTAGGGAGGACACCCCAAAAGCACTGAGTGCTAAAAATTATTTAGTAGATACTGCTGACAGATATGACTTTTGACAGCCAGAAATATTAATGCACAATTAGGGAGGACACCCCAAAAGCACTGAGGAGTGCTAAAAATTATTTAGTAGATACTGCTGACAGATATGACTTTTGACAGCCAGAAATATTAATGCACAATTAAGGAGGACACCCCAAAAGCACTAAGGAGTGCTAAAAATTATTTAGTAGATACTGCTGACAGTTATGACTTTTGACAGCCAGAAATATTTATGCACAATTATGGGGGACACCCCAAAAGCGCTGGGGAGTGCCAAATATGAAGAAAAAATAATAAACCTCTATCCTCCTCTCTGCATTAGCGATTTTGGTTAGAGCAATTGCAAGAACAATATTGTATTCTCTGTCCCTGCTCTAATTAGCCTATGACTACACCCTGCTCTCTCCCTCTGTCAAATGGCGATGGATTGCTGTGGAGGCGTGTATTTATAAAGTTGAAGTATCGCGAGAACCGAGCCCCGAGATCCGACGACGTCACAATGACGTTCGGCCTCGATTTTGATTCGGAATGGGCGGGAGAGTACCGAGCTGCTCAGCTCGGTACTCGGATACCCAAAGTTCGGGTGGGTTCGGTTCTCGGAGAACCGGACCCGCCCATCTCTAATCTTAATATTGTTCCTGTAAGCAATGTGCCATGAATCATCAACATCTCACTTCCGTGACTATTCATCCACTAGTCCATATATGCACAAGAAGCCACCAAGGCTCAAATAATCTTCAAAGAAATGCAGACATAATATCAGCATTTGACAAAGGGCCAACTACCTATAACATTATCCTGTGGCTGTACATAGGTTCTGCATTAAAAATATGGCATTATTATTTCTTCACGAAATGCATTTTACCTGCAAATCCATGTACAGTGGCGCAGCATGCACCCAAGTAGCCCCCGGATCTTTACAAAGAGGAGACAGCTTTTGTACTGTGCCATGATATCATTTAGCATTATAAATTATACCTATTGTCTTGGTTATCCTTATGGGATGCTACAGTATATAAATTATTTCACATACCAAAATATAATATAGTAATAATAGTTACTTTTGTACATAGGGCAGAACCAATTGCCAAAGTAGAGGTAGTGGATCAGGAACACATTATCTGTAAGAAATGATTTGCAGGTTTCTGGCTATTGCTAGATTCTACATTTTAGCTGGGGTACGCTCAGTAATTTTGTTGCCTGAAGCCGCAATGGAAACATTGTCCATTTCATCCCTTGCACAAATCAAAATAAATCATTAAATATAATGTATTGATAAAGTACCTACCTGATCTGGACCAGTCCACCTGTCAATCACACCACTCCTCAAGCAACTGTTCTACACACACCAATTCGGTCTGGTCTAAAGGGAAGACAGCAACAATTACTGAGGGGAAGGAGTGCAGAATGGAGAGTAAAAGGGTACGTCCATGGTGATGGGTGGGAGTAGAGAACCTGCCCTCTACTTCTATTGCTGACACCTTGATTTCACTCTGGCCTGGATGTGGGACTACAGATATTCGTGATAGAGAAGACTCCCACCCAAATATCTTACTCACCAGTGGTGAGGGCCTGACCAAGAGGGTACCAGAACGGGGACACTAACTATATGGGCACCATCCCCTCCTTATAGTTGTCTTGGATTCCAAGAACGACTTCTAGTAAAGGGGTGAAATACTACAGCCCTCCCACAGGACTATCTATATTTGCTAGTATTTATCACCCACTCACTCTAGTGTTAACTACATCAACAACAGAACTCCCTGGTCCTATTAACACTCTATGGGACCCTGTGCTGCACAACATTAACCTATAACACTAGGTGTAGTGTACTACTGTATCTTAACCACCCACAATATCATACAACCAAATAAAGAAAAACCAGGCAGTAAATTCACAGTATAAAATATCAAGAGCCTACCATTAGTAGGGGCCTGACTAATGAGGGCTATACTGAAAGGGCATAGCGACAGAGAGAAATGGCCTAAATAGCACTGTACACTGTGCTAATGAATATAATGCCAAGTGGAGTAAAGGTAGATGGAGTGTGGCCTCTGTATGCTGGAACTAGACACTAAACTGATTTCCCTGGTGATCTAGTAGATATGCACCAGCGGGATAGTCGTAAATACTACTAATGTGCAACAGGCCTAATGCTTGATCACTAGCGCCCACAGGCCTAAAGCCTGGTTACTAAAATAGCCACCTATTTTACTTAAGGATTGGCCTGCAGAGATCACTGATTGGCTCACTGCGATAACCTGTGATTGAACCAAAGCAAATCTATTTAGATTGCTTTGTTGAAGGCTAAAAGAAGACTGTGTACAGCTTCAGCCTACCTAGAGGACAAGGGCCCTGCACGATCCTTGGGGTGGAGATGGGCCTGAAGACTCTTGCCTCCTAAGGGGCCTTTTAACTCCTGAGGTCAGGGATGTCAAGAGGACCTCCGTAACTTTGGCAAAGGAGGGCCTGAAGACCCTTGTCCCTCTCTGGGGCCCTTTGATGGGGAGGATTGGGATCTTTTTACTTTAAGGAAGGGTCCAAAGTCCCAAGAACCCAGCACGGTCACTAAATGGCACTGGGTGATTTGGAGCAGTCATCTCAGGCTTCAATAATAGGAAAAACTGGATAAATATTTGGTTATGTACAAACATAACAGAACTAGTGATGGCACAATAAAATGTATTATTTCATATTAACTAATCCACGATAATTTCGGTGGTAATCGTTACCGCAAATTCGACACCGAGGGCAACCGCAAATAAAATCCGATTTGAGTAAAAAATGATTTAAATATAATTTTTTTGCAAATTCCCTTTTAATATAGAGCAAGTAACACATCTCTCTCCATGCATTAGACAACCTCACGGCCCAGTATACCCAGTCTGCCAGAGGTGTTGCCTAAGCCAGCTAGTGAATGATGTACTATTTAAAACATTGCTACAACATGTGACAAATGGGTATGTGTACTATTCAAGCATTCAGTTACAGGCAGGTATCCCCCCTTTTTTTCTGCTAATTGAATTGTTTGTATGTTTTCTCAGTAAACCTCTAACAAAGCATATTTATTCTGCTGGTAAACTAGAAGTCCAATGAAAATAAGCAAATCCAGATGAGAAAACAACACCAATGTCTCAAACTACTGCAGAGTGTAGTCAACCCGTCCTGAAACCTAAACAAATGGCATCAATCACCCAGAGGGAGAATGTAAATGTCCCAGAAGTTAGAATAGGTGGATAGTTTATAATTGAATAGAGCTATTGACAACAGACTATAAACCTGAATCTGCAGAGTGTTCCCTTTCTGTCATGTTGCTGCAGTTTATTGAAATGTTTGAATGATTTACTTTCCTATGTACTGTATTGCATTTAATTAGTGATAGTGTACACTCAATGGAGCTCGATCACCAACTGTATCATTCATGTGGTACAATGTATCTGTACATAGATTTAAGATTCCATTGGCACCCATACTACTTACTGGGTAAAGTTTGAGAATACAGGAAAATATGTCCATGTATTGGGATTGTGTTATATTTTTAATAGCAGATTCAATTAACGGCAACATTCCACAGGAACCTCAAGTGACGATTATCCGCAGGATGTTATGGTACTAAAACATCTTTATTTTTCGCTTGTACCTCATAGAGGTACAAAAAAAAAAAATAAGTGTTGTTTTATATACCCTAATACAGTGGATCCCAAACTTTTTCAGTTTGAGGAACCCCTAGGGTCTCCATCATTTTTTCAAGGCACCCCTAAGCCAAAATAGTTACCAAGTAGTCCCCTGCTTTGCTTACCACCGGCCCTGGCCCAGCACCCAGTTTGGGAACCACTGCCCTAATACCAGAATTGCGTTTAATCAACTGCCCCACAGAATTTTTTTGGGGTTTTTGTTAAAGGAATAATTGCCCTATATTTAAGTCTTGAAAAATAAGTATACTTGCTTGTACTCCATGGGTAATAAATGTTTTTAGATATCCTTTGGTGGTGATGTCGCTGTCTATGAAGAGCTTTCGTACCTTAGGCTCCTGTGATCCTTACTATATGGTAATTCTCACCAAGTAACCTATTTTTTTTTTACTAATATATTCACTAAACTGTTTGTTGCTATTTGCTGAGATGCTGTGCCTAGTAGGTTATTTGCTCATTAAAGCCAGTGTATTCCCATTGCTGTTTAAAGTATCACGTCTATGAAGAGGGCTAGACGTCAGCCACATGATATCTATGGGCAGAGACATCTTTAGGCTAGAAGAAGGTGCTTCACTGGTTTAAAAACATACTGCAGTTTATCCATTTAGTTGTGTCATTTGGATACATTAGTACTTAAGTGGACTATCATCTATTAAATACAAATGTGATTAATTTCCTCCCACCCATCCTTTCCACCCCCTGACATTTACTTCCCCAATCCTGGCCTCCATAATGTAAGTCCTGGGGATACAAAAACATAGGCTGGGGAGAGCCAGACGATAATGTCACAATATGGGTGTGGGGAAATCTGCTCACAGAGATTAATTGAATTGAAATGGCATGTAAGTATTTTCTATGTGTGCATCAATTTGTATCTTGAGGGATTGGACAACAACTGTTCGTTACCAGTTTGTCACATAAAACACCACAACACTGAAACATGTCAAACTGATAAGTGAGACAATTGTTGCTGTACTTACAAAAGTGTTACAAGGTTCATGTCTGTCAGGACATTACGCAATTTGGATAGAAAATTAATAACAATAGCAATGTCTTTACAGCCAAATGCAATCAGTACATTAATGACATTTAATATAAATATTAGTACATGATTAGTACAATTAATCATGTTGTCATTATACACAACAAGGTTTGACCATATCAGGATGAGAATACTGCCCACTGCTTGGAATTGTTGCTAAACTTTTCTTGAGCAAAAAGAGGTAAATCACAACACCTAGGGGGGTATTCAATTGTTAGCGAGTTTGTAATTTCGAGCGAGTTAAGTCTTTTTTTCTTATTTTCGAGCGCGGAAACTTCTCCCGCAATTCTAATCTTTTTTTTTTTTTACCGAAACGGTCTTATCGCGCTCCAACCGTTTGTCAATGTTAAAGTTTAGGCTGGATGCGAACCCTCAGCGGAAAAAGCTATTCAATTGTTTTTTAACGCTGTGGGTGAAACAGGCAAATCTGCTGTTTCATTTCGCACCTCCTTGGTCTGCTCAAAGCAAAAAAAAAAAATTTTAAGTTAAGAAAAATCTAAATTAAACTGAAAAAATAGGTGTAAAAGTTCATTAAAATAACCTGAAAACTGAAAAGTACTATTTTTTTTAAAAAAATAACAGTGTAATAATTAAAAAAAATTCAAAGTTCCCCCTTTAAAAAAATAAAAAAATGCATTAGTGGTGCATGTATTTAAACTTTTTTTTTTTTTTTTTTTTAGGGGGGGGGGTGGTTGTGCCTGACCTCAGTCAGCTCTCATCAAAATTGTGAAAAGTAGCATGTTATTTATTTATTTTTTAAAGCCAAAATCGTTTGCTCCCCACTCTATACTTAGTCTTAACCCTAGTGCTGGCAGGCTATTGCGGTGTGTGTTTAAATCTTTGAAAAATTTTGCGTAGGGTTCCCCCTATTTTCATTGAACCAGCACTAGACAAACCAGCCGGGGTGATAGGCACTATAGCAGGGGGGGAAGGACGCAGTTTGGGTCCCACGGCCATAATGACTAAACACCCACAGACTGTTCAGCACTGGCCTGGATTCCCTAGGGAGTGTGGTCCGCTGAAAAATGTAAGCGGGCCACCCCCCTAGGGACACCCAGCCCAGTGCCGATATCACTAGGGCTCTTCCTACTACCCCTGGGCTGTGGGTAGTAGGGTAATAAATAGGGATCTTGTATGAAAAAAAAAAAAAAAAAAACATTTGACTTGTGGAACTACATGTCCCAGCCAGCCATGTTGGCCTAAATAGTGTGGGCATGCTGCTATTTGTCTAACTACAAGCACCAGCGTACCCATGGCACCCAGGGCATGTTTGCACTTTTAGAACCACAAGTGCCAACATGCTCTTACACCCACAGCTGGCTGTGATCTGTAGTTCCACAAAGCAAAATGTTAAATAAAAGCACAACACCCTCATTCCAACCACAAATCTTTATTAAAAATAATAAAACCCCAAGAAATGCAGTAAACACCCTCATGTACACCATAGATTTTTATTAAAAACAAAAAAAACAAAATACTCACCATGGACGAAATCCTCAGTTTTCTGATGCTTTACCTACACACAATCATTTACGCAAAGTCCCAACAAATATTTGTACCTTATAAATGTCCATGCTTGGCCAGTGTTCACGAACTGTTTGTAAATGGAAAAAAATGTACCTGTTTGTAAAATCTATCTGCTGTCCAGGGTGGGGGGGCATTGTTGCTTGCAGTGCTGGGGCCCTTCTTGATTGCAGTTTGGGGGCCCATTCTCTTGTGCAGTGCTGGGGCCCTTCTTGATTGCAGTGTAGGGGCCCAATCTCCTTTGCAGTGCTGGGGCCCTTCTTGATTGCAGTGTAGGGGCCCAATCTCCTTTGCAGTGCTGGGGCCCTTCTTGATTGCATTAATTTTCTTTTATTTTTTTATACTAAAATGACTGCCAATAATAGAGCGCGACGGGGTGGATGCAATGTTAACAATTGAATTGAGCATGTTTTTTTTTTTTTTAAACGAGCCCTCGAACAGGAAAAAACGAGTGCAGGTTTTTTTTCGACCGCAGGATTTTCACCCTTCTCGCTAATAATTGAATACCCCCCCCTAAAATGTTACTCTTGGGTAACCGGGGGTATTTTGGTAGAATGTCTTAGAATAGACAATGTGCACCTCTGCATTGATGTATGGGCAAATACAATCTGTACTTGATGAGACAGCTTGTTCCAAGGTCTTGTTAATGCAGGGAGAGTATTTGTGACCAAAAAGATCCCAATGGTGACCCTTGTTCTCCATGGCAAATAAACTTAATGAAGGCAAAATGAGCACAAACAGATTGTGTCTGTCAGGTGCCGTCTCCGCACTGACAATAGGTCAACGGGACGCTTCCTTCTTCCTCTGCACGTGCATGCACAGAGGGTATCGTGTCCCATTGTTAGGCAACGGGATACATCCTTACTTACCTGTCAGTGGTCAGCTGTGTCTGACCGCTGAAATTCTCCTGCCCAATCAGGGCTTCCCTTCTTGCTTACATAGGACCCTCTGGCACCACTAGTGTGCCAGAGTATTGGTTCACTACCTGCTACCTGCACCAGCGCTTCCCTGTTGTTCTTGTCTCCTGCATCATGTTGGTTCTGACTCGGATTTCTCCTTTGACTACTCTCCCGGATTGTGATTTGGTGCCTTAGTACTTGTTCTGGTTTCAACTCCTGGCTTGCCCTGATTACCCATTGGATCACCGCTGTGTATGTTTTGCTTGGCTGGTTCTGACCTGGATTTGTGTGACTACTTCTGTCTACCCCTGCCACTAGACTGGTGACTGTCTCTGAGAACCTGTGCACCCTCCTGCAGCGAAGCCAAACTCCCTTACGGGGGTCCCTGGTGAATACCAGGGGTGCGTTAGACTCTGCACCTCCCTTATCAGCTAATATCGGTTAGTGGCCACTCCTGCTAGTAGTGACACTATCCTTCAATTTGGATATTGAAATCTGGTTGTCTCTTCTGTCATTTTTGTTTCATCTCATCACTATTGGTACTTTATCTCACAAGATGATGTACATGATCCTACGTTGAAGCTAAGAGCATGACTAACCTAATGTATTCTGTACACTGCGGGGTGAGAGTCCTAGGGAACATAGACAGATAACATAACTGGATCAATAAAGTCTGAACAACCCAGGTTTGCTCGACTAATAATAGTGTGACTTCTTGCTAAAATGTATCCTGGATTTCCCAACACTTGTAATATGACCACTGGTCCTTCCCTTCACATCTGATGGGAATGCCCCAGAATCCACCCATTCTGTGAAGATATCACCACTTCAGAAGAAATCATGAGAAAGGAGGTCCCAGACTTTTGTATTCTAAACCTGGTCTACATGCCAATAGCTCAGTATAAGAAGTCCCAGCTGGCAGCACTTAAACAGTGTGGCGAATGCTGGTACTGCTCCCACAACGAGAGAGTGGTTTGTGAGACTAAAGTTCTATTCTCAGCCGACTAATTTGAGGAATATTGTGCAATATAGTCCAGGCGATTAGAGTTCAAAGACCAAGAGGTATATTACATTATGGAGCTAACCAATGGGAGATACCAACAGTTCTACCCCTTCATTATTATTATTATTATTATTATTATTATTATTATCTTTTATTGATAAGGTGGCACAAAGTGTCCGAAGCACCATACATAGAGGGATGACCAAAGTAGACATTTACGAAACAAAAAGTGAAAACATGTTACATTGTTATACAGTGCAAAAACAGTTAGGAATTAACAGAATACATGCCAAATCATGCAAAGGAAAAAAAACATAAATGAGAACAGGAAGCATACATGGGCACAAAAAAGCAGAATAATCAAAACATTGATGCAAATAAGACAATAAATCACATACAAAACAATTCAGCATAAGGCAGGACAGGAACAAGTGAGGAAGGCAGAGAGCGGACAGACAGGAGACATAGGGTAGAAGTCCCTCCCCGTGGGAACTTACATTCTAAAGGGTGTGTTAATGAGAGACAATATGAGCGAATGGCACAATAGGCACAGCGGGGGCCACTATGGTGTTGGGGACTAGATGGTGCAGGGGTCTACACCCTCTTGGCCTAAATGTACCAGAGTTCAAGCTCTGGACCACTGGCACCCATCTTACCCTTCATCTCCCTCCTTCTCTCCCCCCCAAATATTGTGGTTCTATGTACTGCGTCCCTTAAAGGACACCCTAAGCTCCAGATCTGTTGAGGAAGCCTATTAAGTCTTTTTCTCTAAAACATTGAAATTCTGATGTCTTAGTGTAGGTAAAGTGCTATTCATGTAATCTCACAATCATTTGAACTACCTGTCATGTATCGTCCATCATATTGTACTATCCTCTACTGTTCTTCTTGATTAGTAAAATGCACTTCTGCATTTAGTGGCAGGGAAAAGTTGCTTTTAAAAATAATAAAAATACAAGTAATTTAAACATTAATAAAAAAAGATTTAAAGAATAAAAATTTAAAAATGACTTCCTTCTCTAACCCTCTGCCAAACACTGTTTGTATGAGCATCACACCTGCTGATGAGAATGTGTGAATGCAACAAAATGTCAATACACCAAACCCTCCAATATTTGTCTTCCTAATCCCAGCTCCACATTCCCTTCTCCCAGACTAAGAGCTTGTGAGCATGGCTATGTTCTCCCTGTGTGTGGGTTTCTTCTGGGTGCTCCGGTTTCCTCCCACACTCCAAAAACATACTGGTAGGTTAATTGGTTGTTATTAAATTGACCTTAGTCTCTCGTTGTGTGTGTGTGTGTGTGTATGTTAAGGAATTTAGACTGTAAGCCCCAATGGGGCAGGGACAGATGTGAGTTTTCCATACAGCTCTGCGGAATTAGTGGTGCTATATAAATACCTGATGATTATGATGATGGCTATGTGGTTACCATGTCCAGTGGTGGTAAGCCATAACGTGTAATAAATAATGTAGAAGTAAATTATACACTTTATATTTTGAGCTCTATAATGGTTAAATCCCTTGTTTAAAGTGCCAATATTTGCAACACAAAAACTAGTTGTATTCATTTTAGGATCGACATCTGGGGTTTGGTAATTCTGTAAAATTAGCTATGGGATAATATATTCTTTTCATTTAGGTAATATTATATAATATCCATAACGTAGAAATAGAAAGTTTGAATCTTTGCGCAAAATGTCCAAGACGCAATGAAAAGTCCTTTTTGTGACGTTGCATACTTTCATATGTGTGTGCTTGTGGCTTGTAAAACAGGATGGTAGCATTCCCAAGTTGGGCAAAGCTGGAGTGTTCCTCACTATGTACAAAAATGCCCTTTCTATTGCAAATTGATTTCATTAAAATTTTAGAGGTGCTTTCTCCTACATTGCAGGAAGAAATACAGCCACCTTCACTCCACAAATAAAATTGTTATTTTGCAACAACACAAAATTGTCAGGAAGAGATCTCATGCTATACTTTTATTGTGATACCCTTTGCAAAATCCAAAGGCACTTTGGTGGAGGAGTAGGTGCACATCAAGCAATGTAAACAGAAACAAAAACGGACTACAAAAGTGCCATATGTAATGAAGACCTTCCCATAATCCCTCTTCCTTATATTTTTGCCATAAATTAGGCTATTTTAGGAGACACATGAAAAAAGTTTATTTAAAAAAACAGGTTTAACAAAAGTGATAGGAGGTTGGAATCTAAGGTGCCCTGTGCAAAAGTGTAAATGTCCCTAGATTGTATAGGGGGGTAATAATGGTGCACTAATGCAAAGGTAAAGTGGGTGCATGCAATTTTTTGTGGGGATATAGCGTCTTGGTCCAAGTTCTGGAAGAAAAACGTTTAGTTCTATATTTCACAGACAAGGCCTATATACTGCGTGGTATAAATGCTTGTTCCCAAGAGAATGGTAGCAGGATCAGAGAAATATATAGGGAACCAGGGTAGCTAGAAGCATTTTTGGATAGTTGCTTATAGCTAACAATCCACCAGTTACTCATCTCTAGTTTCAGATTGAACATAGAATATGAGTAGACTTAAGCCAGTGGATCCCAAACTTTTTCAGTTCAAGGCCCCCTTAGGGTCTCCATAATTTTTTCAAAGCACCCCTAAGCCAAAATAATTACCAAGTGATCCCCCTCCTCGCTTACCACTGGCCCTGGCTGAGGCCCCCCTGTAAGATCGCCGAGGCACCCCAGGGAGCCTAGGAGCACAGTTTGGGAACCACTGACTTAAGCCGTAGTATACACTGACACACAAAATATGGCTGCTGCTGTGTATTGAATGTAACATTTCTGGAAGGGAAAAAAACATCATAGTGGTGGGTGACTTCCCTGGTTTTATGTCCGTAGCAACCTACAAATTGTCTTCTGTAACGTATACATAAAAAGGGACAAGTACGACGGCATTGTTTGGTATGTACAAGAAACCACACTATTTATTCAATGAAAATGAATGAAAACCTGAAGCGAAATGCGTTAGTCAGCAAAATCATGCATTACTGACCACAAGATGCACAAATGCAAAGTAATGAACCTTAATCTTGTCCAGAGACTTCTTCAGGATGCCTCATCGGTGGAAAGAATTTAATTGGAATGGTTACAATAAGTTCTTGTGACATCTTGAGGGCCACAAAATACTATAGTCAGTGATACAGCATTATTCTGTTATAGTCAGATCTAATATATTAGAACAAATTAAACAAGTATCACTGACCCAGTAAACACTTTCTCAGCACTGTACAGAACCAGCAGCCGGGTACTCTGTGAGCTCCTACATGGATCTCTGGTCCAGTTTAAATGGCAGAACACGCTGCAAGACGCATGGGGTGATTTACCCAGAATTCAGGTAGGGTCCTTTCTCAGCACCAAAACATAGACACCCCTAGAGCACGCTGTAGGGTATCAGAAGCAACCATATATGTGTTGTAATGATTCAGTATGACATACTTACCAACATTTAAAATTCTTAAATTGGGACATGGCCTATCCTTCTTCGAAAAGGAGGTGTGGCTGCATCACATTAGGACTGTGTCCATGACACAATGCGGGTGGCCATTCCCCTAAGGCAATATCTACCATTTCTGATGCACTAGACATCCCCTGATCCCCCTCCAATAAAAACACCCATGAATTGCCACCAAGAGGCACCATGGTGAGCAGGAAAATATCTCCTAACTTCCTGTGAGTGGGGACAAACATGCCGACCCGTGGGACAAGGTGGTAAGATGGTCATCTCAATTCTGAGTCAAACCATGCCAGCGATAACATTCGTCAGGTCTCACCGGCGGGGTTTACCTCCTGCGAAAGCAGTGCTATCACCAGTTTTATCTCCTTCATATGTAGGGAGAAGCCCTATTTCTAGTGAAACACCCGTTTACACCGGAGAGAGGGCTTTCCTCCATTTAATAAATGAAGCCCATACTCCTTAATAAAGTGGTGGTGGTGGATTCAACACCACACAGATCAATCCTATTGACTTCACTTTTCACCTAAGGCTGCAGAATGACTGTAAAATAACTATCTGACATAAACATGATTCTTACAAGATAAATCTTAGGCTTTTAACTATATCAATTAAAACATTCAATTTCCCATCAACTATTGTGTTAGTCACTATATATATATATATATATATATATATATATATATATATTATATATATATATATATACATACACATATACATATATATATATATATATATATATATATATATATATATATATATATATATATTGGCATTCACAAGGTAACCTCTCCAAACTGCATGCAGTGTGTTACTATCATCTAATCAAAATATAATTAGAGAACTAATGTATATTGGGCAGCTACTGTCCCTGACTTTATTCTGTCCATTTGGTCATCATCTCGCTAGGTATTTGCTGGCTTATGGGAAGGCTAAATGTTCCACATAGTTTGGATGAATTTGACATACATTTTGTTCCAGTTGCACATTCTTTCTGTCCGGCAGCACATATAACTTTTCCCTTTCTCACTTGCTCCCTGGTAGATAGTGTGCAGAGAGCAGGGTGAGAGTGCCTGCCCGTCTAAGTGCAGAGAGGAGGGTGAGAGTGACTGCCCGTCTAAGTGCAGAGAGCAGGGTGAGAGTGCCTGCCCGTCTAAGTGCAGAGAGCAGGGTGAGAGTGCCTGCCCGTCTAAGTGCAGAGCGCAGGGTGAGAGTGCCTGCCCGTCTAAGTGCAGAGAGCAGGGTGAGAGTGCCTGCCCGTCTAAGTGCAGAGAGCAGGGTGAGTGTCTGCCCGTCTAAGGGCTGCATTCTCAGCCCACCTACTACCAGAGAACAGCTCCTCCCACCTGCAGATAAAAGCCAAGAGAATGTTAAAGACAGCCGGTCAGAGCACTTTCTCAGTCCCTCACTGTCACATGTCTGCATCATGTACCTTTCCCTTGGATGTTGCATAACCAAGGTAAGATAATGGCATGATTTATTTTCTTCCATCTATGCCAGGTTCATGATACAACCTGCTCACAGAGGCCAGTCAGAACAGGTTTGGTAGTATGACATTATGCAATAATATCTACTCTTTTTTTTGTTCCAAATCGTGCTATATTTGTGGCTGCGTCTTACTGCTTTTCACTCATCATTAGTGCATGGGCTCAGTGGCATTAAGTAGAGTGAAGATCATTTTGTTACATGTGTTTTGCTAGTAAAAGTGGATGTGGCATTGTCTGGAATGTGTGAGTTACACTTACATTGATGCTAAATTCTGCACTTTGCAGCAGTGCACACTTTCTGTGCATGGACTGTAAGCAGGTGTACTGGAGATCCTGGACAGTAGCAACGTGTGAAGCTGTAATCTCTCCCGCGGAGACAGACTAGGGAGAAAAAAGCAGGTGTACAGCGCTTATTGTAACTTTTTTTTTTTTTGCAATAACATCCAGTTTAGTAGCTAATCATCTGCCACACTAAAAATCTGACGCACTGAGTTGTCCAGGAAAGCAAAATAGGGTTGAAACAAAAATCGTGTATATAGCTAATAAAATTAGGAAGCACTTTGTTAAATACGTTTTGCTGATGAACGAAAACAACAGATAATTATGGAATTAAAAGGCACGAGTCTCCTTACAAGGTGTCCGTTATTTCTACCATTTTATATAAATTTACTTCTATAGATGTTTTTTTTATACTCAGATTTAGTGAGGTCATGGGTGTGTGGTTGTAATACATTGTGTACTTGTATCTCTCACAGTTCTTTATTCTGATGGGTGATACATTCATTCTCTTTTTCTGCAACTATACTACACCTGTAGCATTCTTACTGTGCCTCATTTCATCTCTGTAATGAAAACTACAATTAAAATTCCTCAATGTAGGGGAATTATTATATACACATATATGATTATATATCACATTTAGGTAAGTCTTGATTTTCTAATGTTGTGTCTTTGCATAAATGTGTTATTAATTACCAGCCTATCTGCTATCTCCTTTTCATGAAAATGTCTAACAATTGTTGGCGTGTTCTGCAATTAAACCATGTTTAGTTTAGATCCTTGGATACTTTGATTGGATGGATAATAGTAATTTTATTGGCTGATGATAAATGTTCCTTCATGGGGAATGAAAACTTCTGTATGGCTATGCTGTGAATGAACTAGCGGCCTCTTCTTATTGGATCATAAAAATATTTAATAAGGAAATTTTCTACCTGTAGCACATAAATAATTTTAAAAAGGACTTTGGATAACAAATATCTGTCCTCATTTGACCACATCTTTCCCACCGTGTTGACTACCTGTAATTTACTTCTACCTTACCACCTTGATTAATCCTCCAGTATCTTCTGTGATGTTCATCAGTCTTTTCATCAAGTCATGGCCATTATAGACCTAGGGCTAGATTTACTAAACTGCGGGTTTGAAAAAGTAGAGATGTTGCCTGTAGCAACCAATCAGATTCTAGTTATTATTTATCTAGTGCATTCTACAAAATGACAGCTAGAATCTGATTGGTCGCTATAGGCAACATCTCCACTTTTTCAAACCCGCACATTAGTAAATATACCCCCTAACCAGTCTAGGAATGAATCGCAGTAATAGGATAAGCTATTAAGTCTTCTAGTAATGGGTATCAGGTCAACTTGTCTCTTCTGCATACATGTTCTCAATAAACACCTGCTACACACATGCAGTTCTTCCACTTTTTCTCCCATAACTAAAACTTCTTCACATCTGATAAATAATCTACAAAATTGGAGCCAATAATATATTTTAACCATTTGTCCTCTGTAGTTGTAGCATATTTTCTTTATACCTGTTAGCCACCTTCAAGGCACATTGCCACGCTGTGCCATCTGATTAATGCTAGAAATGTTTTA